>NC_139657.1:27434273-28034273 GCF_951799395.1 Argentina silus
CTCTCTTTCTCCCTCCCTATCTCTCTCCCCCCCCTCTCTCCCCCTCACTCCCCCCCCCTCTCTCTCTCTCTTTCACCCTCTCTCCCTCTCTGTCTTTCTCTCTCCTTATCTCTCTCTACCCACCCTCTCTCTCTCTACTCGCCCTTCTCTCTCTCACTCGTCTCTTCCCTTCTCTCTCTCACTCTTCCCCTCTCTGTCTCTCTCTCTCTCTCTCTCTCTCTGTCTGTCTCTCTCACTCTCTGTCTCTCTCCCTTTCTCTCTCCCCCCTTCTCCTCTCTCTCCCTCTTCTGCCCTCTCCCCCCCCTCTCCCCCTCACCCCCCCTCTCTCTCTCTCTTTCACCCTTTCTCCCTATCTGTCTCTCTCTCTCTCTCTTTCTCCCTCCCTATCTCTCTCCCCCCCCTCTCTCCCCCTCACTCCCCCCCCTCTCTCTCTCTTTCACCCTTTCTCCCTATCTGTCTCTTTCTCTCTCTCTTTCTCCCTCCCTATCTCTCTCTACCCACCATCTCTCTCTCTACTCGCCCTCTGTCTTTTTTCTCTTCCCTTCTCCCTCTCACTCTTCCCCTCTCTCTCTCTCTCTCTCTCTCTCCCTTTCGCTCTCCCCCTCTCTCTCTCTCCCTCTTCTGCCCTCTCTCTCTTTCTCACCCTCTCTCTCTCCCTTTCTCTCCCCCCTCTCTCCCTCTTCTGCCCCTCTCTCTCTCTCTCTCTCTCTCTCTCTCTCTCTCTCTCTCTCTCTCTCTCTCTCTCTCTCTCTCCTTCTCCGCTGGTTCATTTCCCCATAACTCTCACATAGTACCCTTCTAATCCCTTAAACCATAATTACTGTACAAATGTTCAGTCACATATCAGAGATACAGGGGAGTGTCCATGCAGGATCCTGTGGAAGGCAGTATGTGTGTTCCCTGTGTTTGATGCTATACATATCTAGATGTCCATACTTACAGTAAAATGGGAATTCAGATTCTGCAGAAGATGAAGATAATGCAATTCAGGCTGGATCCAAGGTTACCCTTTTGATGTTATTTTGATGTTTGATGTTTGATGTTATTCAGGGTCTGCATTCACAATGCCATTGTGTTGTTTGATATGATACTTTTCCAGGGACTATTTCACTATTGTAATCTATATGGCACAAGGACCGCACCACAGGGTTAGACAAAGTATACAATAACAATACGATGCATTAAAACCAAATGTAACCAGAAATGTACACATTTGTTTTAACATCACATACCTGGAAAGCTGCTTTTGGCTCCTTAATTGTATCATGTTAGCACCTCTTTGTGTTAAAGGGGCATTTTATCCAAAAACTAGTAATACTACAGAATACACACATAAATTAATCAAAACAAGAGCATGTCTCTGTGAGCTGGTCCCTAACCAAGGACTTAAAACCAGTGTAAGGGACCATGTGCTCCAACCTCAGTCTACCCTCATGGAAATCAACTGGGAATTCAGCACATGATCTTTACTGATGGCAGGGGGACCAGCAGTTGTGGAGTGAGTGGTTGAGTTGATGGGGTGGAGCATCCAATGATATTTAATGTCAATGTTTGTGATCCTTAAAGTTTATGCATTGTAAAATTATGAGTAATATAACATGTATAAAATATGCCAGCCAAATACATTTAACTGAAATGGAGATTAACATACATACTGAAATGCAGTATGTGAAAAATAAATATTGTAGTAGTTGGTAGTTCAATAATGTTCTGGTAGAGTACAGAAGGAATTTAGGTTTGAGGAAGAACATGTGCAGGTGTCTGATGCTGGGATTTCTTGGTTATTTCTGTCTGAGGCGTTTCAACACAGCTGGATGGAGTTGGTTGCCTGGTAACTTCACAGATGCCCAGTACTGTTTTCTAAACAAACCCCAGATTTCCCCCCCTTACAGATACAGATTTTAGCGTTAGAAAGCTCTAAATGGCTATGATAAATGGGTCGCAAGAAGAGGACATTTGGTGGGAGAAATGGAACACTGAACACTGTAGTTTTGGTATCTAAAATTGCATTTCAAAATATGGTGTTGAGATCGAACACTGGCTTCTTCGTACCATTTTGATGTTTCAGTTGTTTAGGACACGCAAATATTTGGTGCTACAAAAAGACGTAGCATATTTACGTTCTCCATTTTCATTGTGGCCACAGAGGGCAGCAGAGCCAACATTTCTGTGATGTACCGTTAATTCAGCGAGGACACAGGCCTACAGCAGATCTCTATGGTGTTTCCGATGACGGTTTTTGTTCAGTCAGTTTTGAACATTATCACGCTAGTAGCACGTGTAATTGACAGTTCAATGTTTGGTCTAAGTTATGTTGATGGTACTGTACATGGTACATTGTGTCTTCTTCCTTAATGTCTGTTTTTATGGATATGAAATGATCCAGTTCACCGTGTGGTTTCTGTTTGTGATTCAGGTCCAGAGGAACGCGTTTACGGTGGTGTTTGATGAGCGGTTCTCCATACCTGTGGATCCGTCTGCTCTGGAGGACAACAGCCTGCGCTTCTCTGCGTTTGGCATTGATGTGGACGAGAGGAACACCAGCGCAGGGGTAGCAGAGCTGAAGCTGTCTGACCTGGACCTCTCCATCAGACCCTTCAACGCCTGGCTCTATCTGCAGGATGTCAACAAGGTACAATAAGTCAACACCATTCTCATTGGCAGGTGTGGAACAGTACAGTATGCAGCATTATGAATAGAAGGGGTAGGATATGTAAGCTATGGAATTGTATGTGAAGACACTGTGTAGACCAGGCACCTCAAATAGTTTTGAAGATCTACTGGGTCTCTTTGGATTTCTCTCTGCATCCTAATATAGTCTGTAGCATGTACTAACTGTGGGAGCTGTGCTGATATGATCATTCATATGGTACAGATAAACCACGATGGAAAGTGACTTCAGCAGTGCATTTCTGGCATTTCCCTTCACTGCCACGTCATGTACGTATCTGTCAGATACTGGTGCTGCGCTACAAGAATATCGCCACATTATAAGTCGCTACACATCAACAGTTCGATTTAGTGGTTTTAGAAGTAGTCTTTTAAGAACCCACAACAGCTGCAACTCAAGCAAAGCCAGAGACTAATCAGGTATGGGGCATTGGTCTATAGATGATTGAGTACCTCTCGGCTATATCCTATCATTTGGCTTTTAAATGCAATCTCTTGGATAAAAAGTGTTTTTCATCATGGATTTTTCATTTATTTGCTGTTGAGCACCGTGCTATTGTTCTATAGTTTAACTCAATGTCCTTTTTGTGTGTAGGCTGTAGATGCGGTCGGGGAGATTCTGCTGTCTCTCAGCTACTTGCCCACAGCCGAACGCCTTACAGTGGTCGTGGCCAAAGCCAAGAACCTGGTTTGGACCAACGGCAAGACTACAGCAGGTGACAAACACTTTATCTGCAGCTTTAACTAATACTGTTTCTCTATAGTACAATTCTGTGTTAGCTTCCATTTGTGTATATTGCAAACTGACCTCACAGTACATGGTACAGTACATCTATTCGACACAGTAGTACAGTATACCTAGGCCAACCACTTTTTACAAAGTAATTTGCCACACTAGAAATCCAGACCCAAACACTCAAATGAGGCTAACAGATGAAGATTAATATGAAGAACAGACTATAAGTATGAATTAGGAAGTGGAAAACAATAGCAAAATCTGATTTTGTGTATATGAGCTAGTCATACTATAATTTCATCTCTGGCTATTATCTCTGGCGATATTTGAGGCATATTAACAGTTTGTGAACAAAGCCATCACAATCTCTGTCAACAGATCCGTTTGTCAAAGTGTACCTTCTGCAAGACGGCAGGAAGATCAGCAAGAAGAAGACCTCCATGAAAAGAGATGACACAAACCCCATCTTCAACGAAGCCATGATCTTCTCTGTGCCCGCTATTGTGTTACAGGTGACACTGGGGATGGGTTGGATGTGTTGGATAGGTGTCTTTTTTTTTTAGGTCATCTCAAAACAAGAGACTACAGTATTATATCTGTTCTTTGGTATTCCTGTTCCTTGGGTATTCCTATTCCTGTCAGTTGGCTACCAATGTAGTCAAATGAATTAGTATTGCAGTATTTAAGGTGGCACATGATATTGTGTTGTGTTAATTCGTTATTATGCCATGCCCCGGGGAGCTAAGGCATTGACTTGTTATTGCTTTTGCTAGCACACTAGCTTTATCTTGTTGACTAGCTTGTAGTATACTGCAACTGTCAAAGGCTGATTACATTCTGGTTTAGTGGTGTTTTGGCAGTAGCCCAACTGGGTGGAACATCTTCAGGGGTTTGGTAAAAAAACAAAAAAAAGTCAGGCCCCATTTTGAATGCACTTGTCATAAGTTGCTGTTTCTAAAGGACTCAAATGTTATATAGAAAAATGACTTTCTAGTCTTTCTAACCTTTGTCCTGTGTTCATCATCCCCCCCTTATTATAGAGTTTGTGGCCAAATTTGGTCGGTCTGTTTTAACTGCTCTTATATAAACACAAACACAAATTTTGTTTAACACCTTTTTAAGATGTGAAACAATGTCTTCAGCTAGTGGTTAACATGAGTAACTGCAGTGAATATACAAAGAACAGACACAGACATGTATTTTTTGTATGTATGTTTTTTTACATTTCATTACCCATTCATTTCCTATGGTGGTCATTTTAGACCCGGAACCCCACAGGTGTGACAAAGTTGACTAAACCACTCAAAATTGAATGAAAGTGGTGATCAGCAATTTTATATGTTCAAATGTCTAGTGTGGAGGAAAACATAAAGTCTTGAGGCAATCAGATGAAAAACACAATATTTATATTCAGGAAAAGTTCAGTCAAATCAGTCAGATTTGACCCGAACACAAGAGGAAGGCTAGTATGTTCAAGTTCCAGTTTATTTGTCATTACATCATATACAAGTATACAATGCAACAAAATACTTGAGGCAGAGCAGTTCTACGAGATCAATCAACATCAACAATACAGTGTAATAAGTATAACATGTAAACTAAATATAAGCACTAAAAGTAGTAACAGTAAATAAAGTAAAATAAAAATATACAGAATATACAGAATTATTGTAGCAGCAGTAGGTAGGAAAGTAAAGTGTATAATGTTCACATTGTTCTACTTCTGTAATAAAGCAGCATGTGTTTAGCTCTCAGAGACTAAAGTAGACCTGTGCTAACATTGTGGCGACGTTGTCATGTCGTCCCTGCAGGAGCTCTCCCTGAGGGTGACCGTGGCCGAGGGCACGGAGGACGGCAGGGGCGAGAACGCCGGTCATGTGATCATCGGGCCTGAGGCCAGCGGCATGGGCATCACTCACTGGAACCAGATGTTGGCAACACTGAGGAAACCTGTGTCCATGTGGCACCCTCTGCGGAGGACCTAGTGCTCCCCCTTGTACCCCTGTACTGTCCCTCCCGTCACCAGGGTCGGGTTCAATTCCATTTAGATTAATTGAAATTCCAATTCAAGAATTGAAAAATGGTGTTCATTCGTTATTTTCAGTGAGGATTTATCAAGTCATGATTTGAAAATGTCAGTTTTCTTCCTGAATTGACTGCATTGAAATGGAATGGAGCCCAACCGTACCGGTCCCACCTATCTGCATGGTGCCTACCGTTGTACTATTTTACTGTCCTCCAGATACGGAGAATAAAACAAAGGGGTAAAATAGCTTCTTTTTTCAGGAAACTACTCATTTGTCTTTTGAAACCAGTCGTACAATGCAGGAAGTGGTATGAAGGACTGTAGGCCTGAGGCGAGGTGAGCTTCATCACATTTGTGTCAATTGTAAAATGTGAGAGTGAAAAACTTTTAGTATGGGGTTTGGTATGTATCATATATCTTGTGCTTTTTGAAAATCCAGGTTCTCTAATCCAGGTGAAATCAATTGTAATTTGTAGCAATTGTAACAGGGTGGCCAAGTCTGACCTAACAGGTGATAGATTCCATTACTTGTTGCATTGTACTATTTGTACCATAATTAATGCAATACAGTTGCAGTATTATTTACTACTGGTGTAGGATTGAATGTAAATAGTGTAAAATGTATTTGTTTTTATTGCTTTGTGTATTCTTATAGACTACCGTACATTATTACTGTTCTCATTATTTATGTACAATATGTCATTATGTCAGAAAAAGTTAAATCTGTATTCTTCACGTTTAATGCATTTGCGCATTCTGGTCGCACTTCATCAAGGGGCTTTAAGTTTCCCCTATAGCTGTGTCGTAACTCCATTATTTCATTGCTAACAATGTTGTATTACCATGCAGTCACATTGTACATTAGTAATTACCTTATAATTGCACAGTACTAGTTGAGACGTTTGTGTTATTACACAAGTATAAGAATAAGGACTGACAAAGTCAACACAAACCGCTCAACTTCATATACCTATGCAATTACTTAATTACTGTGTCACAAAATGTTAATACAATACTGTTACTAGAGTAAAACATGGTTAATATACAGGTAGAGTGACAGATGTAAAGTGACAAGTAACCAACATTCATATTGATAATCATCAAAAAGGCAACAGGTACTCATTGAATTAAACACATTTTTAGGTAAATGATAATACATTAGATCCATTCATTTTATGTACCGGTATGTCTGTGAAAAGGTATGTCATCTAATGTATGCTGTCCATTACACAATGCTAGAACTTAAAATGAATGTAGCCATTATGGATGAATGTGTAATAACTGTATGTTGTAGATGCATTTTGTGTTCCGTTTCTCTTTGTCTTGATCGTTTTCAAGCTGCTAAACTGAACCTTGGACTCTATTTAAGAGTTAAGAGCAGCAGCATAATGAAAATTAATGCATCAACCACAGGCTTTGTCAATGTTGGCTTCATTACCGTTGATTGAGATCACGTGCATATAATGGAAGGGAAATGTGCATTCTATCTCCATTTACTGTATGTAATGTAAGCCTATTCTTAGCATTGTTTAACAATGGTTTAGCAATACTGTTTTGTTCTCCAACAGAATGTGGACTAACATGTGAGCTAAACCTCTCTTTGCATTGAGAGATCAGATGGCTTGTTTTGCATTTAAGCATAGTCAGACTGATTGATGCTTGATATACTTGATATACTTTTTTTGTCAGACCATGTGTCACTCAAATCACCATATCAATAACATTGATTAATGCTGTATCTAAGATAACTATAGTATTTGTCTCTGCCACTACATTTGAATTTCACCATCAACAATATTATAGTGTCAATGTTAAACAAATATTTCCTACTGTGCCAAATGCATTATTGAAGCAATATTTTCATTTATAGTGAGTGAGCATTTTGTGATCAACAGAACTAGATTTTGCCATGCATGATATTGTTATAAGCACTTTGTTATGGATGTGCCACCAAAATAATGCGTATTATGTGAACATTGTTTGAAATAAAAGAAATGCAAGTAGCCTCCTGTTTACTGCTATCTGGGGATGAAACGACTCTTTTTATGTTTGCTTTGGTCTGAAAGCCAATCGGAACCGAGGGGCATGCGAAGGTGGAGCCAGGCAGTACAAAGTACAGAATACAGTAAACATTCACGAAACAGCATCTTCACACGCATTTAGTGGTCCAACTTCTGTGCTTCAAGATGGCTGAGAATAGAGAAAGAGCTACTGATCAAATGAGACTATGGAAAGAAGGTCGAGGTGCACAGGTTTGTATTGTTTTGCATTAGAAAAACTGCACAGTTGTTGACTGTCGAGAAATGGTTGAGTGAGACTGAGAGGTCGTGTAGGGTCGACAGCTAGCTAGTTAGCGAGCTATCCGTCAAACATTGCAGGAGACAGCAATGCAATGTGCAATTAAACGTCTACTACTGCTTATATAGATATAATGAAGTCTCCTTTCTGTTTGAATTATGTCAATTCTAAGTCTCGTTATTATGCCATGCCCCGGGGATCGAAGGCATTGACTATATTGCTTTTGCTAGCACACTAGCTTTATCTTGCTGGCTAGCTTGTAGTATACTGCAGCTGTCAAAGGTTGATTACATTCTGGTTTAGTAGTGTTTTGGCCGCAGCCCAACTGGGTGGAACGTCTTCAGTCAAGATGAGTTGTTGTTTTGGCAGAGCTATGACAATATTATCAAGCTTGTTACGTGTGTTTTTATTTTGAAAAGATGTCTTCTTTTTTTTGCATAGTCTTGTGAACATTAATTCAAGCAGAAATTGGAAATAACATTATGCAGAAGAGTATTTGCAACAACTGAATAAGCCATAAATGTAATTATTTGTGGCTATGGAGAAGTAGGTCATCATTGTTGTCCAGTAATTTTAGCCAAGTCATCTCATGTTTATCTAATGAATGCATTCCAGAAGGGTAGCCAGGGGTCAGTGTTAAGGACACAAAATAAATGTTTACTCTTTCAAAGCTTGCTACATTCTTTGAAAAGCTACATTTTCAGGGCATAGACAATTTTGCTATGCACAAAAGTAGATTTCCAACTAGAACTACGCCTTCGTAAAAAAAAACGTTTCGGCTATGTTACTACCTGTATGTTTTCCTAGTATTTAATGTCAAATGTATCCATGTCTTCTGTGATATAGAGACGTGTGGTCAAACAAAGTGTGTGTCATCTTCCCCACAGAAACCGGACACCTTGACCACAGGGGCCGGGGCACCGATAGGGGACAAACTGAACGAGCAGACCGCGGGCCCCAGAGGGCCCCTGCTGGTGCAGGACGTGGTCTTCACAGACGAAATGGCCCACTTTGACCGCGAGCGCATCCCAGAGAGAGTGGTGCACGCCAAGGGGGCCGGTGGGTGTCAAGTGCTAGTCAGCAATGCATTTATCACACACAAACAGTATTGGTCAAAACCCAATTACCTTTAATTCCATATCCTGTAAACTGTCCAGCTCTCATTTCTCAGAGCTGGACAGAGTTTAAGACCATGGGATTATGTCTGCAGTTCGATCATATGATCCATGTTGGCGTACTTTTGAACCCAAGTCTTTAGCTATGCGAGTAGTGAATAAACAATGGGGTGCCTTCTCTGCAGTAAGACTTGGTTTGTAAATATAGCTTGCGTTAATGCAACCCAACACTGTAATTGACAGACTGTTGGGGATGGCGAATACTACTCTACCTCATTTAGTCACAATGAGAAGTTTAATGGTTTTGCACTGTCTGTTATGACCACTAGAGCTACAGTGTACATGGATGTAAACCAAGACTTTGAGTGTTAGCCTTCGCCGCTACCGGCTAGCCTAACTAGCAAGCCTAACGCTACTTGTAGGTACCGCTGTAGATCATCCCAACGATGTAACCTCTCTTCCCTCCACAGGAGCATTTGGGTACTTTGAGGTGACACATGACATTACTCGCTTCTGCAAGGCCAAGGTGTTTGAGCACGTGGGCAAGACCACGCCCATCGCTGTCCGTTTCTCCACCGTGGGTAAGACGCAGCGCACACCCAGTCTGTGAAGAACAGACACGTACCCTTCATCACACCCGTATTATAAAACGCAGACTTATTACACTTGTTTTACTCAAGCCACCATTTTGCTCTGTCTATTAGAACCACCATATTTTCTCCACCTGTGTGTGTATGTTGGCTATAGTAGCCCACACGCAGGGAGATGGATAAATTCACCCTGGTTCTAAATGACATGTGGAACACTTTTGTGAGTAACTCCCATTGCTCGTTAAAAGCCAGAAGACAAAATCTAGATTTGTTTTGAATTCTTTTAATTCAATCCATTCTAAATTGAGTCTATAACATAACAAAATGTGGAAAAAGTGAAGGGGTCTGAATACTTTCTGAGGGCACTGTAGCCTCCCGTTATGAAGTGTAGCCGAAATTATTTTCAGATAGCTTCCCTTTATGAAATATGTTATTTTGTCATCAGGTCAACATTTGTGGGAGCGCACCGTGTCTAGCTCTTAATCAATGTTCCCTCTAATTTTTCATGTGTCTGGGCATACACACAAGCTCCCTGAGCACACTGAGGACCACTGTGAGCAACAATCAAAAATGCTGCGCTGCGCAGCAACTGGCGGCAAATTCAAATGTGCGTAACGCAGCAACCGGCGGTAGATGCAATGCTGCGTAGCGCAGCATCCGGCACAAATGGGTTAACTCCGCCGCATTGTTGTTAGCTAGCTAACCTGCATGGTGCGTATGGGCAGGGCACATATGCAAGCACTATCAATGCTATGATTGGCTGCGTAGCGTAAGTAAACCGTATCGTATCATTGGCTGGACACCTGTCACTCACTGTGTTACATTGAAAAATGGTACAAAAAACACATTATTGGTCTAATTAATTAGATTAGATTAGGTCTAATATTAGATATTAATTAATACGTTTATGGTGAATTTTATTTTATGCGCTGCATAGATTTTCTTGTGCGCTGAGAATGTGCGAGCAGTGCGCGATTGCGCAGGCGCGCAGCTTAGAGGGAACATTGCTCTTAATGCAGCACCCTGAAAACTGTGTTAACGGCATGCTGTCGTTTCTGTGTTAGGGTGCCCTGTCTGAACTAACGGGATGCTCGAATTCTGTTTTCAAGGGTGCCTCTTTTCTACCTTCTACCGTTGATTCATGTTGTTTGTGTGTGCGCATTTCTTGCTCTTACATGTTATCTCTATGTTGTAGCTGGGGAGTCGGGATCAGCAGACACAGTGCGCGACCCGCGAGGCTTTGCAGTCAAGTTCTACACTGAAGAGGGGAACTGGGATCTGACAGGCAACAATACCCCCATATTCTTCATCAGGGATGCTCTACTGGTCAGTGTGTGTGTGTGTGTGTGTGTGTGTGTGTGTGTGTGTGTGTGTAAGAAAGAGAGACCGAGCAAGCGAGCGTGAGAAACATTCAGGATGTTTAGTGTGTGAGGGTGGACAAGATGGTCCGGTTTTTGAGACACCAGGAATGAAAACAAGTAAATCAATTCCCGGTATGAAGTGAAGTACCATTGACAATGTGTGTCTCTGATGTCCCTGTTCTCCATGTAGTTCCCGTCCTTCATCCACTCTCAGAAGCGCAACCCACAGACTCACCTGAAGGACGCGGACATGGTGTGGGACTTCTGGAGCCTGCGACCTGAGTCTCTGCACCAGGTACACTAGCTAATGATGATAATGGATTAGATTATCTACGTATACTTGGACTCCCCAGTCCTCGATATTGTTACAGGGGGAAAATCCCCGAATTCACTACCAGTGTGTAGCTACTTTTACTGTACTTTTTGCAGAGTGTGGAATGTTGCCTGCTTGAGTTAGAGTAGATTTTACATTCAGGCTAAATTCGAGTAAGGACAAGCCTATTCAGTGGCTGGACTGCAATTGGTTGAGTAAGCCGAGTGTCCCCTTACCTGTATAACTGATCTCTCTCTTGTATCTACTCATTTCTTCTCTCCTCGTGTCTCTGATCAGGTGTCCTTCCTGTTTAGCGACCGTGGTCTCCCTGATGGCTTCCGTCACATGAACGGCTATGGTTCCCACACCTTCAAGATGGTCAACGCCGATGGCCATCCCGTCTACTGCAAATTCCATTTCAAGGTCCGTGCAACACCATGTTGCTTGTGTGTAGGCTGAACTTCCATTAGATATGAGCCGAGCACGGCCAGTGGCAGCTAGGAGTACTATGACAAAAGTGTACACATAAAAACTATCTGGATGGTTCCACAACAGTGCCAACACCCAAAAAAACCCAGCCACAAATCTAAAAATAGCAAAGTATCCTTAGAGGGGGTAAATAGGTAGGGAAAGACATGAGACACTTTAGACAGAGCCCGCAGTGAAACAACACCTGTGTCCATTTCAGCCTGACCAGGGCATCAAGAACCTTAAAGGGGAGGACGCTGATCTCCTGGCCTCCACCGACCCTGACTACGCCCTCCGAGACCTCTACAACGCCATCGCCAACGACAACCCCCCCTCCTGGAGCTTCTTCATCCAGATCATGACCTTTGAGCAGGCAGAGACGTTCCAGTTCAACCCCTTCGACCTGACCAAGGTACCGTCATCACAGCCTTTACACCCCTCTGGACATCCATGGCCAAGTCATAAGGAGCCATGACTGTTATAATGTGCGATTAGAGTTATGAATGCCAGAATGAACCAGAGACTTACTACACACTATCATTTCTTAGTGCATACAAGTTGAAAAATAACTGTCAAAATTATGTCTTTCTTCAGGTGTGGCCCCACAAGGATTACCCGCTGATCCCCGTGGGCAGGATAGTGCTCAACAGAAACCCCATCAACTACTTTGCCGAGGTGGAGCAGCTGGCCTTTGACCCCAGCAACATGCCCCCTGGCATCGAGGCCAGCCCAGACAAGATGCTGCAGGTAACACCAAAACTCACTGCATGGTCTCCACATCCGCCGAACAGCCAGCGTCCACGCACATGACATTTAGGGAGTGCTGACGTCTAAGGAGGCTGCCCAGATATCATTTTGTGTAAGTCTGGCTAAAAACTGTTTTGCCTTGAAGTAGGCAGCATAGGTAATCTGCTTGCTGGCCAAAAATATCTCTACTCCTCTTCATCTTTGATTTCATAATCCAGGGATCTCCAACTCTAGTCCTGGAGAGCTTTCATCCCAACCCAGCACTAACATGCCAGATCCAATTAATCGTGGCCCACACTGAATACCGTGGTTAGTTTGTCATGTGAAACAGGTGTGTTTGCTCTGGTCTGGAACAAGGAGGAAGCTGGCTGATCTGTTTGACTTAACTGTCTGTCTGTCTGCCTGTCTGTCTCTGTCTGTCTGCCTGCCCTCCACAGGGTCGTCTGTTCTCCTACCCAGACACGCACCGGCACCGGCTGGGCGCCAACTACCTGCAGCTACCCGTCAACTGCCCTTTCAGGACCCGCGTATCCAACTACCAGAGGGATGGCCCCATGTGCATGTTCGACAACCAGGGTGAGACCCCAAGCCCATTAGTGGCCATACAGACATAAGTACCTCACGCGTGAAAGAGCAGGGACATCTCTATCATGCTACACGGACTACGTGAGAAAGGGAGGCAACAAATGTATATGATTATCTGTCACGATGTGAGCGGAAATCCGACTCATTAGATTAAAACTAGGTCAATACAAGCGCATATTGGCTAAATTACACCTAATATACCATCCATAAATACAAACGCATATTAGCTGAATTGCACCCGAGAACATCCATTAAATACACATATTTTTACACTCATACTTCTAATTATTTCACAATATCAAAACCTGGAAATGAAATAGACGCTACCC
This sequence comes from Argentina silus, assembly GCF_951799395.1. NCBI lineage: Eukaryota > Metazoa > Chordata > Actinopteri > Argentiniformes > Argentinidae > Argentina > Argentina silus. Next base: position 27,447,512 of record NC_139657.1, read on the forward strand.
GAGTATATATTCACACTGAGTCGGATTTCTGCTCACACCGGGAGCATATGGAATTCGTGGAAGGCAACACATGACAACTTGGTCTCTTGGTTGTTCTCTCTCTGGCCTTTAGGTGGCGCTCCAAACTACTACCCCAACAGCTTCAGTGCCCCAGATATCCAGCCTCGCTTTATGGAGTCCAAGTTCAAGGTGTCCCCCGATGTAGAGCGATATAACAGTGCTGATGATGACAACGTCACACAGGTAATGTCCCTATATGTACCAAAAAAAATATTTTCCGAGAATTTGACATGGTTTGGGCATGAAATTTCAAACATGCACATTTTGTGTCCATTGGTTTTTGGTATATAAAAATATGCAACAATTAGCGGTTAGTAACAGTGTTGTGCCTTGTCCATAGACTCATTTCAGGGTGAGGAACCTATGTGATTTTGTAATTTGACTGAACTATCCCTTTAACACTGTGTTTATTATTTCTTTATGTGGAGAAAATGCACTGTAAAGGGCCTATTGGGTACATTGCGTTATCGCAGCCGCATCAACGTAATAATGCATTATTTAAGTGAATGATATGCTCTCCACCTGCAATTAAGTGGGGGTGGTTTGTGCTGCAGGTGTGTACCTTCTACACTCAGGTGCTGAATGAGGAGGAGCGCCAGCGGCTCTGTGAGAACATGGCCGGACACATGAAGGCAGCCCAGCTCTTCATCCAGAAACGCATGGTGAGTCATCATCATACATTTCATCGTCTTCATCGTCATTATGATTACAATCAATAAATGGAATGTCAACTTTTACAGCTATTGCTATGGGTAGCCATCACAAATGTTCTCACCAGGGGAGGCTGGTAGAAATCAGAGGACGGGCTCATTGTAATGCATGGACAATAAGGAATGGTATCAAACACATTACAATGAGCCCGTCCTCCGTTTCCTACCTCCACCTGTTCTCACCCGTTCTCTGTTCTCTTCCCGTTCTCCCAGATCCAGAACCTGATGGCTATCCATCCAGATTACGCTAACCGGGTCGAGACCCTGCTCAACAAGTACAACGCTGAGGCAAAGAAGGTAAAACTGTTTACTCTATACATTTTCTTCTGAACCCGTGAGATGTTCAATCTCAATCTAAGTTGATCCTGTCCACAAAGCTGATGGCTGTAAGTGCTGATTTCCCCTCTCCCCTCCTTTTCTCCCTCTCTCACAGAACACAGTGCGAGTGTACACCCGTGGAGGAGCTTCTGCCATTGCCGCCTCTTCCAAGATGTGATGCTTTTATATTCCACCAGGGGGCATCCTATCGAGCCCCAGACCTATTGCACTTACTTGCCAACCGCTACTCTTGAGTGACAAGAACATCTTACTAACCGTCCGTGACTGCTCGCCGATGAAATTGCAAATTATGCAAACATTTTTATAGTTCCTCTGGCTATTTACTGTACAGATTACTAGTGTTTCAATGTGTTCCATCCTATCCATCAAGCCAAAGTTCACACAGAAATGAATGTGCTGGGATAAAGAAAGATTTAGCCATTTTTGTTCGGGAATTTTGTAAGCCATCCTTCTTGCCTTCTATGCCTAGCTAGGTAGCTTAGCAAGCAATACAAACACGATATGTACTATACACATATGCAGTGTGTAAGAATCATTATTAGTAAGCCACTTTGTTGCATCAGAGCCAGAGACTATTTGACTACCTTATATTCTGTGGTATGAACCATCTTCTTGTTGCTAGTGGTTATCAATCGAGAAAGCATGCAAAACATGTTCCTTTAAATGGGGATCAGTTGTCCAGCCGCACAATACCGAAAATGCTACATTTATCCATTTCGCCCTGTTCATAAATTTTTCCATGCTTACAAATATTCTATGTTTATATCATAGAAAGTTGTTCCAAGACCATTGGTGTGAGTTATTGTGTGATTAATATATGAAAGCGTGACAGTAATGTCCTCAAATCTAAACCAATTCAACTGTCTTCTTCATATAAACTCAATCATCCAGAGACGTTAACGTTATGAGGAAGGATTTGCTAGATCAGAAAATGTCTTGTACAAAATGTTCTCTGTATATTAGGGCAAGTCTTGATATGTATGGATGCTCTACCAGAATTATACACTGGAGCGATGTTGTTAAGATTTGGCCTTGACCAGTGGGCTTTGTATGTATATCTGATAGAACTAGACAGTTTGTATGTTAGGGCTTTGCCATCCTTATATTTCAACAGCCTTAAACCTCAATGTCACTTCTTTTTTTGCAACGCATCACTTTTAGTATCATAAATTAGTCAGTCTTCAGTCTGGGGGGGGGCCACGATTAATTAATCAAGTGTGTTAGTGCTGGGATGAAACGAAAGCAAGTACACCCAGTGGCTCACCAGGACTAGAGTTGGAAGATCCCTGGTCTACTAACCTTTGTTTCTGTATTAGTTAGCATTCCCTACCATATTGCCTGAATAGAAGCGATTTGTTATATTAACATGGAATTATGAACTTCTTTCAACCACAAAATGAGATGAGAATGAGTATTGATTTTCTTTTTTAATTAAAGCTAATGAATAATGAGGCGATGCTGTGTATTTTATGTTTGTAACCATGTGTGATTGTAGCATGTCTGGTTTGAGGTGTCTTTACTCTAAAAACAGCGGTGTGCGATTCAGTAACACCCGATTCAAGCAGTCAAAGACTTGATTGAATACTTGATTGATTAGTTCTATTAGGTGGGTCAACAGCAAATAAAAAGTCATCCATGTTGGCTAAAGCCCTACTGTAGCTGGTGGATTTCTCCCCACTGTTAATACATTGTGAACTTTTAGTGAAGTCTAGCTGCCAAATGCCTAAACAGTGTCCTTGGGAGGTCCCAACATTTCAACAAGACACACTTGCCTATGACTCAGCCCTGTCTCCATCATCTATGTTCAATATAGAAACACACAAGGGGCATTAGCTGAGGTTATGGGACCTCAATGTACGCACGCAATTCCCGAGACACTCCTGAGACGGCTGGAAGGGCACGGCTACACCAACACTGTTACGGCAACGTAAACGTCAGTTTAACAAATCCCGGTTATCTATGAGACATGCTACACCTCATGCGAGTGATTCAGGAGTAGATTAAGAGAAATAAGCACACAATATCAAATATAAATATACAAATAATCTCAATCATCCTAAAACTACGTAGGAAAATTGCACAAATCACCCTGCACACATTGAAAGGTTCGCATTGTCAGGCTTGTACTAAAAAAAAGAACAGTGTTGATGCAATTCTTGATGTCATGCAGGTATAGGCTACTTCAAATGATTGGAATTGCAGATTAGCTGTGGAGGTTTCAAGAATATAGCCTTCCGTTATGAAGTGTAGTCGAAATGATCACAAACACGTCATTTCCTTCTTATGCTGGGCAGACACTACACGATTTGGCCACGTTTTTGCCGTCCCAGACACATTTTCGTGATTATTCTACGAACTACGGACCATGACGTCATCTGTGTTCTCTGAGCTCCAAAAAGCTCCATCGAGCTCCATTACCACTTCCGGTTTCTCTTTTAACTTAAAACATGAATGGAAAGTAATGGGATCACGATATTTTTTGACTTGCTTGACAAATTACCAGAAAGTCTGTTGCGGCCTTACAACATGAGGCAGGATTTTGTTAACTGCACGCAGAGACCCCATTGGATTTCAAGTCCAACGCCTTAACCACTCGGCCATCATAGCTTGCCACTGAGTTTCCTTGTTATTTACAGTTCTCGAAGTTACTTATTGACTTGTGAAAGGAAATCCCAAAGGCATTGGGAACCACATTTGAGTTTATATCATTACTTGTGGTGCAATTGCAGCTCAACAACTATTTTTTTCCGAACATCAGGTTTCCCAAAGGTGGGCCAACAACTAGAGGGACATTGTTGTCTCTGCACTGAGCAGGGTTCGAACCTACACAGGGAGACCCCATTGGATTTCAAGTCCAACAGCTTAACCACAGCTGTACTGCCTTACCTTCTGCACCGCCTAGTCCATAGTAAAGACAACATATTTTCAAGATTTAGACATGGACCAGAGTTTGCTTATTGAGGATTATATTATACAAAATGAAAGTGACTCTTAATCGTAATGCTGCTCCTAAAGTTAAAGCTGATAAACTAGGGATTCCGTGGCTGAATGAGAAAACAGTGATTCAATTCATAGATTATATTTGTACAAACTATGCATCGATAATCCAGACACAAAAATACAGAAATAATCGCAATATCCTGTAGCTTCTCTTTAATGATTCATTTATAGATAGTGACAATTCAAATAGTTAGAAAATATGTGGCTGCACTGTTACTAATACTTTATATATGCAACAAATGCTTATAATGTGCAAACTGAATTATAAACCCATTATAAAGGAAACATCAGTGTGAAGTGTCACCAAAAGAGGAGAGAACGCATGGCATTAAGGCATGTGAGGTTATTTTTTTTAACTTGAAACTGGAATACTCATTGGATTTCACTGAAGTACTTCCCATTCTGACCAATGGGGTCTGACCCTGTGGAATTCCTAAAAATGAAAGAAAGAAAGAAAGAAAGAGAGGGAGGGAAGTGCAAAATTGGTGGTAAGAATAAAATTACTTCCAATAATTTAAAATTACTTAAAAGCAAGTGTGTGTTTGTGTCTGTGTGTGGCCCCTCAAAAGGACTCCATGAGGAGCTGGAGGCTGGAGAAGAGACTCTGGGCTGATGTGCCAGGGAAATTCCTGACCAAACATGTCGTCCAGAAGCATCATCAGCCCTCCCTGAGGTAAGGCTCTGAGTTATTACTAGTTTCATTTAAACTGAACTATAGATTGGATGCTAAATGCTAGAGAGAAGGAACAGTAACATCAGAACTTGTCTGTACCTTCAGCTGCAGCAGGCATCTCTCAGCCTCTGGTTCCATGTTGCTGGCAGGCAGGCAGGAGTGCAGGAGAGAGTACAGACGCTCCACAAAACCACCAGGTTGCTAACAGCAAACATAGGAGGAGAGAGCAGAGAGTCATATGGACTTGTCAACAAAGTCACCCTGTAACAGTGTTCAGTATAAGAACTGTACTCACCACCACCAGGGGCCTCCCCACCATCACCCTAAACAGAACCAGCTCATAGAGGATGTCTATGAGATTGACATGGCTAATCTAACAAAAGACAAAAACATTTACAACAAAATAGCAATGATATTAAAAAGAACGACCTAATACAGGCACAGGTAATCAATGTGAGACAATTGAAGTGAATGAACTAACCTGATTTTCTGCCAGCTCCATCTCAATGTCAACGTGTTTGGAGGGATCACTCAGGTACCCAACAAGGTTGTTATAGGCACGGATGAACTGTGACAATGTCAGTAAACGGTTGTTACATTTTCTCTTGATAATTCACTCTGTTGGAGGAAGCCACAAGGTAATGTCTTACTTTGTGGTTGGCCTGAACCAGTGCTCCCAGCAGGACCTTCCCAGCCACGTACAGCTGGTTCTTGCTCTGGGTGGAACTGAGCAGGTTCTGGCAAAGGGGGAAAAAAATGGTGAGACACCATCTGACAGAAGACAGAAGAGAGAGAGCACAGAGAAAGGGTGGTTGACTCACTGTGAAGGCCTGACGCAGGGTGGTGACCCTCAGGGCAATGTCCTCAGTCCTCTTGGTGGTCAGGTAGAGGCTGTGGGAGAGAATGGCGCATGTAAACCAGTGGAGTTACTAAGTGATAATATGGTAAAGGCTTACCAACAGACAAAGTATGAAAACACCTCACATTGAAATGGGTAAACAGGATGAACTCACTGTAGCAGAGGAACCTCTCTCTCCTAAGGAAGCAGGTCCTCCTCCCAGCCCTGCAACAACAACAACAAACATCTAATGTCAAGCATATGGAGTAGTAACCAGTGCTAAGACATGCAATATGACATCTAATGTTTAAAAAAAGAAAAAGTTTGACCTCATAGCAGTTCTGGCCCTGTGGCTCAGGTTCAGTGTACTGTTGCTGAGCGGGTGTGGGGAAAGAGCCTTCCTCCAACCACACAGTGGAGGACAGCTGCCCATCCGGTCCCATACGCAGGATGGTATTCACCACAGAGATGTCTGTCTGCTACTCACAACGCACACACATACAATCTCTTTAGCACATAAGTCATTAGCATTATCAACTGTAAAAAAAATGTCAGGAAACACTTTTTCTACAGGTAGGCGTTGAATGTCACAGACACAGAAGTCTCATGACGAAGGTGGGACACAATCTGAGTCACCTTGCCAGCCACACGCTGAATGAGAGAGACAAAAAGAAAAACGCTTCAATAAAGCAACTATGTCGCATACAAAGACAACTACGGAATGTGCCATTTACTTATTACAAGCTACATGTCTATCACCATCTGAACCACCAATAAGTCAAAAAAACAAATGATAATAATATAATGCTGTTTCAGTAAAAGAGAAATGTGTTCAGATTGTAAAAACAGCGAAGATCATTTGTTAAGGTAACAGTCCCATGACAGGAGATATGACAGTAGAGTATCTATTGTAGGTTAGTAAAGCGTCTTTCCCTACCTCCGGACTCAGCCTTGCTGTCTCTCTAGAAATGGTCCACAACAGCTGAGTCTCAGGGCCCCGGACCATGCAAACATGGTGCATCTTCACATCTACCTGCTTTGGAAAGAAACTATAAGACATCAGACACCACAGTAATAGAATACCATCAATATTACTGATTAGGAAGACAGTACAACCTCGGAAACATGTGCAACCAGGGCAGACATACCTGGGATGGTCCATGCAGGTAGGAGTCAGAGGTGGTGAAGTGGAACGTGCTCCACGCTTCGAAAACTGGACCAGTGTAATTCTGCAAAAGGCAATTTTCATTGAAATACATTACAGTAATGTAAGAAACAGACAGTGAACGTAACAATGATGAATGGACCTGGGTGTTTGTGTCTTTCTTACCCTAATCATGACAGGCCCACAGTACAGGGGGCTGTATATGAAAGGAATCAACTGCCAGCAACCTGTGGTCTCCTAAAAAATAAAACAGACCAAGATTTCAAAATCTCACAGAAACATAATGAATTTCAAACGTACAATTATTTTCTTTTCAAAGTTCTACCTCAAGGATGCTCTGCACATCGTGGACCTCCTCAAGGATGCTCTGCACATCGTGGACATCCTCAAGGATGAGTGGCACATCCTCCACAACCACACCCTGCTCAACGTCGACCAACAGCACAGCCAAGGCCTCCTACTGGACCCGGTCAGTCCTCTCTACTTAAGGACAATAATGACATAGAACCACTCAACATGTGTTGCTAGAATACAAAACAACATAGCACAAGTCCAAAATGTACATGCCTTGCTGAAATGCATGGAGCTGACTAGCAAGCTAACTAGTTCAAGTAGTTCAAGTAGTTCAAGCTAAAGAATCGTCACTGAGGCTGGGAGGCTCCTGCTCAGTGGCCTGGTCGATGCCGGTCATAAGGTAGACATTTAATATTCTGTAGAGTTTGAGGTCTCAGTGACACTGAAGAGTAACAAACCGAGCCTACAGAGAAATCAAGAATCCAAACACTTGTCATTAATGGCTGAATGGAATGTTCAAAGGTAGCAGTGTCCTCCAAGTTGACCAAACTCTCTAAACGACTCTGATTAAAAACATGCATATTTGATGTGGTGTTGTTGGTGAAACCCAGACATGTAGAGCCTACTAATAATGCACTTCAAGTGTGATGAAATGAGTTAAATAAATAGAATGATCCTTAAAGTAAGTGAATTCGTACTAAATATTAGACACTAAAAGGAAGAAGAATATGCAGTGATTGAGAGAAGCTAAAATCTATGAAAAATAAGATGATATGGGATATATTCATGGTTAAAAACTGGAAATGGTATTCCATGTAAGAACTTGGAAAGGCGATTTGTGGATGACATAATTATTATTTCGCAGTATTTCATTAGTTTTTGCAGAATTGAGAAATTATTCAATCAACCAATGAGAACCCTAGTCCCGTTGTGAGTTAACCAATCAGAAGTGTAGATCCGCCCTACGCCTCTTTGGATCATGGAAAAATCATGTCACTGTCTTTTCCGTGTTAGCTCGTTACTGATCAGACCTGTATGTACTATGCGCTGGAGATTCCTGCCACGTGTGTGAAGAAATGCTTTCAAAGTATTTTTCCTTTGCAAGATCTGCTTACTTCCATTATTGAGAATATAAAAGACGGAGTGTTACTTTGACCAGCGTCGAGTGAACTAGAGTGTGGAGTAGCATAGCTCTGCTAGCAGATAGCCTCATAGCTAACAAAGTTATCTATGGAGTTGTTATTTAAAAGTTGTCATTTCTAAATGGTGAAACCAATATGTACACAAATGTCCTCAAAAAAAGCTGGGAATCTATACTTGATCCTCATAGTAATTGTTTGATTTCAAATTCAAACTTTTGGAACATAGAGCCAAAAGAAGGAAACAGCGCTTCAATGTCCTATTATTTACGCAGGGCAAGTCAAAATGATTTTCTAACAATAAATGTCGTTGGTTTTGGACCTATTATATATCATTGAATATGTAATGTAATAAGCTTTTAGAATTAAGAGTAAAAAAAGGTTTAAGATTTGAAAAAATGTGTTTGTTTGCAAACCATTCATACAGAGCATTCCGAGAAAGCTTGAGTGCTGCTATGCTATGACACATTTTTCAACTCTAGGGGCATAGAACGATTCAAACAATCGCTATGAGACATCAAAGCTCCAAATGGTATTGACCGACCCCCCTGGCTGATGGACTAAAAAATGCCAAGTAGGAGTTTTGCGATGTGTGCGTTGTGACATCATAATGGGCGACACATCAATGATGTCACATTATTCCAGAGTAAAACAGAGGGACACAACAAAGCATGTTCAGACAGTGTTTCATTTCAGTTGGACATTTGTGACAAGTGATGATCAACTAAGATGAATTCTCTTCTAAACCAGCTGGGAGGACGCAAATTTGTCTGTGTGGCTGGCCTGGTAGCTGCTGCTGCTGGGTCAGTTTATATGTACAAGAGGATCTGGGGCTCTGAAGAGGCCCTCGTTATCACTGATGAGCAAGGTAAGTTACAGTTAGCCAGTGGATATACAACAAATGTCAATGTCATTATTGTTTAGTTTTTTTCGTCCAAGAAGTGGACAACGTAGGTAGGTAATTTAGCTATGGCAAGCAAGGCTAGAATTAGAATACATTTATTTTTCCTATCGGAACTACATACAGGTAATATTCATAAGGCTCATGAAAATCACATTACAGTATAAGAAACACAATTAAAAACAATACATTTACATCAACCCACTAGAATATAGTGCATTTCTGAGTTCATAAACAGTGATAACAGATTTCGTTTTTTGTGAACCACCTATATAGCCTGTAGAAAATTCTAGAAACCCTACCAATAAACATAATGGTGTTTGATGTTACTAGTCCTGACCATGAGGGATCTGGCAGTGACCCAGGCTTGTGTCCTGATCCAACCTGTGGGAAACCCAGACCAAGGTCAACCAGATCAAGACCCATCCACTGTCCTCATCTATGAGGTAAGATCTCCCACTAGCAGAGAATTATGACACTCTCTAGTCTAGGTGTATGTATGTTAGTAGAGAGACAGACATCATTGTTACTTTATGTCCATGCATTCTGTGCTACAGGAGGTGGTGGTGCCAAGCGGGCAGTTGTTGCCATGGAGGTACAGTCCTCTGTACTGTGGGCCTCTGGCCATAAGGGTAAGACATGTTTTACTCTCCTAGCTTGTCAGTCTGTTATGGATCGATAAATGCTAACTGGGATCCTTGGGACGGCCTAACTCTGACGTCACCCCTTTGAAGTTGACTGATCTTAAATGGGTTAGGTAAGGGAGGGAGATAGAACTTGATTTTTGGTAGTGGTTAGTGGTAGGCTACAAACAACCGTTCCGACAATCCACACCACCTGTTGCCATTAGAGAGCCAAGAAAACCATAATTAATAAACAAATACAAGACAGCAGACTACAATTGCATATGATTGGGTATAGGAACCCAGTTAGCCTCTAGAGCTTGATTAGGTTTAGCTTGTGCTAACTTTCACCATCAGTCCCTAGTTGGACTTTCAAAAAGGAATGTCCAAATGGTGAAAAATCCAATTGATTTCACAGCAGACCTGGGTTCACATGTTAAATACTTTGCTATGCTTGATTTCCGTGACAAAAATAAACACTATTTTACTCTGTTTCAGTCACAGAAAAAAACATACTGACATCTGTTATATTTAATGTTTCTCTATGTTAACTGAAATGAGAATAGTTCTGGAACATTTCTTGATGTCTCCTCTCCTCTCGTTCTCAGACCAACACATGCAGAGTGCTGATGAGCTCTGAGAGGACTTTCCAGTTCCAGACTGCATGGTCTCATGTCACTGGGTCCAAGGTACCGGAGAACAACCTTCAACAACCAATCTAATAACTCTGGGCCCTTGTACCATCTTATAGCTTGGTTGTTCTACTGTATACAGTGTGACCATTCAATTTGCACTGTGTTGGTGAATATTCTCATGTTAGGTCTCCATGTAGCTCTATCACTGACCTCCTCTCGGATCACACTTACTACACATGTCCTTGTTTCCATTCTCACTCCCCAGAAGGTGGAGACTAAGATGCACCATGTGTGTGTGGTGCGAGGGGCTGATTGCCGACTGTGGTGGGCGATGTCTGTGGAGAGGTCGAGGCTAACGCCAGAGGTAGGAACAAAGATGATTTACTCTAATAGGGATAGCCAGGTCTTATCAGAAAGTTCTGCTAGAAGTGGCAAACATACATAGAGATAGTTAGACATCCCAGATCTGTCCTGTAACCCACCTCTCTCCATGAATCCACTCTTCTGTTTGTTTCTGAAGGGTTACTCGTACACTAGCACAACAGTGGTATCTGTTACCGGCATTCAGGTGAGATTTCAACCTCTTGAGATGAGAAGGAAGTTGAGTTTCAGCTAGCAGCAGATTCAGTATGGGAGTATGAGTCCGTGTGACATTCTGTTTCTGTCTTGGCTGTTTTAGCTCCTGGGCGGTCAGGTGAGGCAGGTTCAGTCTCACCTGTGTCAAAAGACATCGGTCAGCATACCGTTCCCGCATTACTGGGTAATTATTACATGTACCGTACAGTATGTTTCACTGTAGATACCCAAGTGTGCTTCAATGTTACAGCCCAGTCTGAGAGGAGTGTATGTTTGTATGTTTTTAACAGCAGACAGATGTGTCAATCGCCACGGCCACGCTATATATGGGACCTGATGGGAAGCTCTCCTCCACAGCCCAGACCTTCCATGAGTCTCTGTCCAGTCCTACGGACACCCAGGCTCAGGCACAGGCTGATCCCCAACCTGACAGCCAAGAAGAGGCTGACTCGGGGGCAGAGTCAGACAGCGAGTCATACACTGACTCTGAGAGCGAGTCTGACTCTGAGAGTGTGCCAGGGTCTGAGGCCGAGTCTGAGACCCAGAGCTTCGCTGATGTAGCCACATTATATCTTTTACACACGCAAATTAAACACACACACACACACACACACACACACACACACACACACACAGTCATAAATTACATTTACCATTTCATCACGTTTGATTATATTTAGAGTTTAAGTGAAAGTTGTCTCATGTTCCAGACGGATCACATCAGCTTCACAGTTGAGGAGATTGAGGTCCCCTACTTGAAGTGAGTACACTCTCTGTCCTCTTCCAAAGACTGCTCATATCTCACTATACTAGTATTGTTATGTGCCTGCTTTTAAAAAAGACTATAAGAATAAAATATACTATGTATTCCATATTTCGTATGATGCTCTCTGTTCACGTACACTATCAGTCCTCACAAGCAATCAGGGGTGACCTCACAGTTTAACATGAGTACCACCTTCTCACAGCTACTACTTTGCCAGTCGAAATCTCCTCGACTTCCCCCTCAAGCTGGCAGCCCTGAGGGAGGCATTTTCTGTGAGTACTTATAATCACTATTTCCGCACAGATTCATCTATGTGCAGTACTCTAACCTCCAGCTTGGTGCATTCTCTTATCTCTACTGATGTATTGCTCAAGGCTTCTGTGGACATCAGAACAGTTCAACATGGTGTCTTGTTCCATTTGTCTCCACATAGACTGTCTTGAGCAACGAAGGCATCAAGAGAATCATCACCGAGGCTGGGAGGCTCCTGCTCAGTGGCCTGGTCGATGCCGGTCATAAGGTAGACATTTAATATTCTGTAGAGTTTGAGGTCTAAGTGACACTGAAGAGTAACAACCCGAGCCTACAGAGAAATCTAGAATCCAAACACTTGTCATTAATGGCTGAATGGAATGTTCAAAGGTAGCGCCATCTCATCCAGTGTCCTCCAAGTTGACCAAACTCTCTAAACGACTCTGATTAAAAACATGCATATTTGATGTATTACTGCCGCTTGTTTCCTCTGACAGGAACAGGAAAGGTTTTACGGACAGTATGACCGACTGACCGGATTCTTTATTAGCGAGGCTAATAAAGAAGCTGTTGCCGGGGAGCTAGCAGAGGAAGGGGTAGGCTCATTGCGTTTTACATTCAAGTAAAATGCAGTGTGTGAACACAGCGTGTACATCTAAATATCTGAGTTGCACAATCATCTATAAATTCTCCAAACTCCTTTCAGATCCAGCATGTCAATTTCATTGACATCCTCTATGAGTTGGTCCTTTTGGGAATGCTTGGGGAGGACAAGAGGGAGCCAGCTGTCAATGTAAGTCCAATTTTCAACATACTGTACAGTACAGGAACACACCATGGCATAACTGGATAAAGTATATGTACCACAGCTGGATGACTACAGGACTCTCCTGTTGTTTTACCAGGTGTCTGGTGGGGTGTTTGAGGAGCTCCACTCCCTCCTCCAGGTTGTCCTGCCAGCCGGCCAATGGCAGGCCCAGGCCCAGCGCTACCTGGATATGCTCAAGGTGAAGGTCCCTGTGTTTGTGTCCACTAGAGGACAGATTCTCTTGATGAACACATACCCTAGACGCATGTAGGCACGCACACACTTATTCGTCAGATTTGATCAGACTCGACATTAAGAGCCTTAAAGGGTTCATTCAATATTTTTCAACTTATGGTGAGATGGTTCCTTACATTGAAAGTAGTCTTTGTGCCAGGAGAAACCTGGAGTAATCTTCAGACTTGTAAATTGCCACTACTAACTTCAGCCACCGCTACAAGAACAAAAACTAAGGGAGTGAAAATGAACTCTCTGACTTGGTTGGAAGTTACTTTGAGGTGATTTGGCCACACAAGTTGAACTTTTTTCTGTCTTCAGGCGATGCTGCTGGCATTTCTAGATGCCATTTTTAATCTGCCCCTGGATCACTATTCTACCCAGGAGACACTGCAGACAGTGCTGCTGCAGCAGCTAAGACACCACCTGCAGGGCATGGTCAGCGGCCTACGGAGAGCCTGAGAGAGCTCCTCCTTTCCACCCCCACCACCCAGTTTACAGTAGCAATCCAATTAAACATTCAATTCGACACTGTCTGCGTTCACTCATTGTAAGCTAACATATCATCTATTGTTGAGCACAACTGTTTAGTATGAGAGAACAGAGAAAGTGTTAAGGAGATAAGTGTTATGAGAAGAGGAAGAGGGCCAGACATAGGAAGAGGAGGATGTGGTGTTGTTGGTGAAACCCAGACATGTAGAGCCTACTAATAATGCACTTCAGGTGTTATGAAATGAGTTAAATAAATAGAATGATCCTTAAAGTAAGTGAATTCGTACTAAATATTAGACACTAAAAGGAAGAAGAATATGCAACGATTGAGAGAAGCTAAAATCTATGATAAGATAATAATAATAAGATGATATGGGATATATTCATGGTTAAAAACTGGAAACGGTATTCCATGTAAGAACTTGGAAAGGTGATTTGTGGATGACATCATTATCATTTCGCAGTATTTCATTCGTTTTTGCAGAATTGAGAAACTATTCAATCAACCAATGAGAACCCTAGTCCCGTTGTGAGTTAACCAATCAGAAGTGTAGATCCGCCCTACGCCTCTTTGGATCATGGAAAAATCATGTCGCTGTCTTTTCCGTGTTAGCTCGTTACTGATCAGACCTGTATGTACTATGCGCTGGAGATTCCTGCCACGTGTGTGAAGAAATGCTTTCAAAGTATTTTTCCTTTGCAAGATCTGCTTACTTCCATTATTGAGAATATAAAAGACGAGTGTTACTTTGACCAGCGTCGAGTGAACTAGAGTGTGGAGTAGCATAGCTCTGCTAGCAGATAGCCTCATAGCTAACAAAGTTATCTATGGAGTTGTTATTAAAAAGTTGTCATTTCTAAATGGTGAAACCAATATGTACACAAATGTCCTCAAAAAAAGCTGAGAATCTATACTTGATCCTCACAGTAATTGTTTGATTTCAAATTCAAACTTTTGGAACATAGAGCCAAAAGAAGGAAACAGCGCTTCAATGTCCTATTATTTACGCAGGGCAAGTCAAAATGATTTTCTAACAATAAATGTCGTTGGTTTTGGACCTATTATATATCATTGAATATGTCATGTAATAAGCTTTTAGAATTAAGAGTAAAAAAAGGTTTAAGATTTGAAAAAATGTGTTTGTTTGCAAACCATTCATACAGAGCATTCCGAGAAAGCTTGAGTGCTGCTATGCTATGACACATTTTTCAACTCTAGGGGCATAGAAAGATTCAAACTATCGCTATGAGACATCAAAGCTCCAAATGGTATTGACCGACCCCCCTGGCTGATGGACTAAAAAATGCCAAGTAGGAGTTTTGCATGTGTGCGTTGTGACATCATAATAGGCGACATATCAATGATGTCACATTATTCCAGAGTAAAACAGAGGGACACAACAAAGCATGTTCAGACAGTGTTTCACTTCAGTTGGACATTTGTGACAAGTGATGATCAACTAAGATGAATTCTCTTCTAAACCAGCTGGGAGGACGCAAATTTGTCTGTGTGGCTGGCCTGGTAGCTGCTGCTGCTGGGTCAGTTTATATGTACAAGAGGATCTGGGGCTCTGAAGAGGCCCTCGTTATCACTGATGAGCAAGGTAAGTTACAGTTAGCCAGTGGATATACAACAAATGTCAATGTCATTATTGTTTAGTTTTTTTCGTCCAAGAAGTGGACAACGTAGGTAGGTAATTTAGCTATGGCAAGCAAGGCTAGAATTAGAATACATTTATTTTTCCTATCGGAACTACATACAGGTAATATTCATAAGGCTCATGAAAATCACATTACAGTATAAGAAACACAATTAAAAACAATACATTTACATCAACCAACTAGAATATAGTGCATTTCTGAGTTCATAAATAGTGATAACAGATTTTGTTTTTTGTGAACCACCTATATAGCCTGTAGAAAATTCTAGAAACCCTACCAATAAACATAACTGCGTTTGATGTTACTAGTCCTGACCATGAGGGATCTGGCAGTGACCCAGGCTTGTGTCCTGATCCAACCTGTGGGAAACCCAGACCAAGGTCAACCAGATCACGACCCCTCCACTGTCCTCATCTATGAGGTAAGATCCCCCACTAGCAGAGGATTATGACACTCTCTAGTCTAGGTGTATGTATGTTAGTAGAGAGACAGACATCATTGTTACTTTATGTCCATGCATTCTGTGCTACAGGAGGTGGTGGTGCCAAGCGGGCAGTTGTTGCCATGGAGGTACAGTCCTCTGTACTGTGGGCCTCTGGCCATAAGGGTAAGACATGTTTTACTCTCCTAGCTTGTCAGTCTGTTATGGATCGATAAATGCTAACTGGGATCCTTGGGACGGCCCAACTCTGACGTCACCCCTTTGACGTTGACTGATCTTAAATGGGTTAGGTAAGGGAGGCAGGTAGAACTTGATTTTTCCCAGGGGGAGTGGGAGGCTACAAACAACCGTTCCGACAATCCACACCACCTGTCGCCATTAGAGAGCCAAGAAAACCATAATTAATAAACAAATACAAGACAGCAGACTACAATTGCATATGATTGGGTATAAGAACCCAGTTAGCCTCTAGAGCTTGATTAGCTTTAGCTTGTGCTAACTTTCACCATCAGTCCCTAGTTGGACTTTCAAAAAGGAATGTCCAAATGGTGAAAAATCCAATTGATTTCACAGCAGACCTGGGTTCACATGTTAAATACTTAGCTATGCTTGATTTCCGTGACAAAAAGAAACACTATTTGACTATGTTTCAGTCACAGAAACAAGCATAGGGGTTGCAGACTGACATCTGTTATATTTAATGTTTCTCTATGTTAACTGAAATGAGAATAGTTCTGGAACATTTCTTGATGTCTCCTCTCCTCTCGTTCTCAGACCAACACATGCAGAGTGCTGATGAGCTCTGAGAGGACTTTCCAGTTCCAGACTGCATGGTCTCATGTCACTGGGTCCAAGGTACCGGAGAACAACCTTCAACAACCAATCTAATAACTCTGGGCCCTTGTACCATCTTATAGCTTGGTTGTTCTACTGTATACAGTGTGACCATTCAATTTGCACTGTGTTGGTGAATATTCTCATGTTAGGTCTCCATGTAGCTCTATCACTGACCTCCTCTCGGATCACACTTACTACACATGTCCTTGTTTCCATTCTCACTCCCCAGAAGGTGGAGACTAAGATGCACCATGTGTGTGTGGTGCGAGGGGCTGATTGCCGACTGTGGTGGGCGATGTCTGTGGAGAGGTCGAGGCTAACGCCAGAGGTAGGAACAAAGATGATTTACTCTAATAGGGATAGCCAGGTCTTATCAAAAAGTTCTGCTAGAAGTGGCAAACATACATAGAGATAGTTAGACATCCCAGATCTGTCCTGTAACCCACCTCTCTCCATGAATCCACTCTTCTGTTTGTTTCTGAAGGGTTACTCGTACACTAGCACAACAGTGGTATCTGTTACCGGCATTCAGGTGAGATTTCAACCTCTTGAGATGAGAAGGAAGTTGAGTTTCAGCTAGCAGCAGATTCAGTATGGGAGTATGAGTCCGTGTGACATTCTGTTTCTGTCTTGGCTGTTTTAGCTCCTGGGCGGTCAGGTGAGGCAGGTTCAGTCTCACCTGTGTCAAAAGACATCGGTCAGCATACCGTTCCCGCATTACTGGGTAATTATTACATGTACCGTACAGTATGTTTCACTGTAGATACCCAAGTGTGCTTCAATGTTACAGCCCAGTCTGAGAGGAGTGTATGTTTGTATGTTTTTAACAGCAGACAGATGTGTCAATCGCCACGGCCACGCTATATATGGGACCTGATGGGAAGCTCTCCTCCACAGCCCAGACCTTCCATGAGTCTCTGTCCAGTCCTACGGACACCCAGGCTCAGGCACAGGCTGATCCCCAACCTGACAGCCAAGAAGAGGCTGACTCGGGGGCAGAGTCAGACAGCGAGTCATACACTGACTCTGAGAGCGAGTCTGACTCTGAGAGTGTGCCAGGGTCTGAGGCCGAGTCTGAGACCCAGAGCTTCGCTGATGTAGCCACATTATATCTTTTACACACGCAAATTAAACACACACACACACACACACACACACACACACACACACACACACACACAGTCATAAATTACATTTACCATTTCATCACGTTTGATTATATTTAGAGTTTAAGTGAAAGTTGTCTCATGTTCCAGACGGATCACATCAGCTTCACCGTTGAGGAGATTGAGGTCCCCTACTTGAAGTGAGTACACTCTCTGTCCTCTTCCAAAGACTGCTCATATCTCACTATACTAGTATTGTTATGTGCTTGCTTTTAAAAAAGACTATAAGAATAAAATATACTATGTATTCCATATTTCGTATGATGCTCTCTGTATGCTCACGTACACTATCAGTCCTCACAAGCAATCAGCGGTGACCTCACAGTTTAACATGAGTACCACCTTCTCACAGCTACTACTTTGCCAGTCGAAATCTCCTCGACTTCCCCCTCAAGCTGGCAGCCGTGAGGGAGGCATTTTCTGTGAGTACTTATAATCACTATTTCCCCACAGATTCATCTATGTGCAGTACTCTAACCTCCAGCTTGGTGCATTCTCTTATCTCTACTGATGTATTGCTCAAGGCTTCTGTGGACATCAGAACAGTTCAACATGGTGTCTTGTTCCATTTGTCTCCACGTAGACTCTCCTGAGCAACGACGGCATCAAGAGAATCGTCACTGAGGCTGGGAGGCTCCTGCTCAGTGGCCTGGTCGATGCCGGTCATAAGGTAGACATTTAATATTCTGTAGAGTTTGAGGTCTCAGTGACACTGAAGAGTAACAACCCGAGCCTACAGAGAAATCTAGAATCCAAACACTTGTCATTAATGGCTGAATGGAATGTTCAAAGGTAGCGACATCTCATCCAGTGTCCTCCAAGTTGACCAAACTCTCTAAACGACTCTGATTAAAAACATGCATATTTGATGTATTACTGCCGCTTGTTTCCTCTGACAGGAACAGGAAAGGTTTTACGGACAGTATGACCGACTGACCGGATTCTTTATTGGCGAGGCTAATAAAGAAGCTGTTGCCGGGGAGCTAGCAGAGGAAGGGGTAGGCTCATTGCGTTTTACATTCAAGTAAAATGCAGTGTGTGAACACAGCGTGTACATCTAAATATCTGAGTTGCACAATCATCTACAAATTCTCCAAACTCCTTTCAGATCCAGCATGTCAATTTCATTGACATACTCTACGAGTTGGTCCTTTTGGGAATGCTTGGGGAGGACAAGAGGGAGCCAGCTGTCAATGTAAGTCCAATTTTCAACATACTGTACAGTACAGGAACACACCATGGCATAACTGGATAAAGTATATGTACCACAGCTGGATGACTACAGGACTGTCCTGTTGTTTTACCAGGTGTCTGGTGGGGTGTTTGAGGAGCTCCACTCCCTCCTCCAGGTTGTCCTGCCAGCCGGCCAATGGCAAGCCCAGGCCCAGCGCTACCTGGATATGCTCAAGGTGAAGGTCCCTGTATTTGTGTCCACTAGAGGACAGATTCTCTTGATGAACACATACCCTAGACGCATGTAGGCACGCACACACTTATTCGTCAGATTTGATCAGACTCGACATTAAGAACCTTAAAGGGTTCATTCAATATTTTTCAACTTATGGTGAGATGGTTCCTTACATTGAAAGTAGTCTTTGTGCCAGGAGAAACCTGGAGTAATCTTCAGACTTGTGTAAATAGCCACTACTAACTTCAGCCACCGCTACAACAACAAAAACTAAGGGAGTGAAAATGAACTCTGACTTGGTTGGAAGTTACTTTGAGGTGATTTGGCCACACAAGTTGAACTTTTTTCTGTCTTCAGGCGATGCTGCTGGCATTTCTAGATGCCATTTTTAATCTGCCCCTGGATCACTATTCTACCCAGGAGACACTGCAGACAGTGCTGCTGCAGCAGCTAAGACACCACCTACAGGGCATGGTCAGCAGCCTACGGAGAGCCTGAGCGAGCTCCTCCTTTCCACCCCCACCACCCAATTTACAGTAGCAATCCAATTAAACATTCAATTCGACACTGTCTGCGTTCACTCATTGTAAGCTAACATATCATCTATTGTTGAGCACAACTGTTTAGTATGAGAGAACAGAGAAAGTGTTAAGGAGATAAGTGTTATGAGAAGAGGAAGAGGGCCAGACATAGGAAGAGGAGGATGTGGTGTTGTTGGTGAAACCCAGACATGTAGAGCCTACTAATAATGCACTTCAAGTATTATGAAATGAGTTAAATAAATAGAATGATCCTTAAAGTAAGTGAATTCGTACTAAATATTAGACACTAAAAGGAAGAAGAATATACAACGATTGAGAGAAGCTAAAATCTATGATAAGATAATAATAAGATGATATGGGATATATTCATGGTTAAAAACTGGAAACGGTATTCCATGTAAGAACTTGGAAAGGTGATTTGTGGATGACATCATTATTATTTCGCAGTATTTCATTAGTTTTTGCAGAATTGAGAAACTATTCAATCAACCAATGAGAACCCTAGTCCCGTTGTGAGTTAACCAATCAGTAGTGTAGATCCGCCCTACGCCTCTTTGGATCATGGAAAAATCATGTCACTGTCTTTTCCGTGTTAGCTCGTTACTGATCAGACCTGTATGTACTATGCGCTGGAGATTCCTCCCACGTGTGTGAAGAAATGCTTTCAAAGTATTTTTCCTTTGCAAGATCTGCTTACTTCCATTATTGAGAATATAAAAGACGAGTGTTACTTTGACCAGCGTCGAGTGAACTAGAGTGTGGAGTAGCATAGCTCTGCTAGCAGATAGCCTCATAGCTAACAAAGTTATCTATGGAGTTGTTCAGTTTTCAAAGACATACGAGCCTTCCACGAACCCACAATATCCGAATTACCTTTCCACAGTTCCTGTTCCAAGCTGCTGTAACCTTGAAATATTTCCCTTGGTGAGTCAGTGTTTTCATTATATTAGCAGCGCTACTCACAAACTAACGTGACGATAGCAGTAGCATTCAATTGTTAGCACCACCAACATATATGTCTTGCTAATGTGTTAAGTTAAATGAGCAAACTCCAGCTAGTGATACAGTATCTCCGTTTTAAACTAAGCTAAGTTAAAGTGTAGTATATTTTGCTCTGACCAAAAGAAGGCCTAGTGGGTTATGCCCTTGGAATGTTGCAGCATGCAGTTGACCTCTGTAGGTTGGGGGGATGGCAAAGGAGAGATAGTGGTGGGGGTAGTCTTAATTAGTTAAAGCTGTGAACCACACCAAAAGGCATACCCTTATTTGGTGAAAACTGTAAACATCACCATCGTATAGGTTGAAAATGTTTAGGGTAACATGGACCTGGGAATTCCATGCCCAAATCTGGAAGACAAAGCAGGCTGTTTTGTATAAAAGACTGAACGGCTGGACTAGATAGGGGGGGGACATTATTGACTGGACAGGAGCCCCCCACATCTGGCCGTGGTATGTAATGATGAAGTTACGATTAATTAAAGACGATTAAACTGACTCATCCGGACCTCTGCAGCTTCCTTTCTTCATCTAAGTATATTTACTACAAATTGGCGTCACGAACAGGATTTGGCCAACCGATAGCCGTGCAGAAGATATCAAGTTGACTGTGGGCTATCGACCAAATTTTAAAAGAACCAGATAGATGAATTAAAGGTGGTTGCATGTCTGCTAAATTTAAACAAACAACAAAGTGTCTGTGAAATGTTATGTTGACCTAACTGTTGGAGATACGATCCTTCAATGTAACCCTAAAAAACTCGGTAATTAGTTTGAATTATTTGGAGTTACGTCACTTAACATTACGGAACTGGTCTGATCAATTGGTTGTCGTGAACTGGTCTGATCAGCTGGTTGTCGTGCACTTAAATTTAGGAAGACACTAAATGATGTAGAGACTAGATAGATACTGTGGGGGACGCCGTACAGTGATTTCGTCTAAAAGTCAGGCTACATTGTTTGGGTTAAAGCCCCGTTCAGGTTTAAGTCCTGATAAATCAACAAAATAGTACATATGCAGGTTGAATTCCTGATAACAAAGGCCTGATAAAATATATGTATGCATCCTGGGACAGAGGCGCAAAGTTGCTCTCTCGTTCTAAAAATAGAATAGTTGCCTGCTTGAAAAGCTACAGATCCCTGACAGGGGCGGGTCCCCTGTTCTGGGCTATTTGAGCTAATTTCTTCCAGAGAACGTGTTCTTAAATTTGAGAGAGAGAAATTTGAATTGAACAATATGATTGGGTGTGCACAGTGCAAGCTGTAAATATCTCATCTAAAAGACCTTCCCTTTCTGTTCTTTCTTTCTCTCTCTCTCTTTCTGTTCTTTCTTTCTCTCTCTTTCTTTCTGTTCTTTCTCTATAGAATATGCATATTGTAAAAAGTGTAAATTTATTGTTCGTTAAAAATAAGTGATGGGCCTGTTGCCAACATTTCAAGTGCGCGTTGAGATGTTGGAAACTGTTTAAACATTGGGAAAAAGTAACGTTCCATTTTATGAAGTTTATTTTTCATATCTCTGATCTTATTTTAGTCTAGTATCTTCTGTATGTTTTGTGTTGAATGATTAATTATTTTAAGAGAACTAATCAAATTAATGCTTTGTTTCGAGCAAAACAGAAGAGGGACAGAGGTTCTGAGAGAGAAAGCGCCAGATAACAGTAAAAAGACCAATTTGTGAGAGACATCAGAACAGCTCGTCTCATATAGCCTACGTCAAAGTAAGACTCCTATTATTTGGTTGAAGTTTGAAGTTCGCTATATGGACTTGTTGATTGATCATTTGATTGTCTGATTAATTGATTATTGATTGATTACTGATTTGATTAATTGGTTGATTGATTAATGATTTGATTGGATGATTGATTTGATTGAGTGGTCGATTTGTTAATTAAGAATAGGGTAATTGGTTAATTGGTCAATCAGTTGTTTGATAATATGGTTAATTGATTATATGGTTAAATTGGTTAATTGGCTGTTCCATTGGAGATAACTGACAATTGTCAATTGTGATCAAGGATTAATTAATTGAATTGAATTAGTGATTGATTATTTGTGATTGATTTGTAATGAATCAATAAATAAATTCATTGATTGTGAAAATAATATAATTAACCATTGAGTGATTGTTTGGCTAGTTGCTTAATTAAGATAAGGCGATCCTCTCGTTCTCTCTCTCTCTCTCTCTCTCTCATTGATCGGTCACTTGCACTAACAGATAATGGTAGTGAATTATAGTGCACAGAATAATCATGCTGACATTGATGGAATATGTATAATACAGGCAATCTAATCTGTTTCTAATTTTTGCGTGCTTCGACTTGAACAATACTATGTGTGCATCACCTGTGAAATGATATAAAGCTTTTGCATGACTGAGATATAATCATATCACAATTTAAACTGAATATTCTAATTAAAGCATGGTTGGTGATTTGTTTAGTATTTATAGGAGGATTGATTTGGCTAGCATTAACAGGACAAACATCCTTGTGAGGGACGTCTGAGTCTGAAAGGTGTATGATTGTGGGGTGTGGAACTGACTTGCTGACAGGCATAGCAGCAAAGGCATCTCTGTGTCTTTGCTGAACCTTTTTTATTTTAATTTGTTATTTTTGGCACGGAGGTGGTTAGAGCAGTTGTCTCGGGCGCACCTCCACAAACCTGAGTTACTTGGGTCAGTGGAGTCCCCTCAAGGGAGTGCTTAATTGTCCCGCCGCCAAAATGCTGAAGACTAGGGTTGAGATTAGAAAGTAAGCTTCTGGATAGGAAGATAGCCAGAGCAAGAACGTTTCACACTGGTATGGTGACTGAATGTGTTGATAAATGATTAATATCGAATCAACAAAATAAGTAACCAACCATTCAGCCAAGAAGTTGAACTGTAAACAAAGGAAGTGTCTACTGGAAAAGTGTCTTCAGCTAAGTCAACGGTTGAAGGAACAACAATTATGGGTGCGGCTTCAGCTAAGACGTCTACTCCAGTGCAAAAGGTTGAAAAGAGCAACCCATTGGTAAAAGGAATAAGAGATAAAGCAGTGGATAAGAGCCTGGAAGAGGAAACTGGGAGATTAGTGAAGGAGACGAATACTCCTTTCTCACACAAATCCCCAACTGTGGCTCCACCACCATATGAGGAAAGGGATACGCCCACCAGCAGCTATCCACAACTACCAATCCTCAACACAGAAGGAAGATACCTCATGGAAGATGAAGATAAACAAATACTCAAGACAGGAGAAACTAAAACCACGATTGTTATCTACATAGACCACGTAGCCCATCAGGTGGAGTTACATTGCAAAGAAGAACAAACTTTGAAAGAGCAAGACCAAGAGACGCTCAGAAAACTTAATCAGGTGCAGTTGAGCAAGAGAAAACAGAATAAGAAAAGAACACAGGCTGTGGTTCTGCAAAACCTGCCTCAACCACAGACACAACCTCAATTGACACCAGTAATACAGGCTGCTCCTCAGCCTCCATACCCACAACCTCAGAAATGGAGAAAGGGGGGTCAAGGATATACTGGACAAGGTGGTTATAATCCAGAACCCCAGCAAGTCGTAAGACTGTGTCACTATTGCGGGAAAAGAGGACATCTGATCCGGTCATGTTGGAAAAGAGCCCGTGAATGCGGTGGAGAAGCCTACAAGGGACAATACCCAACTCCAATGAATACATCCCAGGGACGAATGCAATGGCCACAGCAACAACAGTCACAGGGACCGGTGAACCCGAACAGGGGCCCGGAACGGGGGTTTTAGGGGTGCCCAGAGAATCTGAAAGGGGGGTGTCAGCTGGTAGTGTCTAAGCAGACAAAGAAGGATCCAAAAAATAAAGTTATAACTACAGAGAAGTCTGCAACCGAGAAAGGAAGAGACTGAATGTCCTCTTAAACCTGCAATCTTATTTCAACTGTAGATTGAGTTCTCAGCTGTAACAGGCAAACCAGCCAAAGAAAAAACACATAGCTAGATAGAAACAAAACTTTTACACAGATTTTACTACTAAGTATATTTTGAAGACATAGAGACGCTATACACTCCAATAAAGTTAAGACGACACCTATCATGGCCTCCATCACGCAGTCGTCTAACCCTGAGATCCCAGACAACCACAAAGAGAGCTAGCTAGCATTAGCTAGTGGTGACACCAACGGGATTGCGAGGGGGAAACATATTGGAAGCGTTTCGTACAAAGACAACAATACTCTCTCTTAAGCTCAATACCTTAAGGACTCCTGTCACAGATATGGCTGCAATAATAAAGGAAATTGTCAGCCGAAACAAAAGGAGATACCAGGAAGATGGGTTTGACTTGGACTTGACCTATATTTATCCGAATATAATTGCTATGGGCTTTCCTGCAGAAAGACTTGAGAGTGTCTACAGAAACAACATAGACGATGTAGTACGGTTTCTGGATTCAAAACACAAAAATCATTATAAGATATATAATCTTTGCACTGAGCGACATTACGACACCGCAAAGTTTAACTGCAGAGTTGCACAGTACCCCTTTGAAGACCACAACCAGCCTCAGCTGGAGCTAATCAAGCCATTCTGTGAAGACCTGGACCAGTGGCTAAGTGAGGATGACCATCATGTGGCGGCCATCCACTGCAAGGCAGGGAAGGGCCTCACCGGTGTCATGATCTGCACTTATCTCCTCCACCGAGGGAAGTTCCTGGAGGCATAGGAAGCACTCGACTTCTACGGGGAAGTGCGGACAAGAGACAAGAAGGGAGTCACAATCCCAAGCCAGCGACGCTATGTCTACTACTACAGCTACTTTCTGAAGAACCAGCTAGAATACAAGCCCATCGCTCTGCTCTTCCACAAAATGGTGTTTGAGACGCTCCCCATGCTTAGTGGAGGCACCTGCAGGGACAGTACCGTTAAAAACAGGAGTGACCCGATTCCTCAGGGCTTCAAGAAGGGAATTGGCATTGGGATCCACAGTTTGTGGTTTATCAACTAAAAATCAAGATCCATACGTCCAACACAGTGCACACAAGGCGAGGGGACAAGCATATGTACTTTGAGTTCCCCCAGCCACTGCCTGTCTGTGGAGACATCAATGTGGAGTTCTTCCACAAGCAGAACAAGATGATGAAAAAGGACACAAAGCCTCTCAGAAGAAGTTGCAATATTGCCAGGAACGTGTAGTTTATTTAGGACAATCCATAGCACACTGGACACTGTTGTGGCGACGAAGTTCCAACTTGGAAAAGGCGACAATTGCTAGCAGCACTGAAATAGTTTACGATAGTTAGCTACAATAGCTCTGACGAATCATTTGGGGGGTAACAAGTGTTGCCATTCAGAACTTTGCGATAGTGAGTGTTTCAAAGTTAAATCAAACCTTTTTTAAGTAGGCTATATGTTGCTCATCTTGAGACATAGAAAGAGAATACTTTGCGAAACTTAGCTAAACATATTTTGATTCACTTTTAACTGACTCCGCTCAGGAGCACAACTGAGACGTGGTAAGGTAACAGCCCATCACCAACCTACCAGGATGGCAGAACCAAGACTTGAGAATTCCCATCACCTGAAAACTTCAGATACCACATCAGGTGGGAATGGAACAATTTTTGAGCATCCCCCAGCCAACTGGAGCAGACAGACCAGGTGCAGTTCTTTTGGTGACACACGAAGTGGAGTTAAAGGAGAAAATTACTCCCAAAGACTTGACCATGTTGCAAGAGGAAGCAAGTGCACTAGATAAGAACTTGTGGCTTGTCAGAGGAGCGAGTCAGGATGCTACAGGCCTCTGGAGGAACAATGAGGGTTTGATAGTAGCACCTCCTAACTAGCTAGGACTGTTGATACATGACGCTCATGGGCTCGCCCATGTAGCGAGGGGGGAAGTGAGAAGGAAAATTACAAAAGAATACAGATTTTGGGCACCATACCTATTAGAACAAATTGACCATGTCATAGGTAGATGTACAATCTGTTTGAAAAACAATATTAGAAGAGGAGTATTAACTCCTCCAGGACATATCCCAACACCAAATGGGCCAATGAAAGAACTAGTCCTCGACTACGTGGATATGATTCGCCCTGTAGGAGCCAAAAGATATTGTTGTTGTCGATAGATTTGTTGTCGATAGCTTTAGCAGATGGGTAGAAGCATGCCCAACCAAAAGAAAAGATGCCCAGTCAGTTGCTAAATTCTTATGCCGTGAGGTGATACCACGCTGGGGAATTCCTGATCGAATTTCATCAGACAATGGCAAAGAATTTGTAGATAAGACGGTGAAACTTATCATACAAAAGTTAGGGATTAAACAACGCTTTGGTCGTCAGTACTAGAATTCCTCACAGATACAGTTACTGAGGAAATATAGGAATTGGAGACAACAACAAAGGAACCGGAAGTGGAAATGTCAATGAAGCTAACAACGTATAAAACACGATCAGAAAAATATCAAGAAGAGTTGACGAGTCCTAAGCCAGAGCCAGAATCTGTAACCACGTATACAACTAACAGACAAGTGCAAACAACTTTAGAGTTTGAACCTACAGTGATAGAACAAGAATATACCACAGAGCCAGAGCCTGTCGACAAAGCTGAGATAGTGACCCCATTAGTTCAAGAAGAAATTGTTTCCACCATGAATGAGCCTACAATGTTTATGGTTGAACATGAAATTGGACCAACTCAGACGATGGAGATTAAAACTCAGAAGATGATGGAAACTACCACAATGGAGTCAGATGTAACACAAGAACTCACTATTGAGAAAAACCTCACAATTGATGAACAGATAACCAGGGAGGATATGGAAAAGAGGAGAAAGAAAGGGAGGTGAAACAAGTGAAAGAGAGGATGGAGGTGATGAAATGGGCAGAGGAGGAGAGAGAGAGAAACAGGAGTGAGAAGGAGAAAGAAAAGGATTTTGAATGGATGAGAAAGGAGTTGGAGGCGATGAAGAAAGTCGAAGAGATGGAGAGGAAATAAATGAGAATGAAACAAGGTCAGCACAGGACTCAATTCAAGATCCACTGATGATACAAGCAAGAAGGAACCTCTGGTATACTAGGAATGAGCACAAATGAGGGAGAATGTGTGCCTTCAAAAATAGGAAAGACAGCGAAAATATCAGGAATGCTGGATTTGGAAGCAAATGGACCTCCTGGATGGAGAACATGATGGGACAATGGGGAGCCTATTTCGCCAGAATAGGAGCCATCATACTGGGCTGTGTGATTGTCTTAGCCCTCATAATCTGCTGTTGCATTCCAATCATAAGAGGACTAATAACACGAGGAATTGACAAGGCAATGAATACTCAGGCACTTCAAATGGCAGTTATGAAGGGAAGAAGAGAAGACCGTAAAGATTCAGGAATGCCTGATGACTATGATAGTCTTGAATTATATCCAAAACCTGGGTATCTGGATGACGATGACAGCGATGAGGAAGATGGAAGGGATTCTGAAGATTAAGTTGAACGATCCGAAGGCAAATCCTCATTTTGGATGAGGTGAAGTTCGAAGTTAGATGCTTCGTGTTCAGCAAATCTCTGTCTTTCTCTATCCTTCTATCCTTCTATTCTCTGTCTGTTATATAAACGAGGCAGTGGTAAAGACTGTCCTCATATGGGGGGTTATGTGCTAGTAACCTCTGACCCCCAGGTAAAGGTAAATCAAGCAACGAAGACCTGAAGAGAAGTATTTTCATCATTCATTTATTACTCTGAAGTATTTTTATCATTCTTTGTTATTCTTTGAAGTATTGTTAGCACTCTTTATTATTCTTTGTTGAACGTATATGGGACTATGTATGTATCATAGAATAGTCTATACTTATGCATGTTTATGTCTGTAGCAATTTATTTTAATCATATAAGCAAGGCTTGACTTAATGTACGCGTAGGCTTTTAA
Source organism: Argentina silus (assembly GCF_951799395.1). Taxonomy (NCBI): domain Eukaryota; kingdom Metazoa; phylum Chordata; class Actinopteri; order Argentiniformes; family Argentinidae; genus Argentina; species Argentina silus. The sequence continues at coordinate 27,475,965 of NC_139657.1, forward strand.
TAGGACATTGAATAGACTGTCTATTGTTTAGAAACTGTTAGTTGATAATTTCCACGGCTTAAGTTCACAATAATTTTTGTGGTTTACTTGTTATTTTTACATCCCTTTGAACCATGTTACACACAACTGCATGCAATATGGTTAGAGTACGTGTTATACAATTTCTCTGTGTTGGGACTTTAATAAGTCCCAAAGGGGGGAATATGTAGTATATTTTGCTCTGACCAAAAGAAGGCCTAGTGGGTTATGCCCTTGGAATGTTGCAGCATGCAGTTGACCTCTGTAGGTTGGGGGGATGGCAAAGGAGATATAGTGGTGGGGGTAGTCTTAATTAGTTAAAGCTGTGAACCACACCAAAAGGCATACCCTTATTTGGTGAAAACTGTAAACATCACCATCGTATAGGTTGAAAATGTTTAGGGTAACATGGACCTGGGAATTCCATGCCCAAATCTGGAAGACAAAGCAGGCTGTTTTGTATAAAAGACTGAACGGCTGGACTAGATAGGGGGGGGACATTATTGACTGGACAGGAGCCCCCCACATCTGGCCGTGGTATGTAATGATGAAGTTACGATTAATTAAAGACGATTAAACTGACTCATCCGGACCTCTGCAGCTTCCTTTCTTCATCTAAGTATATTTACTACAAATGCATTAGAATTAAATGAATATTCGGTTGAGTGAAAACTAGTATTCAGTGGAAAGAGAATTGACACTTGAATTGATATGGAATTGAAATATCTTTATTGAATAAATTAGAAAGGAGATTACAATGAAACAAACATGTTGAAAGTTGAAATTAAGAGGTAAATGAATGTAATTCAGAGATAGGATATTAATTATTTCTTGTGGCTTTGCTCTGCAAGGCCGGGTTTTGTGGTTGAGTTCATTCCCTTTGGATCCTGGATTTCGTCCTCGTCCTGCTACGCTTCTGTTGGAGGAGTTGTGCGGAGCGTGGACTGGCGAGCCATTCCCAACGTCCCTTTTGTTGATTTGATTTGAGCGAAAAAAGGAGAGACACTGTGTATTGTGCCTTCTGGATTTCGGTAGGACAGGTCCTTTGCATCCACACACACTTGAACCACTGGACGTGTAATAGCAAAAAATGTATTTGTACTATTTTGCTTAAGTCTTATATGAAATGTATTGACCTTGTTGTGACCCAATGTACTTTGTTATTTTCCTTTATGTGACTGAGGAAGAACCAAAACCGACTGCTCCTTCTATCATACAATAGACAGTGTGTGACCTTGGAACACTCCTAACTGCAGGCTGATACATTGTAATAGTGGCTCGCAACACCTACGCTTGTTTCCCAGCTTCTTTATCAGCAAACAGGTGCAAGATATGTTTACCCCTAGACCTATGACGTATGAGCATTGGGGTTAAAAATGGTCCTCTCCTCGGCCACAGCATCAGTATCTGAATCCATACTGTTAGTGAAGGAATGCTGATCCAGCTTTAAACAACGTTGTTTAAACTTTGTATATGCATTAAAACTCTCAACTGAGACCAAACATCGTTTATTGTTGTTCACTGAAAGATTTCCATCACAGACGGCCCCTGGTCCATGGACTGAGACTAAGTCATCACAAATCTCCTCATCCAACAGAGTGTGGTACTGTTTTTGTAATGTTACTTATTGAAGTTTCTTGATGTTTGAATCCAGAGTACACATGTATTGACACTGATATTTGATTTTGGGATGTGAATATTTGATTTTGATACTTTACAATCTTGTGGTTGAATCCATTTCAGTTCTGCTTAAAATATGTTCTAAGTTTAATAACTACTAAGAGGTAATTTTAACTAAAAGACCTACTGGGTAATACCAAAATAGATTAATGTTTAAAGAAAAAAAAGCTAAAATACTTAGTATTAATACAAAAGCAAGGTGTTAAATAACATAGTAAATCCCTGTTTAGAACCAGGGATCAGGTTCTAAAAGTAACTAACCATATGGGTAAATGAATAATTAGTCATACTTATCTCACAAGAAGTGAAAAGCCTTGGGTTGTACTGTTAAAGAAAAAGGTGTTGATTATTGGCATTTAAGAGTTACTGATATTCTCATTGAATCATTTTACATTCAAAATGTTGTTACGTGTTGGTTTTCTACTTTTGTAGAAAAAAATAATACATTTGAAGGAAGAGAAAAGAAAAGAAAAACAAGGAAGAAAGAAGCAAAACATTGTCTTACCTTTTAAATATAACATACGTCTCTGTGCGATTCATTCTTGCTTGTGCATCCCACCCTCTCTCCTGAACGAGTCTTTATCTTCCGATATCTGGTCCATACCCGAATTCAATATACATATTCTAGTCACCGGTGTTCATACCGAAACACGGATTACACTGGCCAGCCTGAATTAACAGCCGGTTAGCTAACCTGTCTGTCTATCTGGCACTGAGGACAACAGGATAGCTAACTAAATAAGTAGCAAAGTAGCTTTCTGAAACAATTTGGCTTTTCATTTACCATTTCATGATGTCTCATACTGATTTTTTGGAAGGTCTATGCCCCAAGAGTTGGACAATGTGTGATAGCACTGTAGCGCTTTCTCCACCTCACTCGCAGAATCTAAGCACCAGTGACCACTGGGGTTAACAAGGGCAAGAACAATTGGTCATCTTCTATTTGATGTTGGCCGACAACACGAAGCATGTGGCTTTCAAGAGAACAAATGCATGCATGCATCCGTCCTGAAGTAGGTGTCTTTTGTTTACAAGACAGGTGATTTCACGAGCTAAGCGCACAGAGAAGGTAGTCATTTCAACTGGACTCTGTGGTGCTGTAATGGAAAACAAAGCTTTGAAACCAGGCCACTTTGGATACTACAAAACCTCCTTGAGACCTTGGATTATTGGAATCATTTCCACCAAAGATATATGATTAGGACATAGAAAGCTCTTGTGGCGCAACTGGTTATACAACAGTATGCAGCAGAGCAATGCTGAGGTTGTGGGTTTGAGCCTCACCTGGAGCACAGTTATTTGGTTATGCCTGCTAAATGTATTTACAAGAAAGGTGCTTTCACCAGCTGAGTCACAGGTCATGTCTTTTTTGACGTTGGCGACATTCAAGAGAACAAATCATCTGTCCTGAAGTAGGCAGGTGAGTAGCCAGGTGCTGGGATTCAAACTCAGGGTCTCAGGTGCTTTCACCAGCTAAGCCACAGCGCCCACAGCTAAAGGTGGTAAACTTACAGGACTTGCAGGAAAGGGTTTCAAAGCAGTGTTTTCCATTAAAGCACCACAGAGTCCAGTTGAAAAAAATCAGAGAGACCACGGACAATAAATAGTGAGTTGGAACCACACAAAAAAAGAATCATATTCGGTGCATTTAGTTAGCTCAGGGCTTGAAGGCCAACACACCTTCCAGCAGTTGGATGGCAATCAGGAGTTTGCGGTGAGTAAAGGTTGACAGAATTTTCAAGGGGGATTTGACATTGATGGCAGTTTGCAGAGATGCTTTTGGTGGAGAAAGCAATCGCCCAACATGGGGCTCGAACCCACGACCCTGAGATTAAGAGTCTCACAAAGAAATCCAGAGGCTCCTGTGGCGTCAATTGCTTTGCGCGCTGTACTTATACAACAGTATACACCAGAGCAATGTTAAAAGCAGAAGTCAGGGATTTTTACTTTTGGTGCCCTGAAATGGGAGGACAATGAATAAAAAGTTGTCATTTCTAAATGGTGAAACCAATATGTACACAAATGCCCTGAAAAAACCCCTGAGAATCTATACTTGAACCTCATAGTAATTGTTTGATTTCAAATTCAAACTTTTGGAACATAGAGCCAAAAGAAGGAAACAGCGCTTCAATGTCCTATTATTTACGCAGGGCAAGTCAAAATGATTTTCTAACAATGAATGTCGTTGGTTTTGGACCTATTATATATCATTGAATATGTAATGTAATAAGCTTTTAGAATTAAGAGTAAAAAAAGGTTTAAGATTTGAAAAAATGTGTTTGTTTGCAAACCATTCATACAGAGCATTCCAAGAAAGCTTGAGTGCTACTATGCTATCACACATTTTTCAACTCTAGGGGCATAGAAAGATTCAAACAATCGCTATGAGACATCAAAGCTCCAAATGGTATTGACCGACCCCCCCTGGCTGATGGACTAAAAAATGCCAAGTAGGAGTTTTGCGATGTGTGCGTTGTGACATCATAATGGGCGACACATCAATGATGTCACATTATTCCAGAGTAAAACAGAGGGACACAACAAAGCATGTTCAGACAGTGTTTCATTTCAGTTGGACATTTGTGACAAGTGATGATCAACTAAGATGAATTCTCTTCTCAACCAGCTGGGAGGACGCAAATTTGTCTGTGTGGCTGGCCTGGTAGCTGCTGCTGCTGGGTCAGTTTATATGTATAAGAGGATCTGGGGCTCTGAAGAGGCCCTTGTTATCACTGATGAGCAAGGTAAGTTACAGTTAGCCAGTGGATATACAACAAATGTCAATGTCATTATTGTTGGGGTTTTTTTTGTCCAAGAAGTGGAAACATAGGTAGGTAATTTAGCTATGGCAAGCAAGGCTAGAATTAGAATACATTTATTTTTCCTATCGGAACTACATACAGGTAATATTCATAAGGCTCATGAAAATCACATTACAGTATAAAAAACACAATTAAAAACAATACATTTACATCAACCCACTAGAATATAGTGCATTTCTGAGTTCATAAACAGTGATAACAGATTTCGTTTTTTGTGAACCACCTATATAGCCTGTAGAAAATTCTAGAAACCCTACCAATAAACATAATGGTGTTTGATGTTACTAGTCCTGACCATGAGGGATCTGGCAGTGACCCAGGCTTGTGTCCTGATCCAACCTGTGGGAAACCCAGACCAAGGTCAACCAGATCAAGACCCATCCACTGTCCTCATCTATGAGGTAAGATCTCCCACTAGCAGAGAATTATGACACTCTCTAGTCTAGGTGTATGTATGTTAGTAGAGAGACAGACATCATTGTTACTTTATGTCCATGCATTCTGTGCTACAGGAGGTGGTGGTGCCAAGCGTGCAGTTGTTGCCATGGAGGTACAGTCCTCTGTACTGTGGGCCTCTGGCCATAAGGGTAAGACATGTTTTACTCTCCTAGCTTGTCAGTCTGTTATGGATCGATAAATGCTAACTGGGATCCTTGGGACGGCCCAACTCTGACGTCACCCCTTTGAAGTTGACTGATCTTAAATGGGTTAGGTAAGGGAGGGAGATAGAACTTGATTTTTGGTAGTGGTTAGTGGTAGGCTACAAACAACCGTTCCGACAATCCACACCACCTGTTGCCATTAGAGAGCCAAGAAAACCATAATTAATAAACAAATACAAGACAGCAGACTACAATTGCATATGATTGGGTATAGGAACCCAGTTAGCCTCTAGAGCTTGATTAGGTTTAGCTTGTGCTAACTTTCACCATCAGTCCCTAGTTGGACTTTCAAAAAGGAATGTCCAAATGGTGAAAAATCCAATTGATTTCACAGCAGACCTGGGTTCACATGTTAAATACTTTGCTATGCTTGATTTCCGTGACAAAAATAAACACTATTTTACTCTGTTTCAGTCACAGAAAAAAACATACTGACATCTGTTATATTTAATGTTTCTCTATGTTAACTGAAATGAGAATAGTTCTGGAACATTTCTTGATGTCTCCTCTCCTCTCGTTCTCAGACCAACACATGCAGAGTGCTGATGAGCTCTGAGAGGACTTTCCAGTTCCAGACTGCATGGTCTCATGTCACTGGGTCCAAGGTACCGTAGAACAACCTTCAACAACCAATCTAATAACTCTGGGCCCTTGTACCATCTTATAGCTTGGTTGTTCTACTGTATACAGTGTGACCATTCAATTTGCACTGTGTTGGTGAATATTCTCATGTTAGGTCTCCATGTAGCTCTATCACTGACCTCCTCTCGGATCACACTTACTACACATGTCCTTGTTTCCATTCTCACTCCCCAGAAGGTGGAGACTAAGATGCACCATGTGTGTGTGGTGCGAGGGGCTGATTGCCGACTGTGGTGGGCGATGTCTGTGGAGAGGTCGAGGCTAACGCCAGAGGTAGGAACAAAGATGATTTACTCTAATAGGGATAGCCAGGTCTTATCAGAAAGTTCTGCTAGAAGTGGCAAACATACATAGAGATAGTTAGACATCCCAGATCTGTCCTGTAACCCACCTCTCTCCATGAATCCACTCTTCTGTTTGTTTCTGAAGGGTTACTCGTACACTAGCACAACAGTGGTATCTGTTACCGGCATTCAGGTGAGATTTCAACCTCTTGAGATGAGAAGGAAGTTGAGTTTCAGCTAGCAGCAGATTCAGTATGGGAGTATGAGTCCGTGTGACATTCTGTTTCTGTCTTGGCTGTTTTAGCTCCTGGGCGGTCAGGTGAGGCAGGTTCAGTCTCACCTGTGTCAAAAGACATCGGTCAGCATACCGTTCCCGCATTACTGGGTAATTATTACATGTACCGTACAGTATGTTTCACTGTAGATACCCAAGTGTGCTTCAATGTTACAGCCCAGTCTGAGAGGAGTGTATGTTTGTATGTTTTTAACAGCAGACAGATGTGTCAATCGCCACGGCCACGCTATATATGGGACCTGATGGGAAGCTCTCCTCCACAGCCCAGACCTTCCATGAGTCTCTGTCCAGTCCTACGGACACCCAGGCTCAGGCACAGGCTGATCCCCAACCTGACAGCCAAGAAGAGGCTGACTCGGGGGCAGAGTCAGACAGCGAGTCATACACTGACTCTGAGAGCGAGTCTGACTCTGAGAGTGTGCCAGGGTCTGAGGCCGAGTCTGAGACCCAGAGCTTCGCTGATGTAGCCACATTATATCTTTTACACACGCAAATTAAACACACACACACACACACACACACACAGTCATAAATTACATTTACCATTTCATCACGTTTGATTATATTTAGAGTTTAAGTGAAAGTTGTCTCATGTTCCAGACGGATCACATCAGCTTCACCGTTGAGGAGATTGAGGTCCCCTACTTGAAGTGAGTACACTCTCTGTCCTCTTCCAAAGACTGCTCATATCTCACTATACTAGTATTGTTATGTGCTTGCTTTTAAAAAAGACTATAAGAATAAAATATACTATGTATTCCATATTTCGTATGATGCTCTCTGTATGCTCACGTACACTATCAGTCCTCACAAGCAATCAGCGGTGACCTCACAGTTTAACATGAGTACCACCTTCTCACAGCTACTACTTTGCCAGTCGAAATCTCCTCGACTTCCCCCTCAAGCTGGCAGCCCTGAGGGAGGCATTTTCTGTGAGTACTTATAATCACTATTTCCGCACAGATTCATCGATGTGCAGTACTCTAACCTCCAGCTTGGTGCATTCTCTTATCTCTACTGATGTATTGCTCAAGGCTTCTGTGGACATCAGAACAGTTCAACATGGTGTCTTGTTCCATTTGTCTCCACATAGACTCTCTTGAGCAACGAAGGCATCAAGAGAATCATCACCGAGGCTGGGAGGCTCCTGCTCAGTGGCCTGGTCGATGCCGGTCATAAGGTAGACATTTAATATTCTGTAGAGTTTGAGGTCTAAGTGACACTGAAGAGTAACAACCCGAGCCTACAGAGAAATCTAGAATCCAAACACTTGTCATTAATGGCTGAATGGAATGTTCAAAGGTAGCGACATCTCATCCAGTGTCCTCCAAGTTGACCAAACTCTCTAAACGACTCTGATTAAAAACATGCGTATTTCATGTATTACTGCCGCTTGTTTCCTCTGACAGGAACAGGAAAGGTTTTACGGGCAGTATGACCGACTGACCGGATTCTTTATTGGCGAGGCTAATAAAGAAGCTATTGCCGGGGAGCTAGCAGAGGAAGGGGTAGGCTCATTGCGTTTTACATTCAAGTAAAATGCAGTGTGTGTACACAGCGTGTACATCTAAATATCTGAGTTGCACAATCATCTATAAATTCTCCAAACTCCTTTCAGATCCAGCATGTCAATTTCATTGACATACTCTACGAGTTGGTCCTTTTGGGAATGCTTGGGGAGGACAAGAGGGAGCCAGCTGTCAATGTGAGTGGAATTTTCAACATACTGTACAGTACAGGATCACACCATGGCATAACTGGATAAAGTATATGTACCACAGCTGGATGACTACAGGACTCTCCTGTTGTTTTACCAGGTGTCTGGTGGGGTGTTTGAGGAGCTCCACTCCCTCCTCCAGGTTGTCCTGCCAGCCGGCCAATGGCAGGCCCAGGCCCAGCGCTACCTGGATATGCTCAAGGTGAAGGTCCCTGTGTTTGTGTCCACTAGAGGACAGATTCTCTTGATGAACACATACCCTAGACGCATGTAGGCACGCACACACTTATTCGTCAGATTTGATCAGACTCGACATTAAGAGCCTTAAAGGGTTCATTCAATATTTTTCAACTTATGGTGAGATGGTTCCTTACATTGAAAGTAGTCTTTGTGCCAGGAGAAACCTGGAGTAATCTTCAGACTTGTGTAAATAGCCACTACCAACTTCAGCCACCGCTACAACAACAAAAACTAAGGGAGTGAAAATGAACTCTCTGACTTGGTTGGAAGTTACTATGAGGTGATTTGGCCACACAAGTTGAACTTTTTTCTGTCTTCAGGCGATGCTGCTGGCATTTCTAGATGCCATTTTTAACCTGCCCCTGGATCACTATTCTACCCAGGAGACACTGCAGACAGTGCTGCTGCAGCAGCTAAGACACCACCTGCAGGGCATGGTCAGCAGCCTACGGACAGCCTGAGAGAGCTCCTCCTTTCCACCCCCACCACCCAATTTACAGTAGCAATCCAATTAAACATTCAATTCGACACTGTCTGCGTTCACTCATTGTAAGCTAATATATCATCTATTGTTGAGCACAACTGTTTAGTATGAGAGAACAGAGAAAGTGTTAAGGAGATAAGTGTTATGAGAAGAGGAAGAGGGCCAGACATAGGAAGAGGAGGATGTGGTGTTGTTGGTGAAACCCAGACATGTAGAGCCTACTAATAATGCACTTCAAGTGTTATGACATGAGTTAAATAAATAGAATGATCCTTAAAGTAAGTGAATTCGTACTAAATATTAGACACTAAAAGGAAGAAGAATATGCAATGATTGAGAGAAGCTAAAATCTATGAAAAATAAGATGATATGGGATATATTCATGGTTAAAAACTGGAAATGGTATTCCATGTAAGAACTTGGAAAGGTGATTTGTGGATGACATCATTATCATTTGGCAGTATCTCATTAGTTTTTGCAGAATTGAGAAACTATTCTTCAATCAACCAATGAGAACCCTAGTCACGTTGTGAGTTAACCAATCAGTAGTGTAGATCCGCCCTACGCCTCTTTGGATCATGGAAAAATCATGTCGCTGTCTTTTCCGTGTTAGCTCGTTACTGATCAGACCTGTATGTACTATGCGCTGGAGATTCCTGCCACGTGTGTGAAGAAATGCTTTCAAAGTATTTTTCCTTTGCAAGATCTGCTTACTTCCATTATTGAGAATATAAAAGACGAGTGTTACTTTGACCAGCGTCGAGTGAACTAGAGTGTGGAGTAGCATAGCTCTGCTAGCAGATAGCCTCATAGCTAACAAAGTTATCTATGGAGTTGTTCAGTTTTCAAAGACATACGAGCCTTCCACGAACCCACAATATCCGAATCACCTTTCCACAGTTCCTGTTCCAAGCTGCTGTAACCTTGAAATATTTCCCTTGGTGAGTCAGTGTTTTCATTATATTAGCAGCGCTACTCACAAACTAACGTGACGATAGCAGTAGCATTCAATTGTTAGCACCACCAACATATATGTCTTGCTAATGTGTTAAGTTAAATGAGCAAACTCCAGCTAGTGATACAGTATCTCCGTTTTGAACTAAGCTAAGTTAAAGCATTAGAATTAAATGAATATTCGGTTGAGTGAAAACTAGTATTCAGTGGAAAGAGAATTGACACTTGAATTGATATGGAATTGAAATATCTTTATTGAATAAATTAGAAAGGAGATTACAATGAAACAAATGTAGTATATTTTGCTCTGACCAGAAGAAGGCCTAGTGGGTTATGCCCTTGGACTGTTGCAGCACTCAGTTGACCTCTGTAGGTTGGGGGGATGGCAAAGGAGAGATAGTGGTGGGGGTAGTCTTAGTTAGTTAAGGCTGTGAATAGCACCAAAAGGCATACCCTTATTTGGTGGAAACTATAAATGTCACCATCGTATAGGTTAAAAATGTTTAGGGTAATGTGAACCTGGGAATTCCATGCCCAAATCTGGAAGACAAAGCAGGCTGTTTTTGTATAAAAGACTGAACGGCTGGACCAGATGGAGGGGGGACATTATTGACTGGACAGGAGCCCCCACATCTGGCCGTGGTATGTAATGATGAAGTTACGATTAATTAAAGACGATTAAACTGACTCATCCGGACCTCTGCAGCTTCCTTTCTTCATCTAAGTATATTTACTACACAAACATGTTGAAAGTTGAAATTAAGAGGTAAATGAATGTAATTCAGAGATAGGATATTAATTATTTCTTGTGGCTTTGCTCTGCAAGGCCGGGTTTTGTGGTTGAGTTCATTCCCTTTGGATCCTGGATTTCGTCCTCGTCCTGCTACGCTTCTGTTGGAGGAGTTGTGCGGAGCGTGGACTGGCGAGCCATTCCCAACGTCCCTTTTGTTGATTTGATTTGAGCGAAAAAAGGAGAGACACTGTGTATTGTGCCTTCTGGATTTCGGTAGGACAGGTCCTTTGCATCCACACACACTTGAACCACTGGACGTGTAATAGCAAAAAATGTATTTGTACTATTTTGCTTAAGTCTTATATGAAATGTATTGACCTTGTTGTGACCCAATGTACTTTGTTATTTTCCTTTATGTGACTGAGGAAGAACCAAAACCGACTGCTCCTTCTATCATACAATAGACAGTGTGTGACCTTGGAACACTCCTAACTGCAGGCTGATACATTGTAATAGTGGCTCACAACACCTACGCTTGTTTCCCAGCTTCTTTATCAGCAAACAGGTGCAAGATATGTTTACCCCTAGACCTATGACGTATGAGCATTGGGGTTAAAAATGGTCCTCTCCTCGGCCACAGCATCAGTATCTGAATCCATACTGTTAGTGAAGGAATGCTGATCCAGCTTTAAACAACGTTGTTTAAACTTTGTATATGCATTAAAACTCTCAACTGAGACCAAACATCGTTTATTGTTGTTCGCTGAAAGATTTCCATCACAGACGGCCCCTGGTCCATGGACTGAGACTAAGTCATCACAAATCTCCTCATCCACTCATCAGAGTGTGGTACTGTTTTTGTAATGTTACTTATTGAAGTTTCTTGATGTTTGAATCCAGAGTACACATGTATTGACACTGATATTTGATTTTGGGATGTGAATATTTGATTTTGATACTTTACAATCTTGTGGTTGAATCCATTTCAGTTCTGCTTAAAATATGTTCTAAGTTTAATAACTACTAAGAGGTAATTTTAACTAAAAGACCTACTGGGTAATACCAAAATAGATTAATGTTTAAAGAAAAAAAAAAAGCTAAAATACTTAGTATTAAGGTGTTAAATAACATAGTAAATCCCTGTTTAGAACCAGGGATCAGGTTCTAAAAGTAACTAACCATATGGGTAAATGAATAATTAGTCATACTTATCTCACAAGAAGTGAAAAGCCTTGGGTTGTACTGTTAAAGAAAAAGGTGTTGATTATTGGCATTTAAGAGTTACTGATATTCTCATTGAATCATTTTACATTCAAAATGTTGTTACGTGTTGGTTTTCTACTTTTGTAGAAAAAAATAATACATTTGAAGGAAGAGAAAAGAAAAGGAAAAACAAGGAAGAAAGAAGCAAAACATTGTCTTACCTTTTAAATATAACATGCGTCTCTGTGCGATTCATTCTTGCTTGTGCATCCCACCCTCTCTCCTGAACGAGTCTTTATCTTCCGATATCTGGTCCATACCCGAATTCAATATACATATTCTAGTCACCGGTGTTCATACCGAAACACGGATTACACTGGCCAGCCTGAATTAACAGCCGGTTAGCTAACCTGTCTGTCTATCTGGCACTGAGGACAACAGGATAGCTAACTAAATAAGTAGCAAAGTAGCTTTCTGAAACAATTTGGCTGTTCATTTACCATTTCATGATGTCTCATACTGATTTTCTGGAAGGTCTATGCCCCAAGAGTTGGACAATGTGTGATAGCACTGTAGCGCTTTCTCCACCTCACTCGCAGAATCTAAGCACCAGTGACCACTGGGGTTAACAAGGGCAAGAACAATTGGTCATCTTCTATTTGATGTTGGCCGACAACACGAAGCATGTGGCTTTCAAGAGAACAAATGCATGCATGCATCCGTCCTGAAATAGGTGTCTTCTGTTTACAAGACAGGTGATTTCACGAGCTAAGCGCACAGAGAAGGTAGTCATTTCAACTGGACTCTGTGGTGCTGTAATGGAAAACAAAGCTTTGAAACCAGGCCACTTTGGATACTACAAAACCTCCTTGAGACCTTGGATTATTGGAATCATTTCCACCAAAGATATATGATTAGGACATAGAAAGCTCTTGTGGCGCAACTGGTTATAACAACAGTATGCAGCAGAGCAATGCTGAGGTTGTGGGTTTGAGCCTCACCTGGAGCACAGTTATTTGGTTATGCCTGCTAAATGTATTTACAAGAAAGGTGCTTTCACCAGCTGAGTCACAGGTCATGTCTTTTTTGACGTTGGCGACATTCAAGAGAACAAATCATCTGTCCTGAAGTAGGCAGGTGAGTAGCCAGGTGCTGGGATTCAAACTCAGGGTCTCAGGTGCTTTCACCAGCTAAGCCACAGCGCCCACAGCTAAAGGTGGTAAACTTACAGGACTTGCAGGAAAGGGTTTCAAAGCAGTGTTTTCCATTAAAGCACCACAGAGTCCAGTTGAAAAAAATCAGAGAGTAAATAGTGAGTTGGAACCACACAAAAAAAGAATCATATTCGGTGCATTTAGTTAGCTCAGGGCTTGAAGGCCAACACACCTTCCAGCAGTTGTATGGCAATCAGGAGTTTGCGGTGAGTAAAGGTTGACAGAATTTTCAAGGGGGATTTGACATTGATGGCAGTTTGCAGAGATGCTTTTGGTGGAGAAAGCAATCGCCCAACATGGGGCTCGAACCCACGACCCTGAGATTAAGAGTCTCACAAAGAAATCCAGAGGCTCCTGTGGCGTCAATTGCTTTGCGCGCTGTACTTATACAACAGTATACACCAGAGCAATGTTAAAAGCAGAAGTCAGGGATTTTTACTTTTGGTGCCCTGAAATGGGAGGACAATGAATAAAAAGTTGTCATTTCTAAATGGTGAAACCAATATGTACACAAATGCCCTGAAAAAACCCCTGAGAATCTATACTTGAACCTCATAGTAATTGTTTGATTTCAAATTCAAACTTTTGGAACATAGAGCCAAAAGAAGGAAACAGCGCTTCAATGTCCTATTATTTACGCAGGGCAAGTCAAAATGATTTTCTAACAATGAATGTCGTTGGTTTTGGACCTATTATATATCATTGAATATGTCATGTAATAAGCTTTTAGAATTAAGAGTAAAAAAAGGTTTAAGATTTGAAGAAATGTGTTTGTTTGCAAACCATTCATACAGAGCATTCCAAGAAAGCTTGAGTGCTACTATGCTATCACACATTTTTCAACTCTAGGGGCATAGAAAGATTCAAACAATCGCTATGAGACATCAAAGCTCCAAATGGTATTGACCGACCCCCCTGGCTGATGGACTAAAAAATGGCAAGTAGGAGTTTTGCGATGTGTGCGTTGTGACATCATAATAGGCGACACATCAATGATGTCACATTATTCCAGAGTAAAACAGAGGGACACAACAAAGCATGTTCAGACAGTGTTTCATTTCAGTTGGACATTTGTGACAAGTGATGATCAACTAAGATGAATTCTCTTCTCAACCAGCTGGGAGGACGCAAATTTGTCTGTGTGGCTGGCCTGGTAGCTGCTGCTGCTGGGTCAGTTTATATGTATAAGAGGATCTGGGGCTCTGAAGAGGCCCTTGTTATCACTGATGAGCAAGGTAAGTTACAGTTAGCCAGTGGATATACAACAAATGTCAATGTCATTATTGTTGGGGTTTTTTTTGTCCAAGAAGTGGAAACATAGGTAGGTAATTTAGCTATGGCAAGCAAGGCTAGAATTAGAATACATTTATTTTTCCTATCGGAACTACATACAGGTAATATTCATAAGGCTCATGAAAATCACATTACAGTATAAGAAACACAATTAAAAACAATACATTTACATCAACCCACTAGAATATAGTGCATTTCTGAGTTCATAAACAGTGATAACAGATTTAGTTTTTTGTGAACCACCTATATAGCCTGTAGAAAATTCTAGAAACCCTACCAATAAACATAATGGTGTTTGATGTTACTAGTCCTGACCATGAGGGATCTGGCAGTGACCCAGGCTTGTGTCCTGATCCAACCTGTGGGAAACCCAGACCAAGGTCAACCAGATCAAGACCCATCCACTGTCCTCATCTATGAGGTAAGATCTCCCACTAGCAGAGAATTATGACACTCTCTAGTCTAGGTGTATGTATGTTAGTAGAGAGACAGACATCATTGTTACTTTATGTCCATGCATTCTGTGCTACAGGAGGTGGTGGTGCCAAGCGGGCAGTTGTTGCCATGGAGGTACAGTCCTCTGTACTGTGGGCCTCTGGCCATAAGGGTAAGACATGTTTTACTCTCCTAGCTTGTCAGTCTGTTATGGATCGATAAATGCTAACTGGGATCCTTGGGACGGCCCAACTCTGACGTCACCCCTTTGAAGTTGACTGATCTTAAATGGGTTAGGTAAGGGAGGGAGATAGAACTTGATTTTTGGTAGTGGTTAGTGGTAGGCTACGAACAACCGTTCCGACAATCCACACCACCTGTCGCCATTGGAGAGCCAAGAAAACCATAATTAATAAACAAATACAAGACAGCAGACTACAATTGCATATGATTGGGTATAAGAACCCAGTTAGCCTCTAGAGCTTGATTAGGTTTAGCTTGTGCTAACTTTCACCATCAGTCCCTAGTTGGACTTTGAAAAAGGAATGTCCAAATGGTGAAAAATCCAATTGATTTCACAGCAGACCTGGGTTCACATGTTAAATACTTCGCTATGCTTGATTTCCGTGACAAAACGAAACACTATTTTACTCTGTTTCAGTCACAGAAAAAAACATACTGACATCTGTTGTATTTATTGTTTCTCTATGTTAACTGAAATGAGAATAGTTCTGGAACATTTCTTGATGTCTCCTCTCCTCTCGTTCTCAGACGAACACATGCAGAGTGCTGATGAGCTGTGAGAGGATTTTCCAGTTCCAGACTGCATGGTCTCGTGTCACTGGGTCCAAGGTACCGTAGAACAACCTTCAACAACAATCTAATAACTCTGGGCCCTTGTACCATCTTATAGCTTGGTTGTTCTACTGTATACAGTATGACCATTCAATTTGCACTGTGTTGGTGAATATTCTCATGTTAGGTCTCCATGGAGCTCTATCACTGACCTCCTCTCGGATCACACTTACTACACATGTCCTTGTTTCCATTCTCACTCCCCAGAAGGTGGAGACTAAGATGCACCATGTGTGTGTGGTGCGAGGGGCTGATTGCCGACTGTGGTGGGCGATGTCTGTGGAGAGGTCGAGGCTAACGCCAGAGGTAGGAACAAAGATGATTTACTCTAATAGGGATAGCCAGGTCTTATCAGAAAGTTCTGGTAGAAGTGGCAAACATACATAGAGATAGTTAGACATCCCAGATCTGTTCTGTAACCCACCACCCTCTCTCAATGAATCCACTCTTCTGTTTGTTTCTGAAGGGTTACCCATACACTAGCACAACAGTGGTATCTGTTACCGGCATTCAGGTGAGATTTCAACCTCTTGAGATGAGAAGGAAGTTGAGTTTTAGCTAGCAGCAGATTCAGTATGGGGGTATGAGTCCGTGTGACATTCTGTTTCTGTCTTGGCTGTTTTAGCTCCTGGGCGGTCAGGTGAGGCAGGTTCAGTCTCACCTGTGTCAAAAGACATCGGTCAGCATACCGTTCCCGCATTATTGGGTAATTATTACTTATGTACCGTACAGTGTGTTTCACTGTAGATACCCAAGTGTGCTTCAATGTTACAGCCCAGTCTGAGAGGAGTGTATGTTTGTATGTTTTTAACAGCAGACAGATGTGTCAATCGCCACGGCCACACTCTTTATGGGACCTGATGGGAAGCTCTCCTCCACAGCCCAGACCTTCCATGAGTCTCTGTCCAGTCCTACGGACACCCAGGCTCAGGCACAGGCTGATCCCCAACCTGACAGCCAAGAAGAGGCTGACTCAGGGGCAGAGTCAGACAGCGAGTCATACACTGACTCTGAGAGCGAGTCTGACTCTGAGAGTGTGCCAGGGTCTGAGGCCGAGTCTGAGACCCAGAGCTTCCCTGATGTAGCCACATTATATCTTTTACACACACAAATTAAACACACACACACACACACACAGTCAGTAATTACATTGACCATTTCATCACATGTTTGATTCTATTTAGAGTTTAAGTGAAAGTTGTCTCATGTTCCAGATGGATCACGTCAGCTTCACCGTTGAGGAGATTGAGGTCCCCTACTTGAAGTGAGTACACTCTCTGTCCTCTTCCAAAGACTGCTCATATCTCACTATACTAGTATTGTTATGTGCCTGCTTTTAAAAAAGACTATAAGAATAAAATATACTATGCATTACATATTTCGTATGATGCTCTCTGTTCACGTACACTATCAGTCCTCACAAGCAATCAGGGGTGACCTCACAGTTTAACATGAGTACCACCTTCTCACAGCTACTACTTTGCCAGTCGAAATCTCCTCGACTTCCCCCTCAAGCTGGCAGCCCTGAGGGAGGCATTTTCTGTGAGTACTTATAATCACTATTTCCGCACAGATTCATCGATGTGCAGTACTCTAACCTCCAGCTTGGTGCATTCTCTTATCTCTACTGATGTATTGCTCAAGGCTTCTGTGGACATCAGAACAGTTCAACATGGTGTCTTGTTCCATTTGTCTCCACATAGACTCTCTTGAGCAACGAAGGCATCAAGAGAATCATCACCGAGGCTGGGAGGCTCCTGCTCAGTGGCCTGGTCGATGCCGGTCATAAGGTAGACATTTAATATTCTGTAGAGTTTGAGGTCTAAGTGACACTGAAGAGTAACAACCCGAGCCTACAGAGAAATCTAGAATCCAAACACTTGTCATTAATGGCTGAATGGAATGTTCAAAGGTAGCGACATCTCATCCAGTGTCCTCCAAGTTGACCAAACTCTCTAAACGACTCTGATTAAAAACATGCGTATTTCATGTATTACTGCCGCTTGTTTCCTCTGACAGGAACAGGAAAGGTTTTACGGGCAGTATGACCGACTGACCGGATTCTTTATTGGCGAGGCTAATAAAGAAGCTATTGCCGGGGAGCTAGCAGAGGAAGGGGTAGGCTCATTGCGTTTTACATTCAAGTAAAATGCAGTGTGTGTACACAGCGTGTACATCTAAATATCTGAGTTGCACAAT
This sequence comes from Argentina silus, assembly GCF_951799395.1. Taxonomy (NCBI): domain Eukaryota; kingdom Metazoa; phylum Chordata; class Actinopteri; order Argentiniformes; family Argentinidae; genus Argentina; species Argentina silus. Next base: position 27,493,695 of record NC_139657.1, read on the forward strand.
CATCTATAAATTCTCCAAACTCCTTTCAGATCCAGCATGTCAATTTCATTGACATACTCTACGAGTTGGTCCTTTTGGGAATGCTTGGGGAGGACAAGAGGGAGCCAGCTGTCAATGTGAGTGGAATTTTCAACATACTGTACAGTACAGGATCACACCATGGCATAACTGGATAAAGTATATGTACCACAGCTGGATGACTACAGGACTCTCCTGTTGTTTTACCAGGTGTCTGGTGGGGTGTTTGAGGAGCTCCACTCCCTCCTCCAGGTTGTCCTGCCAGCCGGCCAATGGCAGGCCCAGGCCCAGCGCTACCTGGATATGCTCAAGGTGAAGGTCCCTGTGTTTGTGTCCACTAGAGGACAGATTCTCTTGATGAACACATACCCTAGACGCATGTAGGCACGCACACACTTATTCGTCAGATTTGATCAGACTCGACATTAAGAGCCTTAAAGGGTTCATTCAATATTTTTCAACTTATGGTGAGATGGTTCCTTACATTGAAAGTAGTCTTTGTGCCAGGAGAAACCTGGAGTAATCTTCAGACTTGTGTAAATAGCCACTACCAACTTCAGCCACCGCTACAACAACAAAAACTAAGGGAGTGAAAATGAACTCTCTGACTTGGTTGGAAGTTACTATGAGGTGATTTGGCCACACAAGTTGAACTTTTTTCTGTCTTCAGGCGATGCTGCTGGCATTTCTAGATGCCATTTTTAACCTGCCCCTGGATCACTATTCTACCCAGGAGACACTGCAGACAGTGCTGCTGCAGCAGCTAAGACACCACCTGCAGGGCATGGTCAGCAGCCTACGGACAGCCTGAGAGAGCTCCTCCTTTCCACCCCCACCACCCAATTTACAGTAGCAATCCAATTAAACATTCAATTCGACACTGTCTGCGTTCACTCATTGTAAGCTAATATATCATCTATTGTTGAGCACAACTGTTTAGTATGAGAGAACAGAGAAAGTGTTAAGGAGATAAGTGTTATGAGAAGAGGAAGAGGGCCAGACATAGGAAGAGGAGGATGTGGTGTTGTTGGTGAAACCCAGACATGTAGAGCCTACTAATAATGCACTTCAAGTGTTATGACATGAGTTAAATAAATAGAATGATCCTTAAAGTAAGTGAATTCGTACTAAATATTAGACACTAAAAGGAAGAAGAATATGCAATGATTGAGAGAAGCTAAAATCTATGAAAAATAAGATGATATGGGATATATTCATGGTTAAAAACTGGAAATGGTATTCCATGTAAGAACTTGGAAAGGTGATTTGTGGATGACATCATTATCATTTGGCAGTATCTCATTAGTTTTTGCAGAATTGAGAAACTATTCTTCAATCAACCAATGAGAACCCTAGTCACGTTGTGAGTTAACCAATCAGTAGTGTAGATCCGCCCTACGCCTCTTTGGATCAAGGAAAAATCATGTCGCTGTCTTTTCCGTGTTAGCTCGTTACTGATCAGACCTGTATGTACTATGCGCTGGAGATTCCTGCCACATGTGTGAAGAAATGCTTTCAAAGTATTTTTCCTTTGCAAGATCTGCTTACTTCCATTATTGAGAATATAAAAGACGAGTGTTACTTTGACCAGCGTCGAGTGAACTAGAGTGTGGAGTAGCATAGCTCTGCTAGCAGATAGCCTCATAGCTAACAAAGTTATCTATGGAGTTGTTCAGTTTTCAAAGACATTCGAGCCTTCCACGAACCCACAATATCCGAATCACCTTTCCACAGTTCCTGTTCCAAGCTGCTGTAACCTTGAAATATTTCCCTTGGTGAGTCAGTGTTTTCATTATATTAGCAGCGCTACTCACAAACTAACGTGACGATAGCAGTAGCATTCAATTGTTAGCACCACCAACATATATGTCTTGCTAATGTGTTAAGTTAAATGAGCAAACTCCAGCTAGTGATACAGTATCTCCGTTTTAAACTAAGCTAAGTTAAAGCATTAGAATTAAATGAATATTCGGTTGAGTGAAAACTAGTATTCAGTGGAAAGAGAATTGACACTTGAATTGATATGGAATTCAAATATCTTTATTGAATAAATTAGAAAGGAGATTACAATGAAACAAATGTAGTATATTTTGCTCTGACCAGAAGAAGGCCTAGTGGGTTATGCCCTTGGACTGTTGCAGCATGCAGTTGACCTCTGTAGGTTGGGGGGATGGTAAAGGAGAGATAGTGGTGGGGGTAGTCTTAGTTAGTTAAGGCTGTGAATAGCACCAAAAGGCATACCCTTATTTGGTGGAAACTATAAATGTCACCATCGTATAGGTTAAAAATGTTTAGGGTAATGTGAACCTGGGAATTCCATGCCCAAATCTGGAAGACAAAGCAGGCTGTTTTTGTATAAAAGACTGAACGGCTGGACCAGATGGAGGGGGGACATTATTGACTGGACAGGAGCCCCCACATCTGGCCGTGGTATGTAATGATGAAGTTACGATTAATTAAAGACGATTAAACTGACTCATCCGGACCTCTGCAGCTTCCTTTCTTCATCTAAGTATATTTACTACAAATTGGCGTCACGAACAGGATTTGGCCAACCGATAGCCGTGCAGAAGACCAGACCATTAGCTGGGTGCGTGCCTAAAAAGTAAGTACAGGCTATTATGTCAAGTTGACTGTGGGCTATCGACCAAAATTTAAAAGAACCAGATAGATGAATTAAAGGTGGTTGCATGTCTGCTAAATTTAAACAAACAACAAAGTGTCTGTGAAATGTTATGTTGACCTAACTGTTGGAGATACGATCCTTCAACGTAACCCTAAAAAACTCGGTAATTAGTTTGAATTATTTGGAGTTACGTCACTTAACATTACGGAACTGGTCTGATCAATTGGTTGTCGTGAACTGGTCTGATCAGCTGGTTGTCGTGCACTTAAATTTAGGAAGACACTAAATGATGTAGAGACTAGATAGATACTGTGGGGGACGCCGTGCAGTGATTTCGTCTAAAAGTCAGGCTACATTGTTTTGGGTTAAAGCCCCATTCAGGTTCAAGTCCTGATAAATCAACAAAATAGTACATATGCAGGTTAAATTCCTGATAACAAAGGCCTGATAAAATATATGTATGCATCCTGGGACAGAGGCGCAAAACTGCTCTCTCGTTCTAAAAATAGAATAGTTACCTGCTTGAAAAGTTACAGATCCCTGACAGGGGCGGGTCCCCTGTTCTGGGCTATTTGAGCTAATTTCTTCCAGATAACGTATAAAATAAAATTAGTATCTTACCCTTGTTCTTAAATTTGAGAGAGAGAAATTTGAATTGAACAATATGATTGGGTGTGCACAGTGCAAGCTGTAAATATCTCATCTAAAAGACCTTCCCTTTCTGTTCTTTCTCTCTCTCTCTCTCTTTCTGTTCTTTCTCTATAGAATATGCATATTATAAAAAGTCTAAATTTATTGTTCATTGAAAATAGTGTAAATATATTGGTCGGTTGGGTGCGGTCTTAACACCGTAAAGTGTAGCCGATACTATACGCCCTAGATGGACATGCTCGCGTGGATCTTGGTGGTAATTTACGATGTGTTTTTATGGGCCTGTTGCCAACACTTCAAGTGCACGTTGAAATGTTGGAAACTGCTCAAACATTGGGAAAAAGTAACGTTCCATTTTATGAAGTTTATTTTTCATATCTCTGATCTTATTTTAGTCTAGTATCTTCTGTATGTTTTGTGTTGAATGATTAATTATTTTAAGAGAACTAATCAAATTAATGCTTTGTTTCGAGCAAAACAGGAGAGGGACAGAGGTCCTGAGAGAGAGAGCGCCAGATAGCAGTAAAAAGACCAATTTGTGAGAGACATCAGAACAGCTCGTCTCATATAGCCTACGTCAAAGTAAGACTGCTATTATTTGGTTGATGTGTGAAGTTCGCTATATGGACTTGTTGATTGACCATTTGATTGTCTGATTAATTGATCGATTGATTCTTGGTTAGTTGGTTAGGTGATTAGTTGGTTAATTTGGTGATCTGTTAATTGGTTGATTGATTGATGATTTGATTGGATGATTGATTATTTGTAATTGATTTGTAATGAATCAATAAATAAATTTATTAATTGTGAAAATAATATAATTAACCATTGAGTGATTGTTTGGCTAGTTGCTTAATTAAGATAAGGCGATCCTCTCGTTCTCTCTCTCTCTCTCTCATTGATCGGTCACTTCCACTAACAGATAATGGTAGTGAATTATAGTGCATAGAATAATCATGCTGACATTGATGGAACATGTATAATACAGGCAATCTAATCTGTTTCTAATTTTTGCATGCTCCGACTTGAACAATACTATGTGTGCATCACTTGTGAAATGATATAAAGTTTTTGCATGACTGCGATATAATCATATCACAATTTAAACTGAATATTCTAATTGTAGCGTGGTTGGTGGTTTGTTTAGTATTTACAGGAGGATTGATTTGGCTAGCATTAACAGGACAAACATCCTTGTGAGGGACGTCTGAGTCTAAAAGGTGTATGATTGTGGGGTGTGGAACTGACTTGCTGACAGGCATAGCAACAAGGGCATCTCGGTGTCTTTGCTGAACCTTTTTTATTTTAATTTGTTATTTTTGGCACGGAGGTGGTTAGAGCAGTTGTCTCGGGCGCACCTTCACAAACCTGAGTTACTTGGGTCAGTGGAGTCCCCTCAAGGGAGTGCTTAATTGTCCCGCCGCCAAAGTGCTGAAGACTAGGGTTGAGATTAGAAAGTAAGCTTCTGGATAGGAAGATAGCCAGAGCAAGAACGTTTCACACTGGTATGGTGACTGAATGTGTTGATTAAAGACATTAATATAGAATCAACAAAATAAGTAACCAACCATTCAGCCAAGAAGTTGAACTGTAAACAAAGGAAGTGCCTACTGGAAAAGTGTCTTCAGCTAAGTCAACGGTTGAAGGACCAACAATTATGGGTGCGGCTTCAGCTAAGACGTCTACTCCAGTGCAAAAGGTTGAAAAGAGCAACCCATTGGTAAAAGGAATAAGAGATAAAGCAGTGGATAAGAGCCTGGAAGAGGAAACTGAGAGATTAGTGAAGGAGACGAATACTCCTTTCTCACACAAAACCCCAACTGTGGCTCCACCACCATATGAGGAAAGGGCTACGCCCACCAGAAGCTATCCACAACTACCAATCCTCAACACAGAAGGAAGATACCTCATGGAAGATGAAGATAAACAAATACTCGAGACAGGAGAAGCTAAAATCACGATTGTCATAAAAACACAGGCTGCGGTTCTGCAAAACCTGCCTCAACCACAGACACAACCTCAATCGACAGCAGTAATACAGGTTGCTCCTCAGCCTCCATACCCACAACCTCAGAAATGGAGAAAGGGGGGTCAAGGACATACTGGACAAGGAGGTTATAATCCAGAACCCCAGCAAGTAGTAAGACTGTGTCACTATTGCGGGAAAAAAGGACATATGATCCGGGAATGTTACAAAAGAGCCCGCGAATGCGGCAGAGAAGCCTACAAGGGACGATATCCAACTCCAATGAATACATCCCAGGGACAAATGCAATGGCCACAGCAACAGCAATCACAGGGACCGGTGAACCCGAACAGGGGCCCGGAACGGGGGTATTAGGGGTGCCCAGAGAATCTGAAAGGGGGGTGTCAGCTGGTAGTGTCTAAGCAGACAAAGAAGGATCCAAAAAATAAAGTTATAACTACAGAGAAGTCTGCAACCGAGAAAGGAAGAGACTGAATGTCCTCTTAAACCTGCAATCTTATTTCAACTGTAGATTGAGTTCTCAGCTGTAACAGGCAAACCAGCCAAAGAAAAAACACATAGCTAGATAGAAACAAAACTTTTACACAGATTTTATACTAAGTATATTTTGAAGACATAGAGACGCTATACACTCCAATAAAGTTAAGACGACACCTATCATGACCTCCATCACCCAGTCGTCTGACCCTGAGATCTCAGACAACCACAAAGAGAGCTAGCTAGCATTAGCTAGTGGTGACACCAACGGGATTGCGAGGGAGAAACATATTGGCAGCGTTTCGTACAAAGACAACAATACTCTCTCTTAAGCTCAATACCTTAAGGACTCCTGTCACAGATATGGCTGCAATAATAAAGGAAATTGTCAGCCGAAACAAAAGGAGATACCAGGAAGATGGGTTTGACTTGGACTTGACCTATATTTATCCGAATATAATTGCTATGGGCTTTCCTGCAGAAAGACTTGAGAGTGTCTACAGAAACAACATAGACGATGTAGTACGGTTTCTGGATTCAAAACTCATTATAAGATATATAATCTTTGCACTGAGCGACATTACGACACCGCAAAGTTTAACTGCAGAGTTGCACAGTACCCCTTTGAAGACCACAACCAGCCTCAGCTGGAGCTAATCAAGCCATTCTGTGAAGACCTGGACCAGTGGCTAAGTGAGGATGACCATCATGTGGCGGCCATCCACTGCAAGGCAGGGAAGGGCCGCACCGGCGTCATGATCTGCACTTATCTCCTCCACCGAGGGAAGTTCCTGGAGGCATAGGAAGCATTCGACTTCTACGGGGAAGTGCGGACAAGAGACAAGAAGGGAGTCACAATCCCAAGCCAGCGACGCTATGTCTACTACTACAGCTACTTTCTGAAGAACCAGCTAGAATACAAGCCCATCGCTCTGCTCTTCCACAAAATGGTGTTTGAGACGCTCCCCATGCTTAGTGGAGGCACCTGCAGGGACAGTACCGTTAAAAACAGGAGTGACCCGATTCCTCAGGGCTTCAAGAAAGGGAATTGGCATTGGGATCCGCAGTTTGTGGTTTATCAACTAAAAATCAAGATCCATACGTCCAACACAGTGCACAAAAGGCGAGGGGACAAGCATATGTACTTTGAGTTCCCCCAGCCACTGCCTGTCTGTGGAGACATCAATGTGGAGTTCTTCCACAAGCAGAACAAGATGATGAAAAAGGACACAAAGCCTCTCAGAAGAAGTTGCAATATTGCCAGGAACGTGTAGTTTATTTAAGACAATCCATAGCACACTGGACACTGTTGTGGCGATGAAGTTCCAACTTGGAAAAGGCGACGATTGCTAGCAGCACTGAAATAGTTTACGATAGTTAGCTACAATAGCTCTGACGAATCATTTGAGGAGTAACAAGTGTTGCCATTCAGAACTTTGCGATAGTGAGTGTTTCGAAGTTAAATCTAACTTTTTTAAGTAAGCTATATGTTGCTCATCTTGAGACATAGAAGGAGGATACTTTGCGAAACTTAGCTAAACATATTTTGATTCACTTTTAGCTGAATCCGCTCAGGAGCACAACTGAGATGTGGTAAGGTAACAGCCCATCACCAACCTACCAGGATGGCAGAACCAAGACTTGAGAATTCCCATCACCTGAAAACTTCAGATACCACATCAGGAGGGAACGGAACAATTTTTGAGCATCCCCCAGCCAACTGGAGCAGACAGACCAGGTGCAGTTCTTTTGGTGACACACGAAGTGGAGTTAAAGGAGAAAATTACTCCCAAAGACTTGACCATGTTGCAAGAGGAAGCAAGTGCACTAGATAAGAACTTGTGGCTTGTCTGAGGAGCGAGTCAGGATGCTACAGGCCTCTGGAGGAACAATGAGGGTTTGGTAGTAGCACCTCCTAACTAGCTAGGTCTGTTGATACATGACGCTCATGGGCTTGCCCATGTAGCGAGGGGGGAAGTGAGAAGGAAAATTACAAAAGAATACGGATTTTGGGCACCATACCTACTAGAACAAATTGACCATGTCATAGGTAGATGCACAATCTGTTTGAAAAACAATATTAGAAGAGGAGTATTAACTCCTCCAGGACACATCCCAACACCAAGTGGGCCAATGAAAGAACTAGTCCTCGACTACGTGGATATGATTCGCCCTGTAGGAGGCAAAAGATATTGTTGTTGTCAATAGATTTGTTGTCGATAGGTTTAGCAGATGGGTAGAAGCATGCCCAACCAAAAGAAAAGATGCCCAGTCAGTTGCTAAATTCTTATGCCGTGAGGTGATATCACGCTGGGGAATTCCTGATCGAATTTCATCAGACAATGGCAAAGAATTTGTAGATAAGACGGTGAAACTTATCATACAAAAGTTAGGGATTAAACAACGCTTTGGTAGTCAGTACTAGAATTCCTCACAGATACAGTTATTGAGGAAATAGAGGAATTGGAGACAACAACAAAGCTAACCGGAAGTGGAAATGTCAATGGAGCTAACAACGTATAAAACACGATCAGAAAAATATCAAGAAGAGTTGACGAGTCCTAAGCCAGAGCCAGAATCTGTAACCGCGTATACAACTAACAGACAAGTGCAAACAACTTTAGAGTTTGAACCTACAGTGATAGAACAAGAATATACCACAGAGCCAGAGCCTGTCGACAAAGCTGAGATAGTGACCCCATTAGTTCAAGAAGAAATTGTTTCCACCATGAATGAGCCTACAATGTTTATGGTTGGACATGAAATTGGACCAACTCAGACAATGGAGATTAAAACTCAGAAGATGATGGAAACTACCACAATGGAGTCAGATGTAACACAAGAACTCACTATTGAGAAAAACCTCACAATTGATGAACAGATAACTGGAGAGGATATGGAAAAGAGGAGATCAAGCAGATCAGGACCTGGAGAGGAATTAAATAAGAATAAAATAAGGATAACACAGAATTCCATTCGAGATCCACTGATGATACAAGCAAGAAGGAACCTCTGGTATCAATGGATGAAATACACTGGAGAGACTCATAGCAAAAAAGACTGTTATATGTGCTCCAAAGCAAAAGAAAGCTCGTTAATAATCATGAATACCAAATTCAATTGGAAAAACTGTGGGGAGCTAAAAGCAGACTGGCTGAAGAGCGTGAAGGGCTCTGATATTGCAGGAACAACTTTGGGGATAAAGCCATTTCAAGCAATTGCCTTTGCCCCACTCTGCGAAGCAGAGTGCTTGCAGTTCCTTGGATCCAGAGAATACTATGACAACACTATAAAGAAGGACAGAAGAGTAGAGCACTCGGAGACACTTATGAGGACGGTGGGAGCCAAATGTGATGCTCTAGATGTACGAATAGATAGGAAATTAAAGACAATATCCCCTGGAACGGAGTTAACACTTGTGGGAAAATTTGAATGCTTTGAAAAAGTGGGAACTGTCGAAGTAGGTGTACTAGACAAAGAACTTTGTGAAAGTATATGGGATCTTTCGAACCTATCTATACTAGGAATAAGCACAAATGATGGAGAATGTGTGCCTTCAAAAATAGGAAAGACAGGGAAAATATCAGCAATCCTAAAGAAGGGAAAAAAAGCTGGAACTCCTCCTAGCGTTTGCCCATACCACTATGCCACTCAAGCTGTAGCAGATCAATATTGGCTCTGTGATGGAGAACATCTACTGAACACCCTGCAGATAGGATGGAATGGGAGATGTGCTCGGGTGCAGGCGATCCAGCCTATCATTGTCATCCCAACAAAGGACTTGGAAGTCCAAGAACAATCCAAATCTATGAGACCTCGGAGGGAATACAAGGAGGACAGACGCTTAGACAGTTTGGGAATTCCTAGAGGTATACCTAGTGAATACAAGGCTATAAATTCCGTAGCAATGGGATTCACATCTTTCTTTCTTCCTTCAGCTGGAATAAATGTCAATACTGACTGGATAAACTACATCTACTATAACCAGCAAAGATTCATAAACTACACGCATGATGCTTTAGGGTCTCTAAGAAGGCAGCTTGCAGCAACGAGTGAAATGGCTTGGCAAAACAGATAAGCACTGGATTTTCTATTGGCAGAAAAAGGAGGAGTATGCCACATGTTTGGAGAACAGTGCTGCACGTTCATCCCTAACAACACAGCAGCCGATGGACAATTCTCTATAGCCATGAAGAAGCTCAAACGCCTGAGGGAGGAAGTTAAAGAGAATGCTGGATTTGGAAGCAAATGGACCTCCTGGATGGAGAACATGATGGGACAATGGGGAGCCTATTTCGCCAGAATAGGAGCCATCATGCTGGGCTGTGTGATTGTCTTAGCCCTCATAATCTGTTGTTGCATTCCAATCATAAGAGGACTGATAACACGAGGAATTGACAAGGCAATGAATACTCAGGCACTTCAAATGGCAGTTATGAAGGGAAGAAGAGAAGACCGTAAAGATTCAGGAATGCCTGATGACTATGATAGTCCTGACTTATATCCAAAACCTGGGTATCTGGATGACGATGACAGCGATGAGGAAGATGGAAGGGATTCTGAAGATTAAGTTGAACGATCCGAAGGCAAATCCTCATTTTGGATGAGGTGAAGTTCGAAGTTAGAGGCTTCGTGTTCAGCAAATCTCTGTCTTTCTCTATCCTTCTATTCTCTGTCTGTTACATAAACGAGGCAGTGGTAAAGACTGTCCTCATATGGGGGGTTATGTGCTAGTAACCTCTGACCCCCAGGTAAAGGTAAATCAAGCAACGAAGACCTAAAGAGAAGTATTTTCGTCATTCATTTATTACTCTGAAGTATTTTTATCATTCTTTATTATTCTTTGTTGAACGTATATGGGACTATGTATGTATCATAGAATAGTCTATACTTATGCATGTTTATGTCCGTAGCAATTTATTTTAATCATATAAGCAAGGCTTGACTTAATGTACGCGTAGGCTTTTAATAGGACATTGAATAGACTGTCTATTGTTTAGAAACTGTTAGTTGATAAGTTCCACGGCTTATAAGTTCACAATAATTTTTGTGGTTTACTTGTTATTTTTACATCCCTTTGAACCATGATACACACTACTGCATGCAGTATGGTTAGAGTACGTGTTATACAATTTCTCTGTGTTGGGACTTTAATAAGTCCCAAAGGGGGGAATATGTAGTATATTTTGCTCTGACCAGAAGAAGGCCTAGTGGGTTATGCCCTTGGACTGTTGCAGCATGCAGTTGACCTCTGTAGGTTGGGGGGATGGTAAAGGAGAGATAGTGGTGGGGGTAGTCTTAGTTAGTTAAGGCTGTGAATAGCACCAAAAGGCATACCCTTATTTGGTGGAAACTATAAATGTCACCATCGTATAGGTTAAAAATGTTTAGGGTAATGTGAACCTGGGAATTCCATGCCCAAATCTGGAAGACAAAGCAGGCTGTTTTTGTATAAAAGACTGAACGGCTGGACCAGATGGAGGGGGGACATTATTGACTGGACAGGAGCCCCCACATCTGGCCGTGGTATGTAATGATGAAGATACGATTAATTAAAGACGATTAAACTGACTCATCCGGACCTCTGCAGCTTCCTTTCTTCATCTAAGTATATTTACTACACAAACATGTTGAAAGTTGAAATTAAGAGGTAAATGAATGTAATTCAGAGATAGGATATTAATTATTTCTTGTGGCTTTGCTCTGCAAGGCCGGGTTTTGTGGTTGAGTTCATTCCCTTTGGATCCTGGATTTCGTCCTCGTCCTGCTACGCTTCTGTTGGAGGAGTTGTGCGGAGCGTGGACTGGCGAGCCATTCCCAACGTCCCTTTTGTTGATTTGATTTGAGCGAAAAAAGGAGAGACACTGTGTATTGTGCCTTCTGGATTTCGGTAGGACAGGTCCTTTGCATCCACACACACTTGAACCACTGGACGTGTAATAGCAAAAAATGTATTTGTACTATTTTGCTTAAGTCTTATATGAAATGTATTGACCTTGTTGTGACCCAATGTACTTTGTTATTTTCCTTTATGTGACTGAGGAAGAACCAAAACCGACTGCTCCTTCTATCATACAATAGACAGTGTGTGACCTTGGAACACTCCTAACTGCAGGCTGATACATTGTAATAGTGGCTCACAACACCTACGCTTGTTTCCCAGCTTCTTTATCAGCAAACAGGTGCAAGATATGTTTACCCCTAGACCTATGACGTATGAGCATTGGGGTTAAAAATGGTCCTCTCCTCGGCCACAGCATCAGTATCTGAATCCATACTGTTAGTGAAGGAATGCTGATCCAGCTTTAAACAACGTTGTTTAAACTTTGTATATGCATTAAAACTCTCAACTGAGACCAAACATCGTTTATTGTTGTTCGCTGAAAGATTTCCATCACAGACGGCCCCTGGTCCATGGACTGAGACTAAGTCATCACAAATCTCCTCATCCACTCATCAGAGTGTGGTACTGTTTTTGTAATGTTACTTATTGAAGTTTCTTGATGTTTGAATCCAGAGTACACATGTATTGACACTGATATTTGATTTTGGGATGTGAATATTTGATTTTGATACTTTACAATCTTGTGGTTGAATCCATTTCAGTTCTGCTTAAAATATGTTCTAAGTTTAATAACTACTAAGAGGTAATTTTGACTAAAAGACCTACTGGGTAATACCAAAATAGATTAATGTTTAAAAAAAAATAAAAAAGCTAAAATACTTAGTATTAATACAAAAGCAAGGTGTTAAATAACATAGTAAATCCCTGTTTAGAACCAGGGATCAGGTTCTAAAAGTAACTAACCATATGGGTAAATGAATAATTAGTCATACTTATCTCACAAGAAGTGAAAAGCCTTGGGTTGTACTGTTAAAGAAAAAGGTGTTGATTATTGGCATTTAAGAGTTACTGATATTCTCACTGAATCATTTTACATTCAAAATGTTGTTACGTGTTGGTTTTCTACTTTTGTAGAAAAAAATAATACATTTGAAGGAAGAGAAAAGAAAAGAAAAACAAGGAAGAAAGAAGCAAAACATTGTCTTACCTTTTAAATATAACATACGTCTCTGTGCGATTCATTCTTGCTTGTGCATCCCACCCTCTCTCCTGAACGAGTCTTTATCTTCCGATATCTGGTCCATACCCGAATTCAATATACATATTCTAGTCACCGGTGTTCATACCGAAACACGGATTACACTGGCCAGCCTGAATTAACAGCCGGTTAGCTAACCTGTCTGTCTATCTGGCACTGAGGACAACAGGATAGCTAACTAAATAAGTAGCAAAGTAGCTTTCTGAAACAATTTGGCTGTTCATTTACCATTTCATGATGTCTCATACTGATTTTCTGGAAGGTCTATGCCCCAAGAGTTGGACAATGTGTGATAGCACTGTAGCGCTTTCTCCACCTCACTCGCAGAATCTAAGCACCAGTGACCACTGGGGTTAACAAGGGCAAGAACAATTGGTCATCTTCTATTTGATGTTGGCCGACAACACGAAGCATGTGGCTTTCAAGAGAACAAATGCATGCATGCATCCGTCCTGAAGTAGGTGTCTTCTGTTTACAAGACAGGTGATTTCACGAGCTAAGCGCACAGAGAAGGTAGTCATTTCAACTGGACTCTGTGGTGCTGTAATGGAAAACAAAGCTTTGAAACCAGGCCACTTTGGATACTACAAAACCTCCTTGAGACCTTGGATTATTGGAATCATTTCCACCAAAGATATATGATTAGGACATAGAAAGCTCTTGTGGCGCAACTGGTTATACAACAGTATGCAGCAGAGCAATGCTGAGGTTGTGGGTTTGAGCCTCACCTGGAGCACAGTTATTTGGTTATGCCTGCTAAATGTATTTACAAGAAAGGTGCTTTCACCAGCTGAGTCACAGGTCATGTCTTTTTTGACGTTGGCGACATTCAAGAGAACAAATCATCTGTCCTGAAGTAGGCAGGTGAGTAGCCAGGTGCTGGGATTCAAACTCAGGGTCTCAGGTGCTTTCACCAGCTAAGCCACAGCGCCCACAGCTAAAGGTGGTAAACTTACAGGACTTGCAGGAAAGGGTTTCAAAGCAGTGTTTTCCATTAAAGCACCACAGAGTCCAGTTGAAAAAAATCAGAGAGACCACGGACAATAAATAGTGAGTTGGAACCACACAAAAAAAGAATCATATTCGGTGCATTTAGTTAGCTCAGGGCTTGAAGGCCAACACACCTTCCAGCAGTTGTATGGCAATCAGGAGTTTGCGGTGAGTAAAGGTTGACAGAATTTTCAAGGGGGATTTGACATTGATGGCAGTTTGCAGAGATGCTTTTGGTGGAGAAAGCAATCGCCCAACATGGGGCTCGAACCCACGACCCTGAGATTAAGAGTCTCACAAAGAAATCCAGAGGCTCCTGTGGCGTCAATTGCTTTGCGCGCTGTACTTATACAACAGTATACACCAGAGCAATGTTAAAAGCAGAAGTCAGGGATTTTTACTTTTGGTGCCCTGAAATGGGAGGACAATGAATAAAAAGTTGTCATTTCTAAATGGTGAAACCAATATGTACACAAATGCCCTGAAAAAACCCCTGAGAATCTATACTTGAACCTCATAGTAATTGTTTGATTTCAAATTCAAACTTTTGGAACATAGAGCCAAAAGAAGGAAACAACCTTAAAAAAAGGTTTAAGATTTGAAAAAATGTGTTTGTTTGCAAACCATTCATACAGAGCATTCCAAGAAAGCTTGAGTGCTACTATGCTATCACACATTTTTCAACTCTAGGGGCATAGAAAGATTCAAACAATCGCTATGAGACATCAAAGCTCCAAATGGTATTGACCGACCCCCCTGGCTGATGGACTAAAAAATGGCAAGTAGGAGTTTTGCGATGTGTGCGTTGTGACATCATAATAGGCGACACATCAATGATGTCACATTATTCCAGAGTAAAACAGAGGGACACAACAAAGCATGTTCAGACAGTGTTTCATTTCAGTTGGACATTTGTGACAAGTGATGATCAACTAAGATGAATTCTCTTCTCAACCAGCTGGGAGGACGCAAATTTGTCTGTGTGGCTGGCCTGGTAGCTGCTGCTGCTGGGTCAGTTTATATGTATAAGAGGATCTGGGGCTCTGAAGAGGCCCTTGTTATCACTGATGAGCAAGGTAAGTTACAGTTAGCCAGTGGATATACAACAAATGTCAATGTCATTATTGTTGGGTTTTTTTTTGTCCAAGAAGTGGAAACATAGGTAGGTAATTTAGCTATGGCAAGCAAGGCTAGAATTAGAATACATTTATTTTTCCTATCGGAACTACATACAGGTAATATTCATAAGGCTCATGAAAATCACATTACAGTATAAAAAACACAATTAAAAACAATACATTTACATCAACCCACTAGAATATAGTGCATTTCTGAGTTCATAAACAGTGATAACAGATTTAGTTTTTTGTGAACCACCTATATAGCCTGTAGAAAATTCTAGAAACCCTACCAATAAACATAATGGTGTTTGATGTTACTAGTCCTGACCATGAGGGATCTGGCAGTGACCCAGGCTTGTGTCCTGATCCAACCTGTGGGAAACCCAGACCAAGGTCAACCAGATCAAGACCCATCCACTGTCCTCATCTATGAGGTAAGATCTCCCACTAGCAGAGAATTATGACACTCTCTAGTCTAGGTGTATGTATGTTAGTAGAGAGACAGACATCATTGTTACTTTATGTCCATGCATTCTGTGCTACAGGAGGTGGTGGTGCCAAGCGGGCAGTTGTTGCCATGGAGGTACAGTCCTCTGTACTGTGGGCCTCTGGCCATAAGGGTAAGACATGTTTTACTCTCCTAGCTTGTCAGTCTGTTATGGATCGATAAATGCTAACTGGGATCCTTGGGACGGCCCAACTCTGACGTCACCCCTTTGAAGTTGACTGATCTTAAATGGGTTAGGTAAGGGAGGGAGATAGAACTTGATTTTTGGTAGTGGTTAGTGGTAGGCTACGAACAACCGTTCCGACAATCCACACCACCTGTCGCCATTGGAGAGCCAAGAAAACCATAATTAATAAACAAATACAAGACAGCAGACTACAATTGCATATGATTGGGTATAAGAACCCAGTTAGCCTCTAGAGCTTGATTAGGTTTAGCTTGTGCTAACTTTCACCATCAGTCCCTAGTTGGACTTTGAAAAAGGAATGTCCAAATGGTGAAAAATCCAATTGATTTCACAGCAGACCTGGGTTCACATGTTAAATACTTCGCTATGCTTGATTTCCGTGACAAAAATAAACACTATTTTACTCTGTTTCAGTCACAGAAAGAAACATACTGACATCTGTTATATTTAATGTTTCTCTATGTTAACTGAAATGAGAATAGTTCTGGAACATTTCTTGATGTCTCCTCTCCTCTCGTTCTCAGACGAACACATGCAGAGTGCTGATGAGCTGTGAGAGGATTTTCCAGTTCCAGACTGCATGGTCTCATGTCACTGGCTCCAAGGTACCGTAGAACAACCTTCAACAACAATCTAATAACTCTGGGCCCTTGTACCATCTTATAGCTTGGTTGTTCTACTGTATACAGTATGACCATTCAATTTGCACTGTGTTGGTGAATATTCTCATGTTAGGTCTCCATGTAGCCCTATCACTGACCTCCTCTCGGGTCACACTTACTACACATGTCCTTGTTTCCATTCTCACTCCCCAGAAGGTGGAGACTAAGATGCACCATGTGTGTGTGGTGCGAGGGGCTGATTGCCGACTGTGGTGGGCGATGTCTGTGGAGAGGTCGAGGCTAACGCCAGAGGTAGGAACAAAGATGATTTGCTCTAATAGGGATAGCCAGGTCTTATCAGAAAGTTCTGGTAGAAGTGGCAAACATACATAGAGATAGTTAGACATCCCAGATCTGTTCTGTAACCCACCACCCTCTCTCAATGAATCCACTCTTCTGTTTGTTTCTGAAGGGTTACCCATACACTAGCACAACAGTGGTATCTGTTACCGGCATTCAGGTGAGATTTCAACCTCTTGAGATGAGAAGGAAGTTGAGTTTTAGCTAGCAGCAGATTCAGTATGGGAGTATGAGTCCGTGTGACATTCTGTTTCTGTCTTGGCTGTTTTAGCTCCTGGGCGGTCAGGTGAGGCAGGTTCAGTCTCACCTGTGTCAAAAGACATCGGTCAGCATACCGTTCCCGCATTACTGGGTAATTATTACTTATGTACCGTACAGTATGTTTCACTGTAGATACCCAAGTGTGCTTCAATGTTACAGCCCAGTCTGAGAGGAGTGTATGTTTGTATGTTTTTAACAGCAGACAGATGTGTCAATCGCCACGGCCACACTCTTTATGGGACCTGATGGGAAGCTCTCCTCCACAGCCCAGACCTTCCATGAGTCTCTGTCCACTCCTACGGACACCCAGGCTCAGGCACAGGCTGATCCCCAACCTGACAGCCAAGAAGAGGCTGACTCGGGGGCAGAGTCAGACAGCGAGTCATACACTGACTCTGAGAGCGAGTCTGACTCTGAGAGTGTGCCAGGGTCTGAGGCCGAGTCTGAGACCCAGAGCTTCCCTGATGTAGCCACATTATATCTTTTACACACACAAATTAAACACACACACACAGTCAGTAATTACATTGACCATTTCATCACATGTTTGATTCTATTTAGAGTTTAAGTGAAAGTTGTCTCATGTTCCAGATGGATCACGTCAGCTTCACCGTTGAGGAGATTGAGGTCCCCTACTTGAAGTGAGTACACTCTCTGTCCTCTTCCAAAGACTGCTCATATCTCACTATACTAGTATTGTTATGTGCCTGCTTTTAAAAAAGACTATAAGAATAAAATATACTATGTATTACATATTTCGTATGATGCTCTCTGTTCACGTACACTATCAGTCCTCACAAGCAATCAGGGGTGACCTCACAGTTTAACATGAGTACCACCTTCTCACAGCTACTACTTTGCCAGTCGAAATCTCCTCGACTTCCCCCTCAAGCTGGCAGCCCTGAGGGAGGCATTTTCTGTGAGTACTTATAATCACTATTTCCGCACAGATTCATCTATGTGCAGTACTCTAACCTCCAGCTTGGTGCATTCTCTTATCTCTACTGATGTATTGCTCAAGGCTTCTGTGGACATCAGAACAGTTCAACATGGTGTCTTGTTCCATTTGTCTCCACATAGACTCTCTTGAGCAACGAAGGCATCAAGAGAATCGTCACTGAGGCTGGGAGGCTCCTGCTCAGTGGCCTGGTCGATGCCGGTCATAAGGTAGACATTTAATATTCTGTAGAGTTTGAGGTCTAAGTGACACTGAAGAGTAACAACCCGAGCCTACAGAGAAATCTAGAATCCAAACACTTGTCATTAATGGCTGAATGGAATGTTCAAAGGTAGCGACATCTCATCCAGTGTCCTCCAAGTTGACCAAACTCTCTAAACGACTCTGATTAAAAACATGCATATTTCATGTATTACTGCCGCTTGTTTCCTCTGACAGGAACAGGAAAGGTTTTACGGACAGTATGACCGACTGACCGGATTCTTTATTGGCGAGGCTAATAAAGAAGCTGTTGCCGGGGAGCTAGCAGAGGAAGGGGTAGGCTCATTGCGTTTTACATTCAAGTAAAATGCAGTGTGTGTACACAGCGTGTACATCTAAATATCTGAGTTGCACAATCATCTACAAATTCTCCAAACTCCTTTCAGATCCAGCATGTCAATTTCATTGACATACTCTACGAGTTGGTCCTTTTGGGAATGCTTGGGGAGGACAAGAGGGAGCCAGCTGTCAATGTAAGTGGAATTTTCAACATACTGTACAGTACAGGATCACACCATGGCATAACTGGATAAAGTATATGTACCACAGCTGGATGACTACAGGACTCTCCTGTTGTTTTGCCAGGTGTCTGGTGGGGTGTTTGAGGAGCTCCACTCCCTCCTCCAGGTTGTCCTGCCAGCCGGCCAATGGCAGGCCCAGGCCCAGCGCTACCTGGATATGCTCAAGGTGAAGGTCCCTGTATTTGTGTCCACTAGAGGACAGATTCTCTCGATGAACACATACCCTAGACGCATGCAGGCACGCACACACTTATTCGGCAGATTTGATCAGACTCGACATTAAGAGCCTTAAAGGGTTCATTCAATATTTTTCAACTTATGGTGAGATGGTTCCTTACATTGAAAGTAGTCTTTGTGCCAGGAGAAACCTGGAGTAATCTTCAGACTTGTGTAAATAGCCACTACTAACTTCAGCCACCGCTACAGCAACAAAAACTAAGGGAGTGAAAATGAACTCTCTGACTTGGTTGGAAGTTACTTTGAGGTGATTTGGCCACACAAGTTGAACTTTTTTCTGTCTTCAGGCGATGCTGCTGGCATTTCTAGATGCCATTTTTAATCTGCCCCTGGATCACTATTCTACCCAGGAGACACTGCAGACAGTGCTGCTGCAGCAGCTAAGACACCACCTGCAGGGCATGGTCAGCAGCCTACGGAGAGCCTGAGAGAGCTCCTCCTTTCCACCCCCACCACCCAGTTTACAGTAGCAATCCAATTAAACATTCAATTCGACACTGTCTGCGTTCACTCATTGTAAGCTAACATATCATCTATTGTTGAGCACAACTGTTTAGTATGAGAGAACAGAGAAAGTGTTAAGGAGATAAGTGTTATGAGAAGAGGAAGAGGGCCAGACATAGGAAGAGGAGGATGTGGTGTTGTTGGTGAAACCCAGACATGTAGAGCCTACTAATAATGCACTTCAAGTATTATGAAATGAGTTAAATAAATAGAATGATCCTTAAAGTAAGTGAATTCGTACTAAATATTAGACACTAAAAGGAAGAAGAATATGCAACGATTGAGAGAAGCTAAAATCTATGATAAGATAATAATAAGATGATATGGGATATATTCATGGTTAACCCTGTAAAGCCCAACCAATCAAAAAATAGGCAGAAAATTCTAATTTCTTGGAACTGAGATGTTTATTAAACCTTTTAACAAAATCCCCAAAAAATGTTTTGCCATATCATTTTGTTTGTGATATTATTTTTGTATCACATTTGATACATTGGGGTTTTTGGCAACTTTTTGCTCACAACAATGTTAATTTTAGATACAAAAACAAATTTTGCCCATAACATTTTGAAAATATAGTGGTGGTGTTGGAGTCGCTTCTGGAGAGGATAGTGGTCTGCCACACTTGATTTTGGCCTTTCCTGCACTTATGAGAGAAGTGCCAACAAAAGCCTGAAACCTTCGCAGAGCCATGGGTTTCATCTGGGGCTCTAGCTTCTTCTGGTCTCTTCTGTAGAGGTTCCACGCATTGACGACTGCCACTGTAACAGTGTGCCACCAGATGTACATGTACCATCTTCGGGATCTGAAGCTGAACTTGTAAAGTGCAGACAGCATATCAAGGAGATCAACACCTCCCATGAACTTGTTGTATGTTTCAACAATGGCTGGTCTGGGAACCATTATGTGAGTTTTGGATTTTCGATCCCAGCGTTTCACATTTCCCACAGGTTCAATGCCAACAAAAGAGGACATCAGGTTCACTGCTTTGTTGTCGTACCATCTTACAATGATGTTGTTGTCCTGGTTCACTCTGAAGTCCATTGACCCTCTTCCATTTTTCTTCAATTCTTTTTCATCCATCATGGTGCAGTCTTTCACCCTGTTCATCCGGACCGTGCCAAGGTAGTGGATTCCTCTCTCTTTTAGGTGTTGCACCAGGGGAACTGATGTAAAGTAGTTGTCCGCAAAGACCTTGTGATTTTTTCCTGCTGGAAGTGTTGATGTCATTTTCAACACAACTTCTCCTGTAACACCAACTTCAGACTTTTCTCTGTCTGGATTTTCTGCACCTTGACAAACATCAAAGTCATAAAGAAAGCCACTTTGTCCAGCACGTCCCCACATCTTGAAACCCCATTTGTGAGGTTTTGCAGGAATGTAGACACGTAAATGAGATTTTCCCTTGAATGGCACCATAATTTCATCAACTGCATGGCATTCTTCAGGAGGTATGCAGAGAAACTGTTCTCGCAGTTTTTGTAACCATGGCCTGAGCTTCCACAGTTTATTTTTCTTTGCATCATCAGACACACTGAGGTTGTCCTGAAAGTGAATCAGTGTCAGAAATTTCAGAAATCGACCTCGAGACATCACATCACAAACTGCAGGGAACTTTGTCTCCATCTCTCAATAGGCTCTCACACAGGACATCTGTACTAACCCCATATTCATGTACATGCCTAGAACCTGCTCTATCTCTTTGGCAGTTGTGTTTATTGACATGCCCTCTTTTTGTACACTGTACAGGTTTGTTTGTTCTGCAGTTTCCTGTAGCATTTCATCAGTGACAAACTGTTTGAAATACATGTATGGTGTCCAGTCACACCTGTCCTCTGTGCCTTCCTCAACACATGCAATGAAATCGACAGATGGAGCTTGATATTCTGTTTTTCTCCATCTGTATTCTTTCCTTTTTGCTTTGCCCTTCACTGACTCCTTCCTGATTGTGTCCTGTGTTGTTGTTGGGACCTCAACTTCTGTGCTAGTCTGGGCTACACTTTCATCTTTGTCATCAGTACTATCTGAACTTCCATCATCATGCATGGCCTGAGGAGTCCATTCCTCATCATCATCTTCCCCTAACTCCTCTATGTCACTTGAATTGCCATCAATTATCAAGCTAATGACATTTTCAATGTACTTTCTTTTTCTCTCTTCTTCCTCTATTCCTGAAAATACACACATAACAAATCAAAACAAACAAAAAATGGCCAATATAGCATAGCGATTATGATTTTATTGTGAAAATCTTGAAAATTGTGAACAACAATTGTGAATTGTTATTGTGAAAATACCCAAAATGTATTTTAAGATGGCATTTCAGTCATTAATTAGATTAATTAAATCATCAAAATAGTGTGTGTTTGTATTGTGGTAGGCATGATGTAGACTACATTACAAACACGTGACATAACAGTTCAGGGATAAAGCACCTTATATACCTGCAGTATCAAATTTGATACACACATTTTTAACATGATTTAACTGTAATATAAAGAATTAATTATTAAGTAATCCACTAGAGGGCAGCATACATGTATCACATTATATACAACGGGTTTTTAAGGAAAGTATTGATCATGTTGATATAGATAGAGGTCTCGGAAACTCGTGTATCAAATATGATACAAATGGTTTTATAGGGTTAAAAACTGGAAACGGTATTCCATGTAAGAACTTGGAAAGGTGATTTGTGGATGACATCATTATTATTTCGCAGTATTTCATTAGTTTTTGCAGAATTGAGAAACTATTCAATCAACCAATGAGAACCCTAGTCCCGTTGTGAGTTAACCAATCAGAAGTGTAGATCCGCCCTACGCCTCTTTGGATCATGGAAAAATCATGTCGCTGTCTTTTCCGTGTTAGCTCGTTACTGATCAGACCTGTATGTACTATGCGCTGGAGATTCCTCCCACGTGTGTGAAGAAATGCTTTCAAAGTATTTTTCCTTTGCAAGATCTGCTTACTTCCATTATTGAGAATATAAAAGACGAGTGTTACTTTGACCAGCGCCGAGTGAACTAGAGTGTGGAGTAGCATAGCTCTGCTAGCAGATAGCCTCATAGCTAACAAAGTTATCTATGGAGTTGTTATTAAAAAGTTGTCATTTCTAAATGGTGAAACCAATATGTACACAAATGTCCTCAAAAAAGCTGAGAATCTAGACTTGATCCTCATAGTAATTGTTTGATTTCAAATTCAAACTTTTGGAACATAGAGCCAAAAGAAGGAAACAGCGCTTCAATGTCCTATTATTTACGCAGGGCAAGTCAAAATGATTTTCTAACAATAAATGTCGTTGGTTTTGGACCTATTATATCTCATTGAATATGTAATGTAATAAGCTTTTAGAATTAAGAGTAAAAAAAGGTTTAAGATTTGAAAAAATGTGTTTGTTTGCAAACCATTCATACAGAGCATTCCGATAAAGCTTGAGTGCTGCTATGCTATGACACATTTTTCAACTCTAGGGGCATAGAAAGATTCAAACAATCGCTATGAGACATCAAAGCTCCAAATGGTATTGACCGACCCCCCTGGCTGATGGACTAAAAAATGCCAAGTAGGAGTTTTGAGATGTGTGCGTTGTGACATCATAATAGGCGACATATCAATGATGTCACATTATTCCAGAGTCAAACAGAGGGACACAACAAAGCATGTTCAGACAGTGTTTCACTTCAGTTGGACATTTTGTGACAAGTGATGATCAACTAAGATGAATTCTCTTCTCAACCAGCTGGGAGGACGCAAATTTGTCTGTGTGGCTGGCCTGGTAGCTGCTGCTGCTGGGTCAGTTTATATGTACAAGAGGATCTGGGGCTCTGAAGAGGCCCTCGTTATCACTGATGAGCAAGGTAAGTTACAGTTAGCCAGTGGATATACAACAAATGTCAATGTCATTATTGTTTTGTTTTTTTCGTCCAAGAAGTGGACAACGTAGGTAGGTAATTTAGCTATGGCAAGCAAGGCTAGAATTAGAATACATTTATTTTTCCTATCGGAACTACATACAGGTAATATTCATAAGGCTCATGAAAATCACATTACAGTATAAGAAACACAATTAAAAACAATACATTGACATCAACCAACTAGAATATAGTGCATTTCTGAGTTCATAAATAGTGATAACAGATTTAGTTTTTTGTGAACCACCTATATAGCCTGTAGAAAATTCTAGAAACCCTACCAATAAACATAAATGTGTTTGATGTTACTAGTCCTGACCATGAGGGATCTGGCAGTGACCCAGGCTTGTGTCCTGATCCAACCTGTGGGAAACCCAGACCAAGGTCAACCAGATCAAGACCCCTCCACTGTCCTCATCTATGAGGTAAGATCTCCCACTAGCAGAGAATTATGACACTCTCTAGTCTTGGTGTATGTATGTTAGTAGAGAGACAGACATCATTGTTACTTTATGTCCATGCATTCTGTGCTACAGGAGGTGGTGGTGCCAAGCGGGCAGTTGTTGCCATGGAGGTACAGTCCTCTGTACTGTGGGCCTCTGGCCATAAGGGTAAGACATGTTTTACTCTCCTAGCTTGTCAGTCTGTTATGGATCGATAAATGCGAACTGGGATCCTTGGGACGGCCCAACTCTGACGTCACCCCTTTGACGTTGACTGATCTTAAATGGGTTAGGTAAGGGAGGCAGGTAGAACTTGATTTTTCCCAGGGGGAGTGGGAGGCTACAAACAACCGTTCCGACAATCCACACCACCTGTCGCCATTAGAGAGCCAAGAAAACCATAATTAATAAACAAATACAAGACAGCAGACTACAATTGCATATGATTGGGTATAAGAACCCAGTTAGCCTCTAGAGCTTGATTAGCTTTAGCTTGTGCTAACTTTCACCATCAGTCCCTAGTTGGACTTTCAAAAAGGAATGTCCAAATGGTGAAAAATCCAATTGATTTCACAGCAGACCTGGGTTCACATGTTGAATACTTGGCTATGCTTGATTTCCGTGACAAAAAGAAACACTATTTGACTATGTTTCAGTCACAGAAACAAGCATAGGGGTTGCAGACTGACATCTGTTATATTTAATGTTTCTCTATGTTAACTGAAATGAGAATAGTTCTGGAACATTTCTTGATGTCTCCTCTCCTCTCGTTCTCAGACCAACACATGCAGAGTGCTGATGAGCTCTGAGAGGACTTTCCAGTTCCAGACTGCATGGTCTCATGTCACTGGGTCCAAGGTACCGGAGAACAACCTTCAACAACCAATCTAATAACTCTGGGCCCTTGTACCATCTTATAGCTTGGTTGTTCTACTGTATACAGTATGACCATTCAATTTGCACTGTGTTGGTGAATATTCTCATGTTAGGTCTCCATGTAGCCCTATCACTGACCTCCTCTCGGATCACACTTACTACACATGTCCTTGTTTCCATTCTCACTCCCCAGAAGGTGGAGACTAAGATGCACCATGTGTGTGTGGTGCGAGGGGCTGATTGCCGACTGTGGTGGGCGATGTCTGTGGAGAGGTCGAGGCTAACGCCAGAGGTAGGAACAAAGATGATTTACTCTAATAGGGATAACCAGGTCTTATCAGAAAGTTCTGCTAGAAGTGGCAAACATACATAGAGATAGTTAGACATCCCAGATCTGTCCTGTAACCCACCTCTCTCCATGAATCCACTCTTCTGTTTGTTTCTGAAGGGTTACTCGTACACTAGCACAACAGTGGTATCTGTTACCGGCATTCAGGTGAGATTTCAACCTCTTGAGGTGAGAAGGAAGTTGAGTTTCAGCTAGCAGCAGATTCAGTATGGGAGTATGAGTCCGTGTGACATTCTGTTTCTGTCTTGGCTGTTTTAGCTCCTGGGCGGTCAGGTGAGGCAGGTTCAGTCTCACCTGTGTCAAAAGACATCGGTCAGCATACCGTTCCCGCATTACTGGGTAATTATTACTTATGTACCGTACAGTATGTTTCACTGTAGATACCCAAGTGTGCTTCAATGTTACAGCCCAGTCTGAGAGGAGTGTATGTTTGTATGTTTTTAACAGCAGACAGATGTGTCAATCGCCACGGCCACGCTATATATGGGACCTGATGGGAAGCTCTCCTCCACAGCCCAGACCTTCCATGAGTCTCTGTCCAGTCCTACGGACACCCAGGCTCAGGCACAGGCTGATCCCCAACCTGACAGCCAAGAAGAGGCTGACTCGGGGGCAGAGTCAGACAGCGAGTCATACACTGACTCTGAGAGCGAGTCTGACTCTGAGAGTGTGCCAGGGTCTGAGGCCGAGTCTGAGACCCAGAGCTTCGCCGATGTAGCCACATTATATCTTTTACACACGCAAATTAAACACACACACACACACACACACACACACACACACACACACACACACACACACACACACACACACACACACACAGTCATAACTTACATTTACCATTTCATCACGTTTGATTATATTTAGAGTTTAAGTGAAAGTTGTCTCATGTTCCAGACGGATCACATCAGCTTCACAGTTGAGGAGATTGAGGTCCCCTACCTGAAGTGAGTACACTCTCTGTCCTCTTCCAAAGACTGCTCATATCTCACTGTACTAGTATTGTTATGTGCCTGCTTTTAAAAAAGACTATAAGAATAAAATATGCTATGTATTACATATTTCGTATGATGCTCTCTGTTCACGTACACTATCAGTCCTCACAAGCAATCAGGGGTGACCTCACAGTTTAACATGAGTACCACCTTCTCACAGCTACTACTTTGCCAGTCGAAATCTCCTCGACTTCCCCCTCAAGCTGGCAGCCCTGAGGGAGGCATTTTCTGTGAGTACTTATAATCACTATTTCCGCACAGATTCATCTATGTGCAGTACTCTAACCTCCAGCTTGGTGCATTCTCTTATCTCTACTGATGTATTGCTCAAGGCTTCTGTGGACATCAGAACAGTTCAACATGGTGTCTTGTTCCATTTGTCTCCACGTAGACTCTCCTGAGCAACGACGGCATCAAGAGAATCGTCACTGAGGCTGGGAGGCTCCTGCTCAGTGGCCTGGTCGATGCCGGTCATAAGGTAGACATTTAATATTCTGTAGAGTTTGAGGTCTCAGTGACACTGAAGAGCAACAACCCGAGCCTACAGAGAAATCTAGAATCCAAACACTTGTCATTAATGGCTGAATGGAATGTTCAAAGGTAGCGACATCTCATCCAGTGTCCTCCAAGTTGACCAAACTCTCTAAACGACTCTGATTAAAAACATGCATATTTGATGTATTACTGCCGCTTGTTTCCTCTGACAGGAACAGGAAAGGTTTTACGGACAGTATGACCGACTGACCGGATTCTTTATTGGCGAGGCTAATAAAGAAGCTGTTGCCGGGGAGCTAGCAGAGGAAGGGGTAGGCTCATTGCGTTTAACATTCAAGTAAAATGCAGTGTGTGAACACAGCGTGTACATCTAAATATTTGAGTTGCACAATCATCTATAAATTCTCCAAACTCCTTTCAGATCCAGCATGTCAATTTCATTGACATCCTCTATGAGTTGGTCCTTTTGGGAATGCTTGGGGAGGACAAGAGGGAGCCAGCTGTCAATGTAAGTCCAATTTTCAACATACTGTACAGTACAGGAACACACCATGGCATAACTGGATAAAGTATATGTACCACAGCTGGATGACTACAGGACTCTCCTGTTGTTTTACCAGGTGTCTGGTGGGGTGTTTGAGGAGCTCCACTCCCTCCTCCAGGTTGTCCTGCCAGCCGGCCAATGGCAAGCCCAGGCCCAGCGCTACCTGGATATGCTCAAGGTGAAGGTCCTTGTATTTGTGTCCACTAGAGGACAGATTCTCTTGATGAACACATACCCTAGACGCATGTAGGCACGTACACACTTATTCGTCAGATTTGATCAGACTCGACATTAAGAGCCTTAAAGGGTTCATTCAATATTTTTCAACTTATGGTGAGATGGTTCCTTACATTGAAAGTAGTCTTTGTGCCAGGAGAAACCTGGAGTAATCTTCAGACTTGTAAATTGCCACTACTAACTTCAGCCACCGCTACAAGAACAAAAACTAAGGGAGTGAAAATGAACTCTCTGACTTGGTTGGAAGTTACTTTTAGGTGATTTGGCCACACAAGTTGAACTTTTTTCTGTCTTCAGGCGATGCTGCTGGCATTTCTAGATGCCATTTTTAGTCTGCCCCTGGATCACTATTCTACCCAGGAGACACTGCAGACAGTGCTGCTGCAGCAGCTAAGACACCACCTGCAGGGCATGGTCAGCAGCCTACGGAGAGCCTGAGAGAGCTCCTCCTTTCCACCCCCACCACCCAGTTTACAGTAGCAATCCAATTAAACATTCAATTCGACACTGTCTGCCTTCACTCATTGTAAGC
Organism: Argentina silus; assembly: GCF_951799395.1. Classification (NCBI taxonomy): domain Eukaryota; kingdom Metazoa; phylum Chordata; class Actinopteri; order Argentiniformes; family Argentinidae; genus Argentina; species Argentina silus. The sequence continues at coordinate 27,521,455 of NC_139657.1, forward strand.
TAACATATCATCTATTGTTGAGCACAACTGTTTAGTATGACAGAACAGAGAAAGTGTTAAGGAGATAAGTGTTATGAGAAGAGGAAGAGGGCCAGACATCGGAAGAGGAGGATGTGGTGTTGTTGGTGAAACCCAGACATGTAGAGCCTACTAATAGTGCACTTCAAGTGTTATGAAATGAGTTAAATAAATAGAATGATCCTTAAAGTAAGTGAATTCGTACTAAATATTAGACACTAAAAGGAAGAAGAATATGCAATGATTGAGAGAAGCTAAAATCCCTCCGTCTAGGATGTGTATGGTCAGTTGAACATTTAAGAACATACTCATGGGGAGGCAAGTTTATACTTCAAACAGATCACAAACCTCTCATATACATGTACAACCCAGAGAAGGCTACACTGTTACCGCCCTGGATTCAGAAGCTTGGACTGAGATTACAACCATATGACTATAAAATAGAACACATAGTGTGAAAATCTAATGTCGCAGACTCACTATGGCAACATCCTTTAAAAACATTCCTATCCTTTGAGAGCTCTGGAACTTATTGGCAGGTCTCATTTTGATTATGCTGACCCACCCAACCGGCGATATCTATAGGTTTTATTTGATCAAAAATTTGGCCTGCATTAATAAAATGACCATTAAAAGCATTACAGACCTTGTCATTTATGGGACCAAAATTTAGCTGGGTTTCCAGCACTCATGTGTAGGGAATTAAGATAATATGCAGATTTAGCTTTTTTTTTTTTTGCTGATCATCGTAGTACATCTGTTTCGCAGCTGTCTGAACAAAGTCCAGTCCGAAGCAGCCCCAGTTTTTCTAGCTTTTGCCCGTGCCGAATTCCTCTCAGTAATTACCTCAGACAGCTCTCATGAGAACCAAACCGTATGTCTGTCCTCCGTCGTCTCCTAAAAGGAGCATGTTTGTCAGCAATAGTATTAAAAGCGTTGAGGAAATATGCAAGGGCCATAACGGTCTGGGTCCGTTATGAGGGACACCCTGTTCAAATCACACACACTTAAATCATGCAAGAACCCCTGAGCATCAAAGTTACTAAAATTCCTTTTGGATATTATACGCGGCTTTGACCTACGTAATTTCACATTTCTAATACAGGCAATAGGGCAGTGATCACTGAAGTCTTGAGGAAAGACTCCACTGAATGAGTATCTCTGAGGCATATTGGTGAATATAATGTCAATCAAAGAAGATCTGGAGCTACATTTCGCATTAGGACGTGTTGGCTTAGTTATTAATTGAGTCAGGTTTAGATTAATGCACATATCTTTAAAGCTGTCTGACGTTGGTTTTTCCCAATCAAGGTTAAAATCACCCATAATTAGCAATTCTGCAGTTGAATAGGAAGAGAAAATGTCTGCTAAGTTGTCAATGGCGCAGGGGAGGGCTGAAGGTTGTCTATATGCTCCTATTACTGTCACCTGGCTGTTTTCCCCAAGATTTACTGACAGAGCCAGACATTCATACTCTTTTGGAACAGAGGTTGAGACCAGCACAGATACCGGAAGACATGTTTTAACATAGATAGCTACACTATCACCTTTCCCTTTTCTGTCTGCTCTAAAAAGGTTAAAACCATCAAAACCTATATCAGAATCTGAGACAGATGTTTTTAGCCAAGACTCAGATATAACTAGAATATCAGGATTTGCCTGTTGGATCAGAATATTGACATCGTCCATTTTAGAGACCAGACTTCTCACATTTATGTGTAGCAGCCCAAGCCCATCTCTGGATTCAAAAACTGATGCAGATTCTAAGAGAGGAGGCTCCGTATCAGCAAATACAACTACACCTTTGTAAACAAGTCCTAAACACAGAGGTGGTGTCGGTGATAGGGAAATCTCCCGTTTATTCAGAATGTTTGTTTCAATGTTCGTGGGGACTTTCCAGTCCCCGCTTTCCAGCCCTTCTTTCCCTGAAAGCAGAGGCACACACATCTTAAACCCTTTCGTTAGCGAGGCTTCATTCGCAACACCTGCGCAATCAGCCTCGCCTCCGACCCTGGCCACGGTCCTGTAGCTCCCTCTACAGGCCAAACGCTGCAATGTCCCTCCACAACCTTGTTATAGGCACAGATATCAAATTGCTTATGAATATCCCATTTGGTCTGTAACTGGATCTGTGAATTCTAAAAAGAGAAATGCATTGTGTTACCTTGTTACTAGTAGGCCCCTGCAAGCAACAACGTTAAAAATAGTCTAATTTCTGTCCCCTGTCTTATACAGGCTTGGGCGAGTAGTCCTACCAGTGTCGTATCAGAGGTGGGCTCTGAGCACCGAATCAATGACAGCTGTCGTGAACCTTGTCGATTGGGGTGCATTCTGTCATGTTTGAAGAGACTCAGTCTTTTCTAAAAGGAGTCAAAATTATCTACAAAATGCAGTTCCTCATCTGTACATATCTCTTTCATCCACAGATGTAGGGACCATAGCCGGCTAAACTTCTCACCTTCGTAGGGTGAGATGGGATAGGGCCTGAGACAACTACCTGTTTGCCAGTGTCTCGTATGTCCGTAATCAGTTGCTTAAAATTGCTTTTGAGATCAGTCTTTCTGATCTATTGGAAGTCCAGTAGAACAGCCAGCTACTGGATATCCTGTATCATCAATTAACATTAAAATAAATCTTCAGATTGAGAAATGTGTGTCAGAGTTCTTCCTGTTTGTATGGTTGTTTTATGCCAACAGTTCGTTGAATAGTCTACATGTGTTGATCTAAGTGGTAAATCTATCAGTAAGAGGCCCACTATGAGAGAAGTCTGTTTGACAATGGTGGTTGCTGTTCATTCAACCAGCTGATACCTTACCTGTCCAGTAGATGGCGATGTTGACTCACATTGGGGGGATGTCTATGTCTGTGAGGATGTTCGCTTGTTATGGTGCCAGAATAGACACAGACACACACCCGTGGGCTTTCACAGGCAAAGGCTATTTAGTGGTGAGTGCTAGGTTTGAATCTTGTCAGTTACATTTCCCCCTTGTGAAAACATTTAGTAAATCTGGCCCTAATGCAGCCTAAATGGCACTCTCACACACCCACCTTAGTATGGTTTGCTCCAATCACAACCTCTCTCCTCCTGGCCTCTGTCTAACACCACACCCCCAACAGGACCAGGAAGTGTTGCTGCCCACAAGCATAGACACTTCAAGAGAAATAAAACTGATCTCTGATACTCTACTGCTCAGTCTGGTTGTGTGTGCAGCAAAATGGCAGAGGGCATTGACACCATCAGTTGTCCAATCTGTCTGGATCTACTGAAGGATCCAGTGGCTATTCCCTGTGGACACAGCTACTGTATGGGCTGTATTAAGGGCTGCTGGGATCAGGATGATCAGAAGGGGGTCTACAGCTGCCCTCAGTGCAGACAGACCTTCATTCCAAGACCTCTTCTACAGAAAAACACTCTATTGACTGAATTAGTGGAGAAACTGAAGAAGACAGGACTCCAAGCTGCTCCTTCTGCTCACTGTTATGCTGGACCTGGAGATGTGGAGTGTGATTTCTGCACTGGGAGAAAGCAGAAAGCCCTCAAGTCCTGTCTGGTGTGTCTGGCCTCTTACTGTGAGACTCACCTCCAGACTCACTATGAATCTCCTGCCTTTAAAAAGCACAAGCTGGTGAAAGCCTCCACACAACTGCAGAAGATGATGTGCTCTCGTCATGATAAACTGCTGGAGCTTTTCTGCCGTACTGATCAGCAGTGTATCTGTCTGTTGTGTTCCTTGGATGAACATAAAGGCCATGATACAGTCTCAGCTTCAGCAGAAAGGACTGAGAAACGGGTAAGAACCAGAGCTCCTCGTTGGTGTTTGTTTAATTTTATTTTATTTTACCATTTTAATACAAAACACACATACATGTATTACAATAAAAAATGATTGAGAATATTACACAATTTCCATTCTGGTCCTCAAAGACAAGTGTTCTCCTCAGAGGTGACACTCTGGTACATGCAGAACTGTAGGAAGGCTGTTTGATTTGGTTTACACCTGAAAGCACAATCAGTCAGTCGAATTTCAGTCAAATTTAGTTTTCATAGCGCTATGAAATCATTGTATTTCCAGAGATCCAAAGTCCAAAGTCCATGCTACTGTCTTCCTGTATTGGACAGAGCAGTGAATACAGTATGACTCTGGTCTTGGAGAGGGCAAAGCTCATTGGTTTTACAATCTGGCCATGTAGGTTTTCACAGGTAGAATGATTAACTCATAACACCGCAATTCCTGTCTAAGTTTCTATTCTCCCTGTCTCTAGTAACAATCATGACATCTGCCTCCAAGACTTTTCATCCAGCGTCCAGCCTTTTCTTTATCAGCTGATTATTAACATGACTCATGGAACCAATAATGTTCATTCAATATAAACAATAACTTTATTGGGCAAAAGATATCAGTTTATTATCACTGCTTTCATAGGATGTTACAGAACAAAAACAAGCCATTGTATTCAGATATTGTTTATTTTGAGCACCAAAACATGAATATGAGATGGATTTGCAACACATGACCTCCACAACATGTAGTGTAGCTTAATGAAGTGTGTTTGACCACAGAGGCAGCTGGCATTGAGTCAGCAGGAGAGAGAAAAGGGGCTGAAAGAGCTCCAACAGGCTGTGGAGTCTCTCACAGTGAGTATTGACCAGAGGAGACGCACCATTTCATTGTTCTTGTCGAGTCAGACAATCTCCAATCACACCGCGCGTGTGTGTGTGTGTGTGTGTGTGTGTGTGTGTGTGTGTGTGTGTGTGTGTGTGTGTCCTAACAGTGTTCTGCACAGGCAGCAGTGGAGGACAGTGAGAGGATCTTTACTGAGCTGATCCACTCCATTAAGAGAAGGCACTCTGAGGTAAAGGAGCTGATCAGAGCTCAGCAGAAGGCAGCAGTGAGTCTGGCTGAAGGACTCATGGAACGACTGAAGCAGGAGATAGCTGAGCTGAGGAGGAGGGACGCTGAGCTGGAGAAGCTTTCACACACAGAGGATCACATCCATTTCCTCCAGGTAACTACACCGACCCTCCATCTGGAATACCTGAGGGAGCTTACTGTTAAGATATTAATTTATCCTCTGTTCTCTCTCTCTCTCTCTTTCTCTCTCCAGAGTTATCAGTCTCTCTCCAGTCCCAGTGTATCTTCAGACACCATTAGCACCATTGTTCGTCCTCTTCACTTTTTTGGAGGTGTGAGTGAGGCTGTGTCTGAGCTGAGAGAGAAACTAGAGGACATCCTTAAGGGGGAGTGGCCCAAGATCTCAAGTACAGGTGGGCTATAAACTCTCTCCAATCAACTGAAGTCCAAATGAAGGTTCTAGACATAACTTTATATAAATGTGTGCGTGTTAAATGCTGTGATCTGAATGTTCTCTCTGAGAATGTGTTTTGTGTGTCTGTAGTGAATGCAGTGGATGTTTTACTGCCACCAGAGCCCAAGACCAGAACCGAGTTCCTACAGTGTGAGTCTCTTTATCCTTTATCTATCTCTCTCTACTGATACTCTCCACAAACCCTGAGATATAACTAGGGAGCTCTAGGAGATGGAGAGATTAACCAAAGACAGGCTAGATACCTGACTCTCCTTATTTCTCTGATTTGGTCTCTGATCTGCTCTTCTCCCAGGTTCCCGTCAGCTCACACTGGACTCAAACACAGCACACACACAACTCTGTCTGTCTGAGGGGAACAGAAAGGTGACATGGGTGGGAAAAGCCCAGCCACATCCTGATCATCCAGAGAGATTCACTGACTTGTGGCAGGTGCTGGGTAGAGAGGGTCTGTCTGGACGCTGTTACTGGGAGGTTGAGAGGAGTTGGATATTGGTTGATGCAGCAGTCTCATATAAAGACATCAGCAGAGGGTCAGGTAATGACTGTAAATTTGGAAACAATGACAAGTCCTGGAGGTTACGGTGCACTACTGTTGGTTATTGGTTCAAACACAATAATGTTGAGATTAAAGTATCAGGCCCTCAGTTCTCCAGAGTAGGAGTGTACCTGGATCACAGGGCAGGTACTCTGTCCTTCTACAGTGTTTCCTCTGACACAATGACCCTCCTCCACAGAGTTCAGACCACATTCACTCAGCCCCTCTATCCTGGGTTTGGATTTGATAGTATTTTTGGTGTTGGGGCCAGTGCTGAGCTGTGTGAGCTTGAGTAGAGGTCCCCATAAGAGTGATACTTTATCATAACCTTCTGTAGAAATATCTTTCTCTGTGATTTGGTCTTTAGAGATTTAATTATTTCCCTTTTCTATGAATCTCAGAGGACTGACTGTCAGATTGGGCTCTCCCTGTAAAGTCTAGAATATGAGATTATTGATGTTGTCACCAGTCAGAGGATCATTATCTCTAGTCAAATTTGACTTTTGAAGACAATATGCAACTTGGCATTATTCTAATCTATTATACTAAATACTGTCTCCTTGAGATTGAGTCATTGTGTTATACATTTGTCATTATGTACGTATTTGATGTTCACAACCAATAGAAATGCTGTATGATAACAGGTTTCAACCAATTTGTTCCACTGATGTCCTCCATGTACTGTATTCTTATTGATTATTGCCTATTGATCTATTCCTTCTCTAATTTGAACTTCTCTCCTCATCTTCATCAACGTTTACCAATTGTTCTGTTCAGTTGTATATAACTATGTCGGTCCAGTCTTTCTGGATTTCCTAAATTATCATGTATCATTGAGGATGACAAATTAGAGTTAGCTTTTGTTTGCATGGCTATTTTATGCCAACAGGCCATTGAATAGTCTATGTGTTGATCTAAGGTTGTCTTAAATAGGCCTGGTCCGGTTCTTTTTACTATTTCCATTAACAGTATTGGATTGTCTGTAATTGTAATTGTAACCTGCATCTATATGCCGATCACACTGTTTATATGCTATTATCCCCATGATTGACCAGGGTCTTTCTGAGATACAGTCTGCATTCAGTCTGCATTCACTGTCCTGCACCTTCCCCAGTACAATGACCTGTTCTGATAATGGTACAGTACATAGTCCCACTTCATCATCAACCTATGTAAATACAATTACAGAATTAAAAGTATGTATTTCTATCATAACTGGCATTTCTATCATACCAGAATTGCTTGTTTAACAGGTGATATGCAACATTTTCTCTGGGTAAAACATCCTAACCCTAGCTCCAACCCTAACCCTAGCTCCAGCCCTAAGAGTAGATCCAGCCCTAACCCTAGCTTTAGCCCTAAGAGTAGATCCAGCCCTAACCCTAGCTCCAGCCCTAAGAGTAGATCCAGCCCTAACCCTAGCTCCAGCCCTAAGAGTAGATCCAGCCCTAACCCTAGCTCCAGCCCTAAGAGTAGATCCAGCCCTAACTCTAGCTCCAACCCTAACCCTTGCTCCAGCCCTAATCCTAGCTCCAACCTTAACCATAGCTCTAGCATTAAGTCCAGCTCCAACCCTAACCCTAGCTCCAGCCCTAACCCTAGCTCCAAACCTAACCCTAGCTCCAGCTGAAGGATAGAGAAAGGACTGTAGTCAAGAATAAATACATACATTTATTCCCCAGTACAACTTCAGACGGTTATGGACATGATACAGCAGACTCTACACACAAGTGGTCACATGACCAACTAACACAAGTTAACATTATGTTATATCTGACTCCAAAAGATATTTTATGGTTAATAAAGTCACTCGATCATATTGGATCCTAGATTCCATTAAGAGTACCCAATATGCTATTACCATGTTTTAAGTTACAATGAATCGCGAGGAGTTTAAGCTTGATCCAGTACCTGATGTCGATGACTCAACTCTACATGTTGTTAATTATGCATGTGAACATTAATGGTGAACTCTTTGTGATAACCTGGTCACGATTATATTGTGCTGTTTTAACAGAACCTTTATGAAGCGCACAACATGACATTAATGCAGATAGGAAGAATGAGAATAGAGTAGAAACTAATTATATAATTATAATTATATAAACCAATTTAACAGTTTCAGAGAAACATATAAAATAAACAAACTGTAGTAAATCAATGGACGTTTAATGATACATTGAATGCTATGTGTGTCAAGGAAAACACAGGAGACCGGTGCCCATAGAACTACTCAGAGAAAATCAAATAATGAATGGTCTGTATCTGTCTTAAATATTCTCCAAACAATAGAACATAGGTGGGAGGGGCCTGTTGGCCTATACTATATACATTACAATAGCAAAGGAATTGATGACAGTCGAGGTGTGATATCTTCAGGACATCCACCAGGCATGCTCATTCAACTATAAATAGGTGTTAGGGGCTGAGAGAGGGGGGCATTGATCACCATTCACAATGGAAGATCGGACAATCATTGTCTTTGTATCAGCCACATTGTAATACATTTAAATTACATGGCTGGTGCCACCAAATCTGTCTACAGCTTTGCCTACTTGTTCGCCTGAAACACAGAGAGACTAAATGTTGAACAAAAGAGACAGAATGGCGTTGTAGCAGACATCCCTCCACTGGGTACCAGTATTCTAATCCAACCCTCATGGCACCCCATAGCAAGGTGCAACTGACTGGCTTTCGAAAAACAAGCAGAACCATAGCATTCAATTACAAATCATCAGTTAGAGGTTTAGCAAGAATAAAACAATCCACAAGCACATTCAAACTATTACTGTAATTCAGGTATGATGAGAAAATAATATGCAATCATTGTTTACTTCTGTATAAATGGATCAAAACAGGAGTTTAACGAGTTTCAAAAAGGCCTCTTAGCACTGCCTAAGACCAACTGTTTAAAACAAGAGACTTGAAACTCAAATCAAAGAAAACCGAGCAAGCTTATAGCGTCAGCAACTGCCGTTGTGCCCTTGAGCAAGGAACTTAAACCCTAACTGCTCCAGGGGCCATGTGGCTGACCCTGTGCTCTGAGCTCTGATCACCCTGTTTGGGTAGTTCAGTGGAGTGGGTAGAGAGTTGGTTGGTTGAGTGGTTGAGAGTGGTAGAGTTGGTTGATTTAGTAGTTTAAAAGGTTTAATTTTCAGGGTTGATGAAGCTTTTTTGGGTAGTTGAAAGAAAGTGAGAGAGGTTGGTTAGGTTGCTTGATTGGACGGATGAATAGATAGATGAGAGAGGGGCGGTATAGAAAGATCAACACAATTAAGAGGTTAATCAGTATGGGTTATGCTGAGTGAAGCAGTAGTCACTGGTGAAAGGATGATACTAGGTAGTTGAAAGGTTCAATAGATATAAGGTTTGAAAGATAGAAGGTTAGATAGATAGAAAAAGTGGTAGTGGTTCAAAAATGTATAGGATTTCAGGCAAATTCAAGCACAGCTCAAAAAGTATAAACAGTATGAAAACGTGTGTTTTTTTCAAGAAAGTCAGGTTACACAAGTCTGGGCATTTAAAACTTAATTTGAAGTTTATAGGTTAAGCAGTGTAGGCATGAATAGGAATTCATGCAAATTTAAGTAAAGCTGAAAAAGTTGAAATAGTATCAAAAATCTGAATGGAAGTTCTTTGAGTGGACACAGTTAAGATGCGTTTCTATGCTCAAAACGTATAAATGGTATGAAAAAGAGAGAAAGTTCTAGGATAGATAGATCGATAGATAGACAGAGATGGATAAACAGATGAGAGAAGATAAGTACAGATACAGTGCCCTGCGTAAGTAATCGGAGAGTGAAGCATTTTCTCTTCTTTTGGCACTACACTCCAAAAGTTTGGATTTGGAATCAAACAATTACTGTGAGGTTAAAGTAGAGATTCTCTAGTTTTATTTGATGGTATTTGTGTACACATTGATTTCACCATTCAGAAACTACAACACTTTTTAATGCATACTCCACCTATTTCAGGGTACCCAAAAGTAATGGGACAATTTGGCTTGACAGGTGTTTCTGTTAAGTCGGGTGTATTCCATTAAATAATTTGTGTAACAGTGGAGGAAGGAGGCAGGACTCAAAGTTGTATCAAAATGACTTTGCTTAGATTCACAGGGTAGCACAGGTACATACAAAAACGTAAGTTCAAGACTGAACACAAGGTAATGAATGAGCCAGGCTTATATGTGGGGAGAAAATAAGACACAAGAGTAACCAATTACTCCAAAAACAAGGTGAACAAGGAAAATAACTAAAAATAATCAATAGTGGCCTCTGGTGGCCAGTAGTCGAAGCAGCAGGAGTGAGATCCCGCACAGTCAGATGTTTGTAGTTTTGATATCAACTCTAAAGACACCATTAACAGGCGATTCATCTTTCCACAGCAAATGAGAATACCTTCAAACTGAAAAGAGGTAGATGGGTGCAGCAAGTTATTGTAGTTATGGGTATTATAAAACATAATTGTGAGAGGACTTTGACTGTTTAAGCCACATGATAATTGTCTGCCACACCTGCTCTGTTGTATCCTTTGTGATCTTAAACAGTTATTTCTGAATCAAAGTAATTTTTTCAAACAATAGTCATTAGTAATTTCGAATGGCTGCAATCGGATTGGCTCCTGCTCAACTTCACCATTTTCGTACTATTTTGCTACTTATTATTATCCTTTGTATACAGCACATAGCTGCTCCTATTTTCTATGACTGCCAAGCTCTTCTGTACATAAGATCCATTGTACTTACCACAACTTTGACCTACCGCACACAGATCCCGTCACTATGTCTCTCGCTGACATACAGGGCCTTTGTTTACCTGGCGGATGCCAGCAAAAGAAACGCCGCAGGGGACGGAGGGCTGGGGTCATGGTCAGAGTGAGAAGCCGCAACCACTGTCCTCCTCTCCCGACTATTCTCCTCACCAATGTCCAGTCACTGGACAATACGCTGGATGAACTCAGAGGGAGTGTTACGACCCTTCTGTGTAGAGTAAAATAAGGGCCTAACACGATACAGCGAACATGCTGAATGTAGGTGCTTTGCAACACAAATGAACCAGGACTAAAATGCAACAATATTTATTGTCCAAACAAATGATTCCCACAAGGGGACTGTGAACGGTGCCAAAGCCAAAACTTATTAAAAGAAAGGCAGGCAGGTGGTCGGGCAAGCAGACGGGTAGTCAGACAGGCAGTGGGTCGAGCAGGCGGGAAGGTCCAGTAACAGGTAAGGGGCTAGGTCCGTGGAAGGGTCGACGAGGGGAAATCAAGGAGGACGAGGTATATGGATGGGGCACAGGAGAACAGGGTAGGTTACGAGGAGGAAGACAAGACACAAGGAATTCGCAGGAGTTTCACAGGAGGGCTGAAGCGTCTGTAGGTCACAAGTAAGTACCATGAGACAGTATGTTCTGGCACTGGAGTGATGTCCGGGCAGGGTTCTTGTTGGGTGCTGATTGGGGATGGGTTGCAGATGTGCTGATAGATGATAGGGCGCAGGTGCGTTGCCGACTGGGAGCAGGGCGCTCCAGCGATGATCGCCGTGGCCTTGAGGTGGTGCCAGAGGGTTGGTTTGGGGGAGGGACCGTAACAAATTCACTTTCAACAATGGACACCAAACAAAACACGAAAGACAACGACTCCCGAAAAGAGGACAGGAGGGGCTTTAAATAGACAGACGGACGGTTGATTGGTCCGGAACAGATGCGCAAACGATGACCGATGGGTTTGACAGGCCAATCGTGGACGGACACCTGTATGGTTGAATGAGAGTGAGAGGAGGAGACATAGACGGGAACACAAAACACAGTATGACAGGAGAACCCACACGCATACAGGACAAGGGACATAATGGGGAGGATTAGTTTCCAATGAGACAGGGACTGTAACACGCTTATCTTCGAGTCGTGGCTATCCCCATCGATACCAGACGCAGCCATTAAACAAGCTGGCTATTCATTACACTGACATGATCCGACTCTGGGAAGCGTAGGGGCGGAGAAGTATGCTTCATGATTAACTGGTGTACTGATGTAGAGCCACACTGCAATCCCACTGCACTCCCGACTTGGAATATCTGATGCTTGAACGCATCTACCTCCCTCAGGAATTCTCATTGGTTATTATTACTGCTGTATACATCCCTCCCCAAGCGAACACTACAACTGCACTCAAAGAACTGTACGCAACAGTGAACAGGTAGGAATCGGCTCACCCCGAGGCCGCCTTCATCATTACGGGAGACTTTAACCAAGCCAGCTGGAAGAAAGTCATACCAAGGTACATTCAACACATTTCCTGCCCCACACAAGGGTCAATACATTATACTCCATGGCTATAATTCTAACCCTAAATCTGATCATGCCTCCATTCTGCTGTTACCTGCCTACAAACAGAGACTGAAGCAAATGTCACCTGTGACGCGGACGATCCAGCGCAGGAGTAGCCAATCAGACAACAACAAAATCAGTGATTACGCAGACACTGTTACCGGTGGGTTAATGGTGAAATCCGTGCTCTGTTAATAGCACAGACCAACTCATTCAACTCCGGCGATTTTGAAGAATACAAGAAATGGAGAGGTGATCTGCGCAGGGCCATCAAGACCGCAAAAAGGAATTACAGAGGCAAGGTCAAAACACTATACCAGAGCGCTGATGTGTGAGGTATGTGGCGCGGACTACAGACTATTACAGACTATAGACAGGACTTCTATGCACGGTTCGACAGCAGCAACACTGTGCCCCCCATCAAGGCTCTCGCTGCTCGGAAGGACAACGTGCTAGCAATCAACATGGTCGAGGTGAGGAAGGCTTTTAAGCGGGTCAACACCTGCAAAGCTAGCGGTCCAGATGGCATCCCTGGCCGTGTCCTCAGAATATGTGCCGACCAGCTGTTCAGAAGTAGTGAACCCAAGTGCAGCCCACAAAGTCAGGACACAGGTATAAAATAATATAGATATTTAATAAGAAACAAAACAGGGAAAGGGTAACGAGGTGACTGGGTAGGCAGGTGGGTAGGGCAGGCAGAGCAGGAGGGCTCGGCAGGCAGGGGAGGCAGGCGAGTAGATCAGGCAGCGGTCGGTACATGGGAAGGCAGTCCAGAGATTTTCCGATAGAGGGTATTCAGGCGGAGGTCGAAACACAAAAAGGCAGTCCTTAAGAAAAGCAGATAATCTGGCAGGGGTTAGGCAAAACACAGTTCAGAAAAACACACAGAGTCAAAAACCAGGAAAGATAACAGGCGTGGAATTGCTGGGATGTATAGGGGTAGCACTATAACGAACTGGCGGGGAATGAATGAAAAACCGGAGTAAAAATCACAGAAGGGTGATGAAGAGACAAACCGCAGGTGTGTAGATGATGACGTTACTATTGGCAGCCACACCCACACCAAACACCCAGGCTGGGAAGAGGGAGAGAGACTGACACTGGCTAGGTGGAAGTGGAGGGCGTGACAGTTGTCAGCTGTCTTCACGGACATATTCTATCCCTGTCCCAGTCTGTAATACCCACCTGTTTCAAAGTGACCACTATCATCCCAGTCCCCAAGAAGAACAAGTTAACCTGCCTCAGCGACTACAGCCCTGTTGCACTCACCTTAATCATCATGAAGTGCTTTTAGAAGCTGCTTAAGTCTCACATCAACTCATCATTACCTGCCACTCTGGACCCTCTTCAGTTTGCGTACTGCCCCAATAGATCCACAGACAACGCCATTGCCTACACCTGCACACTGCCCTATCCCACCTGGACAAGAGAGACACCATTGTCCCCTCCAAGTTCGTCACCAAGCTCAGGAACCTGGGTCTCAACAACTCCCTGTAACTGGATCCTGGACTTCCTGATGGGCAGACCCCAGATGGTGAAGGTAGGCAGCATCACCTCATCCACTCTGACTCTCAACACAGGGGCTCCCCAGGGCTGTGTGCTCAGCCCCCTACTGTACTCCTTGTTCACCCAAGACTGCATGGCCACGCACAGCTCCAAATCCATCATAAAGTTTGGCTTGATCACCAAAAAGGACGAGTCAACCTACAGGGATGAGGTAAGAGTCCTGGTGGACTGGTGCCAGGACAACTACCTCTCCCTGAACATCAGCAAAACCAAGAAGCTTGGACTTCAGGAGGAAGAAGGGGGGGGGACCATGCCCTCATCCCCATTGTGGGGCTGCAGTGGAGAGTTTCAAGAGCTTCAAGTTGCTTGGTGTCCAACATGATCACACCACACCCACACTGTGATCAAGACGGTGCGCCAGCGCCTGTTTTTTCTCAAGCGGCTGAGGAAATTCGGTATGGACCCCTAGATCCTTACAAACCTTCACACCTTCACCACAGAGAGTATCCTGACCGGCTGTATCACCGCCAGGCTCTTCAAAGTGTGGTGAAAATGGCCCAGTACATCACGGGTCGCAAGCTACCAGCCATTCAGGACCTCTACTCTTAGAGGTGCAAGAGGAAGGCTGGGAAGATCATCAGGGACCCCAGCCACACCCTATTCTCTCTGTTGCCTTCTGGCAAAAGTTACCGGAGCATCCAGACTTGGACCAACAGGCTCCGGAACAGTTTCTACCCCCAGGCCATAAGACTGCTCAACTAACCATGCCCCCCCCCCTCCCCCAACCTCACTACCTCAACCCCCCTCTCCCCCTGAACTCAAGGTCTATAATAATCCCCCCCCTTTGATCAGAATTGTTGTTGCTGCTGTTGTTGAGTGTGGAGATCAATAGCATAATATAACTACACTTTAAATATTCACTTATCGATAGGACATAATAATTACCTACAGTATGAATAAGTATGTTTTAGTCATTTGGATTAATTAAATGAAGCACCAGTACCAGGTATTATTTGCTCCCAGATAAGTACCAGATGTGTTGTATTCTTTAGTTGAACATTGTCTGATAAGGTTCTAATCAGACAATGTTCTACCAGCAGAAACAGGACAGTAAGCCTCCAGACGCTGGAGGAGATAGCTGCTTACTGTCGTTTTCACTGTCGTTTCTAGCTGCCTATGAAGGCCTATGAAGCTACCTTTCGTGTTTGGTACACGTTCATCTTTATTATTTAGTTATTTGAGCCTACGAAGTTCGTGTTAGCATAATCGCTAATCGTTGCTAGCTACCTGGATTACTTAAACTATCTAGTCAGGCTTGTCCAGAACATGCCTCCTCACACAGTGGACTATACAGGTATGAAATGCAGGTGCTGTCATCAACTATTACAGAAGTTAGCCCTACTTGAAACCAGGATTTTCGCACTGGAGAATAAAAGAGATGCTATGGATGACACGGTACCCTGGATGCCCACCGGTGTTGTCTATTAGACTGAGCCCTACACATCCACAGCCAGCACAGCAACAACGAGATAAACATGGTGAAGTAACACTGGCTTTAGATGACTCTAACTTTTCCAAGACTTGGTACTTCATCAGCTAAACAACTTGAGCGAGCCACGCAAATCAACAAGATTCTCTAATCATTCTAGAAGGAGAATATCATCAACAGTGTCAAAAACGGTGCTTAAATCAAGAAGTACAAGGACAGAAACAGAGCTATGGTCTGAAGCCCAGTCATTAACTACTGACTAAAGCTGTCTCAGTGCTGTTGGGACCTAAAACCTTACAGGTCTCATATAGGCTGGCCAGAGGGAGTGGACTCTACACTACAGCACCAGTTTCAACACATTGACTGGAGTATGTTCACCACTCAGGCCACCCTGGACTCCCACACGGACATTGATTCATATGCTTCTTCCATTCTGGGTTACATCAATACATGTTTCAATGTCAGTGTCACCACCTACAAACAGATAATAACTTTCCCCAACCAGAAGCCTTGGATGAGCAGTGAGGTTCGCTTACTGCTGAAGGCACGCAATGCAGCTTTTAGATCTGGCAATGCAGATGCATACAGCTCATCCAGGGCTAACCTGAAGAGGGGCATCAGGAAGGCCAAACACAACCACAAACTGCAGATTGAGGAGCACTTTCAGAACAACTCTGATCCCTGATGCATGTGGCAGGGCATCCAGACCATCACAGACTACATGCCCAAAAACACAGCATCCCACACCAGCACTGCCTCCCTCCCTGACTAGCTCAACCACTTCTACGCTTGCTTAGACTGGGACAGCCATCAAATCTGAGCCCCACCCTGACGACCAGCCCCTCACACTCTCCACCACTGTTGTGTGCTGTACACTGAGCAAGGTGAATGAACACAAGGCTGCTGGTCCTGATGGCATCAAGTTCCTGGCTGTCCACATCTCCGAGGACCTCTCTTGGACCCTCAATTCCTCCACCCTGGTCAAAAAGGGTTAGGGTTAGGGTTAGGAACAGGTTCTTCCCTGCAGCTGTTACTCTGCTGAACTCAGAATCCCGGTGGTAGCCCAGCCCCCCTACCCCTCCCAGCCCCCCCGCTCCACCCCCCAGCAAGAGGAACATTGACTACCAGTATCAGGGTACCCTCCCCCCATACCTCTACTGGCTGCACACTCAGGTCTTCAATTTAGCTATTGCACTACTGCTTGTTTGCACATAGCATATTTATTGTATGGGTCTCTAATTATACATCCTACATATGTAACATACCTCAAAACCTATGTCTGTCTACAATGTCATGTCTTTTGCACTATCTGGTTAGATGCCAAACTACATTTCATTGTCTCAGTACTTGTACTCTATGCAATGACAATAAAGTTTAATCTAATCTAATCTAATCTAATGCTATTCTGTTTCAAAATTTAAAAATGTAGTGTGCTGCTGGGCTACTGCTTTCTCAAGTATTTTCTCAAGTATATTTAAGAGTTTCTAGATCTTGGTTTGGATTGAGAACTAAGCACACAGCCAGAAGAGAGAGAACGACTAACAATATCTAGCAGAGGAACCCCTAAGACCGGTACAAGTTCTTTAACTTGTCCACATCCTCCCTAATAATAATAATATAACCCCCCGAAATGGACTTGCAGTGACGGGGACATTAGCTGTCGTGTTTCTGCATGCACACATGATTCGAATAGGCAGCCACCAGAGACAGAAAGACCCCTGGCAGTAACAGCATGTTTATTTGCACACCAAGTGTCTCCATTTTAGAAAGCATTTTTTCCCCGGACCAAAACAGTGTTCAAATGTCAGGTTTTGTTGATTTGTAAAGGAACATGCTTCTCAGTTGTGTAAATAGGGTGATTGCCTCCAGCCTAACTGATGGTAATTCTATCATTGATTTTGTGAATGTTCAAGTTATGTTATACCAGTACTGTGAAGATTATCATTAACAATCATATTCTGTCCTGATGAATCATTTTCAGATTTACTATAATTTTTGATAGGTGTAAACAGTATGGTGACAGCTGTTACAACAGTGCTTTGATCTATCCAGTCTTTTCAGATCTGCAAAATATTGAAGGTGCTAGGGGAAGGGTTTGTAATTGAGTGGTCTGTGATGGAGCCCATCTCTCTACAGTTTTGGGGCATTTTTCCCCAAGCAATGGTGAAGTTGTACTTTGGAAGCTTATTGAATGTGTGAATGTAAATATCTCAATATCTCATAGCAATGCTTGCATAATTTCTAAACCCCTTTTCTTTATTTTTTCCCTGCCCCAACCCCCCCCCCTCAATGGAGGACATGAAAATAAAATAACAACCACAATTCTACTTAATGTACAGATATTTACTTCACATGATACATATAATACCCACACACGTACACACATATATACAGCAGACATTTACATACAAATTCCCATCAATGCCCAAATGTATTGGGTTCACAAGTGACATGGCCAATCAACTATACGTATATTCCATATCTAATTCCAACTTCAGATGTCCACAGGACTCCTTGCAATACATCCCTCTATTCTACTGTAGTATTTAAGAAAGGCCTTGAACCTCTCCATTTG
Source organism: Argentina silus (assembly GCF_951799395.1). Taxonomy (NCBI): domain Eukaryota; kingdom Metazoa; phylum Chordata; class Actinopteri; order Argentiniformes; family Argentinidae; genus Argentina; species Argentina silus. Next base: position 27,539,232 of record NC_139657.1, read on the forward strand.
GATAAATTATGTCGCAATTTCCCGAAAAATAGATATTTTACCTCCGAATAGAATCATATTTCCCAAATGAGCGGGCCTTCAACAAGTCACTCATTATTAATTGAGTCCATCTGAGTGCAAGGATAATAGTTAATGTGATTTCAGAATGAATATCTTGTTTTTAGAGGGTCTCTGATTTGCATAGGAATCAATTACACACTGTGTGGATCAGGTTGCATTACAAATTGAGCAAATGGAGAGGAACAAAACTGCTCCGGAATGCTACCCTGAGGCCTGGGGAGACTTACACAAGTTTTTGGTTCTAGCTAGAACCCTTTACAGAGGGATCTACCCAGAACCCCCTGTAAAAGGTTCTATCTGCAACGGGTTTTACATAGAACACTCCATGGGCTCTATTTTTAGTCGGTGCAAAAAGAACGCAAGTTCGAGCGCAGGCATATTGGGTGGTATGTTGGTGGTAACAGATGAAAATACCACTGCCCTGTACCGCTGTCTCGTCTGCACTCATGTGGGTGGAGTAGCGACAAATAGAGGCGTGTTCATGATAACAGTCAAGTCAAGTCATGTGTGCTGAAATATCTGGCCTTGAAACTAGCACTCATGTTTCAGACATGCCTCCAAAGCAACAGCTCCCCCAACAAAGCCTGCGTTTGCACTAAGACTGTTTTTTTATGCCGTTAAAATATAGCCCAGTGAAGGCTTCTAACTAGAACCCTTATATCTTCTAACTTTTGACGGGAGAATAACATAGTAGTTAGTGCGAGTGAAAAGCGTAGAATCCAACAGCAGTCACTCAATTTAGCCAGTAGCCTAGATAACGCACATAGACTTCCACATAGTGTCATGCAGTGCCAGAGCGGAAAGTTAAAGTTGCGAGCGCGCATATAGCCTACTGCTGAAATGCACGGAATCAACTGAGAAAAATGTCTGACATCATTTTATAAAGTTTCCATGAAGTCATGATTTGTTCTAAATTAAGGCTTATCCAAGGACATCATTACTCCCCTCACAACATTTTAGGCAGCACCCCCTTGTGAAATATACTTCCTATGATATCAACTGTAGACTACTTTTCTATCCAGTCTCAATCCCACTAACTAACCCGAGATCCTTACTCCTGGTTCGCAGGAAAATCCCTAACTTCATTCTGTAATCAATACATTGCATTATTAAAGCCGACTTGTGCTTATTCATGTCAGACTGCTCTAAAACATTTCCCCTCCTTCTCTGCACTGTGAGAGAATGTGTGATGACGGTATGAGAGTAAATAGGAGTTGGTCCCATTGCTTCGTCCCCTGATATTTAAACCAATTCCACTCTTCATCTCTGTAGTTAGCTTACTGTATTGGAAACACTGTAATTGGTATTACCAAAGGTTTGGGAAGGTAGCTAGCTCGCTTCAGTATTCTAGTTGAATATGTTTGATGAGGGTTTTTGACTATAATGATTGCCAATTAAATGTTCATTTCTCCTACACCATTTGTGTGCTTTTTGAGCCATTGAGGTCATGCTGAGAGTAAACTATTCTGTTCCCCACTCACCTGATGGAATTTTGGCTTTTACTGAATGGTGCTCACTTTTTAAATGTTCATGAGGAGCTTTGATGCCACCACAGGGCACTGATGCTGTTTTCCTCTTAAGTAAAGCTTATTCTGCAGCTTCTAGCCATTGAGAAGAAGATTAGTGAGGTTATTTTGTGTCTCTTTGTGTGTGTGTGTGTGTGTGTGTGTGTGTGTGTGTGTGTGTGTGTGTGTGTGTGTGTGTGTCTGTGTGTGTTTGTGTGTGTAACTGGCATGTGGATTGATATGTGTGCAGTGTGGTTTATTCTCAGATCACCAGGACAGCATCATGAACATACAATGTAATTAGCTCTTTTGATGACCACAACAAGGGACAAGGTTGCATTTGGTGCTGTCAGTCATCATGTTAGCCTCTGTCTGGAGAGATGGTGAGGTTTCTTAGAAGGCACGTGTGCCTGCGTGGGGGTTATTCTGTTTTGACCGCTTCATAACCAAAACCATACATCTATTTTATGATCAGGGGGGGATCATAAAATAGCAATTGTAACATGACATGTTTTTTTCATTTTGTTCACAACCAACCATGGTTATTTCCATGACGATTTCTCAATTACTGAATAACAGATTCGAATACAATTCATTTCAGAGAATTCATTTCCTAGAATTCACTTCCACCCCCCCCCCCACACACACACACACTGGAGGCAACCAGCAATCCACTCACAAACAGTAGATATCATTGTAGAGCAAAGCAAGAAGCCTGATCATCATGCATATCAATGGTTCACTGTTATCACTGTGATATGCCACAAGCAGAATGTCATGTTAGTCCAGCTTGTGAACAGGGTAAGTGGCAGGGTATCATACCAATGGGAGAGATTGCATTAAAGAATGATGTCATCCGCTGGCCTGCATTTCAGATCTGCACATCCTGTAGAGCAGTGTGCTGCATTGTAATCCTACTGTGTGTGTGTGTGTGTGTGTGTGTGTGTGTGTGTGTGTGTGTGTGTGTGTGTGAAATAGTGTGTATTTGTGTGTGCCTCTAATCTTCCTGTCTGTGCAGTGTTAATGTGTGTGTGTTTATGTGTGTGGTTTTATGTGTGTGTATAATCCTGCTGTGTCTGTGTGTTTTTGTGTGCCTGTAATCCGTCTGTGTGTGTGTGTGTGTGTGTGTGTGTGTCTGTGTCTGTGTCTGTGTCTGTGTGTGTGTGTGGGCACACGTGTGGGCATTTGTGGGCATTTGTGCACGTGAGGGCGGGTGTATGCCTGTGTGATATGCGCACCACATTTGAATGTGTGTGTGTGTGTGTGTGTGTGTGTGCTTGTGTGTCACTTTACGTCAGCCTGCGTCACAACGGTAGTAAGGTGATATTCTTTGATCAAAAGGGGATAACTTGGTTTGATCTGTTAATTTTCTTATGGGGGGACTGGTGGGGGAGGGGGAATAGGATTGGGGGTGGGGTTTGGGATCATCACCTCCCCCACCACTGGCTTTGTAAGGCCCTTGGGGCTAGCTAACCCATTGGTGGTGAGGAGGGACGACGACGACGACAACGACAACGCAGATTTAGTGGTTTACCCCAGCAGCGCGAGCCCTACAGTACAGTCACCACACAGGCGAAGGGCTGAGCACACTGCCACCGGCTGCAACCCAGGACGGATATGCATGACTATTTATAGCTAATCCTGTTTGGACGAGGTCGTGCTCTCTACCGTCCCTGAGACGGAGCAATCGGAGTTAAGCGGCCGCGCTCGCGTGCCATCGTCCTGTGATAGGGGGGCTGGTCATGGATGCATCTGGGAAGCAGACCAGACGCCATTCTGTAGTTTGTGTGTCTGGGTGTGGAAGATCGTTGATGGACAAGACAGATGGACAGGGCTCTCTTCGGGATGTTTCTGACATGGCGGCTTCGCCTCACCTCTGCGTAGGAGTCTCGCCCCACTTTGACTCACCTGTAAGTGACTTTGTCTTGACTTGACTGTCAATCATTTGTTAGATTGTGGTTTTTATTGGAGTTCTAATAGACCGGGAGTTAATTTTGTTAGGCTGGCACTATTATTTGTGTAATAACATTACGTGTGTGTGTGTGTGTGAGGAAGTCAATGATCACTACACTGTTCTAACAGTCTCTCTCTCACACACGTTCTCTCTCTCTCTCTCTCTCTCTCTCTCTCTCTCTCTCTCTCTCTCTCTCTCTCTCTCTCTCACACTCTCTCTCTCACACACACACACACACACACACACACACACACACACACACACACACACACACACACACAATCTGCCCAGGCAATCGATAAGGTTATTAACACACTCGCTGTCTGGGCATGCATTCATAGGGTTATAGGTTAGTGCCACCATATTGAGATCAAGCGTATATGTGAAGAAACATGACATGGCTTAAAACTTAGCCATATGGTGGATCTACATAACAGGCTGTATACAAGCATTTGCGGGTCTGTCTGTTGGGGTATTTAACTGTGTGTACATCCCATTGGTAATATTTATACAACTGAATGTCAGTACATGATTTAAAAGCAAGTCTCTTTAATTCTGATAATATAAATTTAGTTATTACACAATTCTACTTTGAATAGCAGAATGTCGATTATGTACACTTACAATACAGTAGAAGCTGATAGAAGCACAGCTACAGCTGATGTCAATGCCATATTTCACAGCGGAGACCACCCCCCTCAACATCTCAGTGCCCTAAGAAGATTTGCCAGATTATTGTGCTTGGCGACCTAGGCGTTGACCTCATCAATAATCTTGCAAATGAGAGGTGATTTTGAACTCAAACAGTATATTCTTCAAATAACAAACATGCAGCAGCTATTTCCTTGAAGTGCTTTGGGATGCTGTTGGAATGATATCTGCTGGTTATACTATGTGTTATGTAAATGTTGCAACTGGATACTTTGCATTTGAGATAATATACAGTATAGAGACTAAGTTGCAGCTACTGTATATAGATAGCACTTATCATTGTATATTTGTTGGTCAATGCAACAATGGATGTGAACTAAATGCAGCTCTCAATTATGCGTGTCCCTGCTTTGAGTATTGTTATTTGACATTGTCAATATCGACATACTGTAGCGCACTTTGTCTTTTAGAGACAGGGCCAATATATAGATGGTAATGACATATTTACCCAACATTTTATTTAGAATGTGCCCCTTTCATAATTGCTGTAAATCTGTGATATAGAGAGAATGTTTTTTCCCTCCAGTATGTCTATTGACATGGTCCACACCAAGCTCACATTCAGTGCAAGCAATCAGTTGCATTTGCATTAAAGTGCAGTGCAAGTTGTATGAAAGTGCAAGTTGCATTAAAATGAATGAAATCATTTCAGTGCCATATGGTATCTGTCACTCAATCATTCAACAACATATACTGTATTGCATGTATCCTAAAGCATGTTTATTTTCAATCAAATCAAATGTTAATTAATGAGAAATGAGTTATGGACAGGAAATTACCACCACCAACCGTAACTTCACCTATACACTAACATGGTTTTCCAGCACACAACTTTGATACCTGCTATAGTGCTGTACAGTTGGTCAGTGTTTTAAAGATTCCTGGTTGAGCAACGATATCGCAGGGGTACGGCGACAACAGTAGTGAGTCAACTGGCCTTTTCCACACAATTTATTTGAGGTATTTTACCTCAGCAAAACAACCACTAAGTTTTCATGGATGCAATCATTCATATAAAGACACAAGCAGAGGCACCAATGTGCACAAACATGTATTTACTAACTAAGCATGAATTTAAAACAAGAATAAAGTAATGAGAGAGGCAATGAATGAATGAAGGGCTTTGATAACTGAAAAGCTTCACCGGCAACAGCAAATGAATGAATGGATGTGGCACATGATACACGTCAAGTCGTCAATGAAATCAAAGTATTATCGTAATATCACGTTGGCAGTGCGTATTTCTCGCATACCACTGCCTCGTTTAGCTGCTTGAGGACCACACAGATGCAGATATCACCATGACACAGGCACCATTGGAGCGCACCATGGAGTAGGCGTAGATATTTAACTCATATCACTCCTAGGTTTTGCATTCTCTCCAACTCCTTTTTTACTTTTGGGAGGAATGGAATGGATACTCTCCTCATCACATTGACACTGTATGGCTCTGCTGTGTTGTTGTTCACTGGCTCACATTTCAAGAGTACCACTGAACCAAACACGCCCATTGCTATAGCTGTGCCATGTCACACTGTAGTACCCTTCCTGAACTGAGTGTGAGTTTTCAGCTGACCTACACACTGTATACCCTCCTGGACTGCTCAGGAGAACATTTGTCGCATAGCTCTGGTTTGTTTTTCAGGCTATTGTAGCTTGCCTCTGATATTACAGTAGCGTCTGCCCTGGAATCTAGCTTGAAATTCAGCAGTTTTCCTTCAATCGCTAGGTTTACTCTCCAATCTCTAAATTCACTCTGAACTGATCCAAACAAGTCAGTTTCAGTCTCTGTGTCAATATATGCTGTCACTTCAAGCATCACTTTTGTATGGCAAACAGCTGCAACATGTCCAGTTCTCTTTCTTGAATTTCCGACATTCAGCATTTTTAGCTGGGCAGTATTCCATCCATATTGCATCTTGTGCATCTCCTCTTATCATCATTGCCCTGTGCCTTTTTTGTTTTTTTAAACATAAACTTAAACTTAAATATAGCTGTGAGCATAAATATTGCACTGCATATTTTACAGGGGCACCAAAGGTCTTTCCACGTAAAATATTTAATTAGATTAGCTAAAACAACATGGCTTATGCCAAAAACGCATTAAAATTCAAAATTGTGGAAAATTCATCAGGGTGGAAGTTATGGGTCCATGGGGTAAATTAGTTTACTTGTCTAGAGACAGAATTCGGTCATACATAGTGAGGGTTGTGGCCTTTCCAAATGTGCATTTTCAACTGCAAGGTATTGTAATTGGCTGGTATGGCAACCATGTAAAAGTTATTTGCATTACATTGCAAAATCAGCAGATACAGGAGAATAATAATACACAACACCATCAATTACCGCCTCTCTCAGTGGCACCAGTAATATTTGCAATTACTGAGCTCAACAGTGCTTTTTTATTTTTGTTACAACTGTTGATTCTGGCAAGCCTAAGGTTTTGGTTTTGTTTCAGATTTTTCAGCCTCATAATAGCTTCCTTGACTTTCATTAAATCCTCTTCAATCCTCATGTTGACAGACATCAATAGCAGACTCCTAAGGCAAATGCAAAGCCTAGAATCAACACTAGGCATTGACGGCTCTCTTATGCCTGCACAAATGATGTGAACACACCTGACTTAACAGAAACACCTGTCAAGCCAATTGTCCCATTAGTTTTGGTGCCCTGAAATAGGGGGACTATGTATAAAACTAATATGCACACGAATACCATGAAATAAATAAAAGCTGAGAATCTCTACTTTAGCCTCATAGTACACAGGGCTTTTAATTTCCACTGACAAAATGCCGCTACAGAGGCTTCTCTGGCACTAGGGGGTGAGGTGGCTCAAAGACGCCTTTTTAGGACAGCTTTTGTTCGGCTTGTCATCTTTCCTAATTATGACGGTACGGTGCCGTCTCTGTGCCGCCATATCTTGTCAGTGTAAAGATGGCTTGAGGCTTGTGATCGCTGTGCAACTGTTAGCAAAAAATGCTAAATCAGCATATGCTGATCTTAATACCAACATAAATCTAAAGCTCTTAGCTTTAAATAAAGCTGCTTGCCTATATATTTTCAATTAATTAGAAATGTTTCAGTAGCCTATAGGGCCTATATGTGTTGTAGTAACAAAGAATAACATTGCCTGTGGGCGTATAGCAGCCCTCAGAATAATATAGGCAGTAATAATCTAGGAAGCACTTGCGTTGTTTGTATTTGTTTCTCAGCATAGAGATGGTTGTATTTTTATAAAGCCTTGTTACATGGCCATTCAGTGCCAAACAACGTAGGAGGTTCAGTCTACCTGCAAAGGTTGCATTCAGGGAAGGGTACAGTTTGATGCCTTCTACCTGGGACCCAGTACTTTTAATTAGCTGCATCATAATCTAAATGTTAATGAGTGTATATACACATGTTCATTCACTGAAAAGTTGTGAATGTAATACATTCTAGTCATAAGTTAGGTTTCATCTTTAGTCTCTCCTTTGTTCACCCCGCAGTCCCTGCACAACATGGTACATTCCCTGGTTGTGATTCTAAGAAATTAATCAAATGGATTCCTCCTTATGCAGGGGGACAAACTGTACTGCAAACTGCAAACTGCAATTTGACAGATGTTATGCACTGTAGACAGTAGTGATGAGTTGAATGGACAGTGGTAGTTGAACAAAGGAAGGGTGTTCTCTTCACTTTTCCACAGTGCGTCTCCCTTCCCAGTGTTACCGCCTCTCTCAGTGGCACCGATGCCTAATTAGATTAAGCAAGAGGCTTTCCTGAGATAATCATTTAGCAAGCCTTTTTCCTCTAATGAAGCCTGCGTCTGTTGTGAGTGCGTTCGCTGAAGGTCAAATCAGAATTTTAAAGGAAGAATTGCAATTTGGGCATAAGCCCGGAAAGGGTAACTAACCAGATACCCTCCTAAAGTTCTGCTAGAGGCTCCGTAGGGGTAATGGTGGTGTTTCTGGAGTTCTGTGAAAGACGCAGTCCTCCCTAATCGGTCTGGTGGTATTACCGGTGTATGCCTCCTGTTGGGGGTTTCTTGTAAGTATAAACTATATTTTGTTCAATGCAATTGTAATTATCTGAAATGAATACACCTCACCTTAAGTGTTGAAGACTCTCAAATGTTGGTTAAGTACTGAAACTGGTTCTACCTGTAAGCTACCACTGTAAGCTATTGTTCAGGGTCATTGATAAGCAGTTCTTGTATGGTGTTATTCATTGATGGGGTTATAATTCTCATTGCTTGACAATGAATGTGTAAATGAATGTTACGTTGCAGTGGTGGGTAATTTCACCTGTTCATACCCTCTGGTGTTTGAGTCAAGGCCTTTTAATCTTTCCTCCCTCTATCACAGTCTGATCAGCACTAATTAGACTCCATGACTTTCTCGACCTTTGGATTGACTCCAAAAATAGATGTCTTCAGGCCTCGCAATTTCGACTGAAAAAGCATAGGCTACTCATCCTGTTTGTAATTGGTTGCAACCTGTGTCTAATTAGCTCTACTTACAGTTCATAGAAAAACATTGGTATAGATGTGCTAATAAGAAGTCAAATAATAATAATGTCTTCAGCATGACCTTAGCTATAGTTCAAATTGAATCACTTTCCTTTTTAAAATTCATAGAATTTCAAACACACACTATGCTGATCACTCCAGGGCAAACATGTCAGTTTTATGTAACTGAACTAATTTTAGCCTTTCATGTCTTAAATGGATTTGGCAGTTATTCCCTTCCCAAGGCCTTGTGTAAATGCCGGCTGTCACTTTGTGTACTGGCCAGTGAGTATGAGTGTCAGATGGGCTCGCCACAAACAAAATTCTCACTTCAAGCAGATTGACTCACAGATGATTGATCGATTGACTGAGATGTGATGTCTGGAGGGTGTAACTTCAGTGATAGATAAACGATTTCCTCATCATTTCAGTGAGCTCAGGCCTGATGACTTGATATTATTGCACCAGCAGTATCAGAACCACGGTGTGTTGTTGGCCCGGTTTAATGAGACCTGAAACACAAACATTTAATTAGTGCAAGACGTTGCCAAAAATAATTGTGTTTCATTCAACCAGCCCAACCCCTCAAATTCCTAAAAAATGTGCAAGGTCAGTGCTGTGGTGGATGGGGAAATACATATTTGGAGTATCTGTACATACTGCAAAAATACCCTGCGCTTCAAATATGAAGCGCCAATGCTTGATAACAGTAGTAAAAGTAAAAAAGAACGCAAATCTGAAGCAATAATGACATGTAATACAATATAAACATGCATATATGCAAGAAGGTCTATACACCAGTCATTTGAGGTTTCTGTGCAAGATCCAGTGACAAGTCAGTTGCACATTCCACAGGTGTCTCCACTGATTTTGTTCTGTGTGCATTCTGCCCAACTGATACTGTCTCTTTGTTGGTTGGGATGCATGATTTGGATTCAGCACCACATTCTCAGACACCCGCTGGCCGAGATGCATCAAACTTGTCGGGCTTGTTAGCCATGAACCTGCGTAAAGGGGCACCAAGCTTTTGGTGGAAACAATTGCTTATCAACTGTGATGTTGTCTCCTGGCTTATAACAAGCAATCCAATTACATTCAAATTTGTCTGTCTCCCTGTGCATGGATCTTGTGCCTTAGAAAATATAAATAGAGCTAGATCTTGCTTCGAGCAGTATGATCAACAGTATCAAAAGGATGCTCACTGAAAACAAGTGTGTTGAAAACAAGTATGTTGGATGCTCATTGAAAACGAGTGTTGTGGCTTGAGTAAAACAAATGTAAAACAGTAAGCCTGCATTTCGACATACAGGTGTGATGAAGGTTACGTGTCTGTTCATGTACAGCGGCCTGTGTAAGTATTGGAAAGTGGAAGCATTTTGTCTTCTTTTACTGCAACAGTTTGGATTCTAAATCAAACAATTACTATGTTTTTTCTTTCTTTCAGATTGGTTTCTCATTTGTAAACATACTCCCCCCCCCCCCCCCCCAGTTCAGGGCTCTAAAAAAAAAAGTAAAAATAAAGCACTCATGTATAGTATTTGGTTGACAATCCTTTGCATGCAATAACTGCCTGAAGTCTGTGACCCATTGACCCCACCAGACGCTGGGTATATTCTCTGGTGATGCTCTGCTAGACCTGTACTGCAGTCATCTTCAGTTGTTGTTTGTTTTTAGGTCTTTTTTCCTTATATTCCCTCCAGCAAATGAAATGCATGTTCAATTGGATTTAAATCTGAAGATTTGCTTGGCCACTCTAGAACTTTTTTGGCCCTGAAAAACTCCCTATTTGCTATGACTAAGTGCCATCCAATGAGATTGGAAGCATTTGTTCGTATTTCAGCAGACAGTATGTTTCTGTACACTTCAGAATTCATTCTGCTGCTGCCATCAACAGTTACATCATCAATTAAGACAAGTGAGCCAGTTCCAGTGGCAGCCATACATGCCCAAGCCATAACATGTATGACAAGGATTTGGGGAATTTCTTTTTTTTCTCCATACATACATTCTCCACTCTGGTACATGTTAATCTTTGTCACACCTGTCCTCAAGACCTTTTTCCAGAACTCTGCAGGCTCTTTTAGGTACCTTTTGGCAAACTGTAATCTGGCAATCTGATATCTGTTGGTTTACACCTTGCAGTGTAGCCTCTGTAGTTCTGCTGGTGAAGTCTTCTGCAGTTAGAGTAATTATGGTGAGCATTTTTCGGTCATCCACTTTTTTTTCTTCTGGATGATGTTCCAAACTGTGGTTGTTGGCAAGGCGAAGGTTTTGGATATGTTTTGATAGTTTCTTTCTGATTTCTCAGCCCAATAATGCAGTCACAACTATTTGGTCTTCATATTGACAGACACCAATAGCAGACTCCAAAGGAAAACGTCAAAGCTGGAATCAATACTAGATTTTGACAACTCTCTTATGCCTGCAGAAATGATGTGACAGAACACATCTGACTAACCAGAAACACTTGTCAAGCCAATTTTGGTTCCCTGAAATAGGGGGACTGTATAAAAAGGGTTGTAGTTTCTAGATGGTGAAACCAATCTGAAAAAAGAAAACATTGGATTAAAGCTGAGAATCTCTACTTTAACCTCATGTTTGATTTTACATCCATGTTTTGATTTCAAGTCCAAACTCTTGGAGTGTAGAGCTAAAAGAAGACAAAATGCTTCCTCTTTCCAATACTTATGGAGGGCACTGTAATTGCGTTGATAATTACAAACTAACTGTTATTGTCTGTCTATGTTGCTAATAGCCATTTAAGTTAAGGTTAAAAAGGGTATGTCATTCATTCAGTAAGGGCAGTTTCGATTCACCATGATGAGGGTAAACCTATGGTGAGGTCAATAATTTGCACTTTTGGTGTTAATTGCGCCTCTGGACGTGAATTCGAGATGTTGGCTGTCATAAATGCTTCCAGATTTTTTTTAAAGTGTGATATTGAAATGACAACGCTATTAAGTTAAAAACAGAAATTTAGGAAATATCAGGGAAGGAGGGGTCATGGGTTTTATTTTAAAGTGTCACATTGTGCCTGTGGACCTCCGTTGGGATGACGAGTGTTAAAGGCCCACATTAGTCATCTTTATGGTTTTTAGCTGATATATTGCTGCACAATGTTATTGCACAATGATTCAAGTCCAGAAATTGCCATTTAGGTCAAAGTATAAAATAAAATAGAAAATAATTTCTAGTCCCCATTTTTTCCCCCCTGCCCCAATCCTTCCCCCAATAGAGAAAATAATAACCACAATTCTGCTTAATGTGCATCTATTCATGGGCACAATACATATACTACCCACACATATACAGTGGGGGAAATAATTATTTGATCCCCTGCTGATTTTGTTAGTTTGCCCGATTACAAAGAAATGAGCAGTCTATAATTTTTATGGTACTTTTATTTTAACAAATAGAGACAGAATATCAACAAAGAAGTCCAGAAAATACACATTATATAAAGTTATAAATTGATTTGCATTTGATCGAAGGAAATAAGTATTTGATCCCCAAGCAAAACATGACTTAGTACTTGGTGGAGAAACCCTTTTTGGCAAGCACAGAAGTCGCAATATTGGAGGGTGAGGGGCCTCCGATTTGTTTTTAAAAGCTGGATCTTTATACTGTCCTCCCGGTTCCTACTTCAGTAGGAGAGAAATCAGTCCCTGTTTTTGTATGTTGGACAGTTTGCCATTTATATATGGGTAATTAAAGCATGCTAATAGTGGATCTTTGATTAAATCATAACATATTTGGTATATGTGTATAGCAATGCCATTAAGGCCTGGTGTTATCCCTGTCTAAAAGGAATCAATTGCCGGCCGGAGTTTTCCTCTGTGATTAGACCTTCACAAGATTTATTTTGTGTCAAAGATAATTTTACATGGATTTTAAAAAACTCTTCAAGTGAAGTAGGAGAAACTTGAAATGTAAACATTTCTTGAAAGTATCTTGCTTCTTCATTCAGTATATCCTTTGGCGAGTTGAGAATTTCTCCATCATTTGTAACTATTTTTTGCATGTTTTCTTACGGTAGCATTCATACGTTGAAGATTCAGGAAAAAACTTGGTGCAAGTTTCTCCATCCAATTTGCCCTGTTTTTTAGATAAGTTAAACCCGATAATAAAATAAGGGATTTTCTTAGTTTAGCATTATCTTAGTATACCATGTTTTTCATCATTTATCATTTATATTTACATTTTAGTCATTTAGTAGACTTTTTTTAGTAGTAGACACTTTTATCCATAGTGACTTACAATAAGTACACCATCCCAGAAACAGAGACAGTATGAAACTGTGCAGGTCAGAATATTTTCTGTTTTATTAGCAACTGGTCACATTAGCCATGTTACTTGTACTTGCACACATGTCTCGAATATCAAATATTAATATTTTATCACAGTCAACAATCTATCTCTATCGTTCTAACAATCTATCTGTCTCCTATGCAGCTTTCTATCCAAGCTTGCTATGTTTGTCTCCAGATCAGATGCAATCACTTTACCAGCATATATAACTTATACAGTAGTGGACTGCTTTCAGAAGAATAGCCTATCTCGGTTTGCATTTGGTTGATATAGATTATGCACTCTAATGGTAACATTACATTTTCTTTGCAAAGTAAAGATGTTCACATGTAGGTTACACAGCATCTATACTACTCTGAGAGTAGCTTCCTTCCAAGAATTTAATTTATATTGGGCACATTTAAGTTTGAAATTTTCATCAATTTTCAATTTTTATCGTAGCCATACTGTATCTAGCTATGTTTCAATCCTTTATCAGCAAACTTTTGAAAACCTTGGCTTTTATTATCAATCACAGGGATTTCCTCCTGGGAGTTGTGTAGGACGCATATTGAAACAACCTTGTTATCTTAAGAACACTGCTGCAGTGTCGACTTGATTAGTAATTGAGCTGTCATCTTAAATGATTACTATGCCACGAATGGCCTTGAATTTCCTGTACATAGCAAGAAGCTAATGTCTGACTCAACAAGTGACTTCAGGGATTTATGTTATTGGAGGATGTTAATGAAGGAACTTTCAAATTGAATTTAACATTTGCACTCAATTATTTTATTATGTTGCTTGGCATTGGCGATTTTGTCAATCTTCATTGCTGTTTACCAGTGACAAACCTTTGTGGGGCTGAGGCAACATGAGGCATTGATTTATGGTGTTTTTGACAACCTTGTGCAATGAGCTCTTGAAATGACTTTGCTTGTCATCTAAAACTGGTGCTAAGCTAATTGTGCGTTGGTCATCATAGACCTATGTTAACATTTGATTTCAAGTGGTTATATTTAGAAGGATAACAAGTATCAATTAAAAAAAAAGGAATGCTCACAGCACTATTGTTTCCTATCATTGGAAATCTGGCCCAGTCTCTATAACTTTCACAGACTGCGGATGGCACTGGATGCCGAGTGAACCTCTGGCTCCTCCTGTATCTGTGTCTGTTAACATTTTTGGTTATGTTCGATGTGGGGTGTCGATCCGACATGTACTTAGTCCTTCCTGTGTGTATAGGGATTGGGTTTCTCTTTGTGTCTAGATGTTCACTGTCACACCTCCACTTCCACCTAACCTGTGCCAGGCTCTGTCTCCCCTGTCTGTCTCTGTGTGTATGTGTGTGGCCGTGGCCCCAGGCTCCAGCTCGATCGAGTTCACGTCTTCCACTACACCTGCTCTGTCTACACACCTGTATTTAAACCCCGGCTTCCCATCCACTCGCCAGATCGTTTGTTGTTCTACATGTCAGTTTTGCTCTTGGCCGCTTTGTAGCATTTTTTACTCATTACTGTACTTAGTATTTTACTAACAGTGCTCTGTCTGTTGTTCAGTGCCACTCCCTACCTGCCCTGCCTGCCTGCCCTGCCATTCCGTTTCCTCTACTCCTTCATTAAAACCCGGTTCCTGTGATATACGTGTCCTGACTCTGTGTCCTGAGCTTGGGTTCTCTAGCTCTGACCGTAACATACACCACCTTGAGTTGCTGATGCAGCTCAGTTTTGCAGCTAGTTTTGGGGGTCCCACACACTCTGACTTGAAAATGCACAAGCTTTTGTTTACTATCACTCTCAAACACTAAAAGTCTGATTGAGGTAGCAGAGGAATTCCATTGTAATTGATCAAATACTGCATTTTGTCTGTGAGTCTGCGACCCATTGACCCCACCAGACTCTGGGTATCTCCTGGTGATGGTCTGCAGGCCTCAAAGTAATACTGCATTTTTTCCACAAGAGCCATCTTCAGCTGTTGTTTGTTCTGAGGATGTTTTGTCTTAAGTCTCCTCTTCAGCAAATGAAATGCATGTTCAATAGGATTTAAATGTGGATATTGACTTGGCCAGTCAACAAGTTTCCACTTTTTGGCCATGAAAAACTCCCTAGTTGCTATGGCAGTATGCTTTGGGTCATTGTCCTGCTGTATGATAGTTCCGTTCAATGAATTTGGAGGGATTTGCTTGTAAGATGTTTCTCTACACTTCAGAATTCATCCTGTTGCTGCCATAAGTAGTTACATCATCAATGAAGACAAAGAAGACAATGAAGACATACATGCCCATGTCAAAACACCACCTCCACCATATTTCACAGATGAGGTGGTATGCTGTGGATATTGGGCAGTTCCTCTTTTTCTTCACACTTTACTCTTGCCACCACTCTGGTATATCTTAATCTGTCCATCAGGCTTTTTCTAGAACTCTGTAGGCTCTTTAGGTACCGTAACCTGGCCATCCTGTTTTTGTGGCTAACTGGGAGAGTTGTTTTGGGGTTTTTCTTAATTATGGTGAGCATCATCCACTGTAGAAGGTCATCCACTGTAGATGTCTTCCTTGGCTTAAACACAGTTCACAACGTAGAATATTCCCATGTACCAGATAAACATAGTTTTCTAGTATCTGCTTTGCAAACATTGTTGAAAGGCCATCTCTAGTGCCATCTCTAAATGGCTGTTGCAAAATACTGCTACAAAATACATATGAAAAGGGCAGCGGGGAAGTCGCTGTGATACATAGTTGAGTACACATAATGCTAGAATGACCTCCATCTGATCCAGGAGGCAAATGTTAATTTGTCCCTGCACTGACGCAGGAACTTTTCAATAATGGGCACAAGCGTAATCTGAGGTTTGAGCCTGATTTGAGCTGCTCTTGGTAATTTTTCAAAGATTATCAAGTGTAAATAGTGATTAAAAATATTTTCATGAATAAAAGTGATAAATATTGCTTCTGTGTGTAATAAATCCAGAGTGTTGTCTAACCTGTGGTGAGGGTGTGAAGGGGTGCTATGGTCATCTTTACTTTGCAATAAAGTTGGTAATGTTCTCATTAGTTTATACTGTAACCTTTAACCTAAATTAACCATATGCAAGCCTAGATAGACTATTCTTCTGAAAGCAGTCCACTATAAGCTATATTACCTTTTACATTTACATTTACATTTATGGCATTTAGCAGACGCCTTTATCCAAAGCGACGTACAACAATACATTTGTTTAAGTAAGTGAATCATCTATCCAAGTCCATCTATCTTATGTCATCATAAGACAAAGTAATCAATGCTCACACCAGGGGCCATTGGCAGTCGTAATGCCAGTAGGCACATTTTTTATTTTATTTTTATTTTTTATTAAGTATATTTTATTAGCAGGAGAGAATTTGTACAGGGGGGTAGCAGGGGAGAAGAGGTCTCGGGGTTAGCGTTAGTATAGCGGGGGTAGTGAGGGTGAAGAGAGGGACTGTTAAGATGTAGCTTGAAGAGATGGGTTTTCAATCTACGGCAGAAGATCGTAAGTGACTCTGCAGTTCTGACCGTTGTGGGAAGCTCATTCCACCAGCGGGGCGCCAGGACAGTGAAAAGCCGTGACCGAGTAGCGCGGCCACTGCATCCACGTAGAGGCGGCGGTGCCAGGCAGGCAGCCGAGGTAGACGAGCTGAGTGATCTTGCAGGGGTTTGGGAGCTAACCATTGCTTGCAAGTAGGGAGGGGCTGTTCCCTTTGCCGCCCGGTAGGCAAGCACCAAGGTCTTGAATTTGATGCGAGCTGCTACCAGGAGCCAGTGGAGGGTGCAGAGGGGAGGGGCGTGACATGGGAGAATTTGGGGAGATTGAACACCAGACGAGCGGCAGCGTTCTGGATGAGCTGCAGAGGCCTGATGGAGGAGGCGGGGAGTCCGGCCAAGAGTGCATTGCAGTAGTCAAGACGAGAGATTACAAGTGCTTGGACCAAAGGTTGTGCTGTTTCTCTGGTGGGGAATGGACGTATCCTTCTGATGTTGTAGAGGAAGAATAACACAGGATAAGCGGTTGTCAAGGATCACCCCAAGGTACTTGGCTGTATGGGAGGATGGAGAAGTCTTGGAGAGGGCAGGCTTTCCCTGGGAGGAAGAGCAGCTCAGTCAAGGTTGAGCTTTAGGTGGTGGGCTGACATCCAAGCAGAAATGTCTGAAAGACATGCCGAGACGTTGCCACCTGTGAGTCAGAAGGGGGGAAGGAGAGAAAAAGTTGAGTGTCATCTGCGTAGGTGTGGTAGGAGAAACCATGTGAAGAAATTACAGAGCCGAGAGATTTGGTATAGAGGGAGAACAGTAAAGGCCCAAGGACGGAGCCCTGGGGGACACCAGTGGTGAGGGGTCGTGGAGAGGACAGCAATCTGTAGTTATGGACAGCAGACGGGTCAAGAGTTGGTTTCTTGAGAAGAGGCTTGACTCTGGCTGTCTTGAAGGCAGCTAGGACAGATCCTGTGGATAGAGAGGAGTTGATTAAGGTGGTAAGGAACGGAAGGAGGTCTTTGGAGATGGATTGGAGAAAGGGGGAGGGGATAGGATCGAGGGGGCAGGTGGTTGCCCGCTTGGATGAGACCAGCTTTAGAACATCCTCAGGGGAGAGGGGGGAGAAATCTGATAAACCAGAGACTGGGTGTTGTGCAGTGGGTTTGGGAGGAGAGGTAGCATTGTGGGTAAGAGGTAGAGGGAAGGAGCTGCTAATGTCATCAACCTTCTTTTCAAAGTAGGTGACAAAGTCATCGGCAGACAGAGAGGAGGGAGGAGGGGGAGGAGGAGGGTTGAGGAGTGAGGAAAATGTGGAAAAAAGTTTCCTTGAAGAAACTTCTCTGAAGAGTAAGTATTAGGCTGTTTGTGAATCCTAAACAACATGCCCAGAGCTGAAATACAGTAGCACAACAAAGTTTCTGTAGCAGCAGTCAAAACTGAGTGTGATGAAAACCCTATCAGTGCATAGGTCAGATTATGAGTTATGGTGCTTTTTCGGCTATTGACATCAAACTTAAAACTTTTTTTTTTTAATGAATTTCCAGGGTTTTTAACTGGAAGGTAAATATTTTACAATTAACCATAATATGAAACTAACCTACCGGGATGATGCTTTTACAACAATAACAACTGATGCGATTCTAACAACAAACGACCTCAATTGCGACCTCTTGATTGTGACCCGTGTTAATATTAAACCTAGAAAAGGGACCTCTTATCAAGTGAAACCCCCTTTATAATAATATTCATCTTATCTGTCTATCTTAGAGGTAGGCCTATGAGATACTGAGACCTGATCTCATCCTGGGGAGGTACAGGCTTAGCATTGGAAGACCCACCTCTAGGATCATGTCTTACAGAGTCAAATAAATGAATGATCAATTAGATTCCACTTCCATATCACAGACTTAAACAACCTTATGCTATATGTAACCAAGTTAAAATGGTAAACTTACTCCTCAAGCTAAAATACTCCCACCCACGCCATCGAATTACACATTTTTTGGTGGCATAGCTGGTTTACATCAGCTATTTCGAACAGTGGTCACATGTGTTGGCAATACCAAGGTTGCCAGTTCGAGACTAGTGTGGAGCAACTCGGAATGCAAGGGCTGTTTCTAGAAATTTGATGTCTGACAAATATACAGCAATATTGTATACTGTATAGAAACACACATTTGCAGTCACTGTCACCACACCCCTAGGTTGAACAACCAATGTGTAACCCATTGATTCAACACACAGTAACAACACATGATTTGTATGTAGTGTATGCAGTAGGGGCAGGCCAGAGATCAGGTGGACCACTGAAGCAAGACACTAGGCTGGAAGAGATAATGAATTCCAAAGTTTACACTATTTTAATGTATTGAGCATTTTTCTACTGCATCTTCAGGCAATGGTAATAGAGTAAAGAGGGGTTAAGGTTAGGGCTGTCTCAAGGATCTCACTTAGACACAGACAATATAATGCAGATTTATTTAACTTTTTAGCATTTAACTTTTCTTGGTATAACCACTTTACTAGGGGTGAGTTTCCCAATAACAATGGATCTTTTAGTTTCACAAACCACTTAATGAAATACTAACAAGCTGACATGTGACGTAGTTTGGCGAGTGTTTCCCAAACCACCATATAACTCACACGTTCAAATATGTAGGCCTATTGATCAATACATAATGAATAGGCCAGGTAGGCATGTACTGCGCCTCCCATTGTTGCATTGTTTGGTTAGGCTCGTCTATGGGACTGCTACTTGTTACAGTTGGCAGCGGTTTAATCCCTGCACACCACCCCTGCACGCTGCTGTACCGTACATGCATGTGTGAAGTGCTGCCGAAAGCCGCCCCAATGTGGTGAGAAGAGCTGTGAAGGATGTTTGAAAAGAGAATGGTTTGCCTTATCATTATCATGTAGATTGGCAAAATCAAGTTTATTATAGCAGCTCATGAATTGCAGTTCACGCATTCTCTCACAGCGCAGAAAAACAGGGAAATGTTTTAGTACAGTGTAATAAGCGCAAGTTGACTATAATAATGTAATAGAATGATTACAGAATGAAGTTAGGAATTTACATGCGAGACAGCAGTATGCATTTTGGTTTTCAGTGGGATGGAGACTGTAGAAAAGTAGCCTACAGTTACAATAGAGTGCGAACGTCCACATTTTTAGGAAGGGAAGCCTTTTCTTGTTCATACAATTTGCTATGATTAATCGCGATTGAACGCTTTTTTTCTTCTTAAGACTGAAGCTTGTAATAATGGATATTTAAATGTAAAATTACGGAGAATCAACACAAAGAAAGTATATTTAAATTTAAATACTATTCTTTAATAGCATCTTTTTAACTTTGAACACAGATTATCTCCTGTGAACTACAGATTTCCAATAAAACCATCAAGGCCATCAAAATTAATTGTCAGCTTGAAAGGCATATTTCTTATATGCACTAACACAAATAATAACAAAACCCAGGCCTATATGTTAAAGGGGACATATTCTACTCTTTTTTGTCTATTTAAAACTGTTCTCTGGGGTCTATCCTGTTATGCTAATTGGGCGGCAGTTTTTCGCTATCCACTTAGCCAAAGCACCTTCTCACTTACAGGATTCGTTATTCGCCCACAAGTACCACACTCCTGTAATGTAGATTGGCGAAGCCTTGTAGAGATAGTTTGAGTAGGGTGTTTTGCTTTGAGGTGATATTTCAAAGACAAATTACTTCTGTGATAATTAAATTTGGCTTTGCAAACTGTACAGATTAATTTTGTTTTCTCCAAAGATCCGTCTGGCAACTTTTTAAAGTGAAACTTTCTGCCTAAGACTTCGTCCCTATCCCTCTTTAGCCAGGATGGCTAATGGTTTGGCGGCACATGTCGTCACATAGGTCAGCCGCCACAGGAAGTAAACAAAACGCAGCTGCGTTAATTGCGTTAATTTTTTGTAACACGTTTGTAATTTTGACCGCACTAAATAATAATAATGATGCATTTATTTTGTATAGCGCATTTTGAGGGACCATTTGAAGGGGGAGAGTGTGCAGGAAAATTTGTCTCGCCTTTGTTTGTTAATTGGAAACAAGAAGAAAAAGATTACACTCCCACATCATATCCTAAGATTAAACGTTCAACTCCTGGCTGGCTCAGGAACTTTCAACAACAAACAATTACAAAAACACATCTTGCTCCAGTCACACTGGATTTTAAGTGATCCATCGTGAGCTCTCTATATCCTCTCTGGTGAGAGAGGCAGAGTCTGATATTTTTGGTGACGAATAGGACACGATTGAGAGGCTGTGTTGATGAAAATGACAACCATTATTGACCACTAATTTGACCACGTCTCTCTTCCACAGCAATGTCTTCCACAGCAGAGGTGTGTATTTTTTTTGTGCACACATTTTTTATCATAATGCCATTGCCTATTTGGGAGGTGCCGTTTAGGCACGCAAGATTAGGGAGGACGATTACTTTTGTTATGAGCATGGCATAGGGGGTGCTGCTTAAAATGTAGTGAGGGGTTTGAAGGCGGGGCACAAAATGTTGCATATCACCTGTTAAACAGTAAATTCTGGTGACTTTTGATGGAAGAATAACGTAGTGGTTAGTGTGAGTGAAAAGCATTAAATTATCTATAGAGGTTTTTGGAAAGTGACTTTCAATTCTATATCTATGATTACTTCCAAAAGCTGAGGGGAATGTGACGTGAGATAACAGGGGCAGGGTAGTAAAAAGGGTATAAAGGGAGTCAATAAATACCACCAGAAAACAAGTTTAAAGTTTTTATTTTGAACATGACATGATCAAATAAAAAACTTGATGAAACAAAAGCAAAACGCCAAAGCTCATTTTGAGACACAGCCAGAAAAACAGACTACTGTACAGTATACAGATGCAGCTGTATTAAGTATTATCTTCTAACATCTCTCCTCCATTACTGAACAGATGAGGATACATTTCAATCTAAGTGAAGCATAGCATTCCAGTAAACATGTTGTGGTTGATTCAACGTCCGATGTTGATGCCATGTTAATTTCAGGGGCATATATGAAAGAAGAAAATAGGTCATTTTGAGGCTGTTTCAACGGTTAGATTTCAACCTCTAATTACACATTAATCCTCCACAAATTCTGACATGTTGAGTCATGAGTCATCTCAGGAATATCTTTCATCATGATCAATCAGCTTTCTTGTATCCATCACTAACGGATCTCCCTGCAATGTGCCTAAGATAGTCCTCTATGTCATCTCCATGGCATCTCATTGCCGATTGTCTGTGGATCCTATTCATTGTTATTTGTTTTTATCAGCAGCAGCCACATGAACAGAGACAGGACAATAAAGCAGAAAAGCAGAAATGCAATGCAAAATGAATTCCTTTGAATTATTACTGTACACAATGAGCAAGACATAATGAGTCCTACAGTTTAAATTTATAACAGTTATAGGGGTCTAACAGTTTTATTTCACACTATCATCATACTAACTTCACAAGTCATGGGGATTCCACACCTTATGATATGACTGATCATTGTAGCATTTGACTTCTGGGTGTCTGCAGAGTAGATGATGCTTCTGCTTCTCCAGGCACATGTTGTCAGTCGTCCATGGTCCTTAAACATATTTTAAACTAAAAAGGTGTCAAAGGAAAGGAATACAGCAATTGTAATCTTGTCATCAGTGTTTTAGGTAGACTCAGCAATATGGCATAACACCACAGGTTGAGTTCCTGCTCACAGACACAGATCTGATAACAACCTCAAGCCACTTGCATAGATCTGAGAGGAATGGATAGGTGCAAGTAATATGGCAGTCATTTCATCTAGCTCTCTGATAGGCCAGGTGAATGTTTATGTTTTTTTAACCATATATATATGTTTTTTTCAACCAACGTAGAGTGGTTAAAAACGGTTACATTTGAAACGCACTGCAGTCATGTAGGCTGTGTTCCAAAATATGTTCTTATACTCTATCTAGAGCGTATACAAAGTATGTGTATGTGCAGCTAACATTACAGCGATGGCTCGCTCCTGTAGATTCTTCCTCTACAACATTCAAAGGATATGCCCATTCCTCATGAGAGAAGCAGCATAACTTTAGCCATGCCTCAAACCAAAGTTATGTTAGTCATAAACATAGGCCTACTTTAATGCACGCACAATACCCAAAACCAACCTGGCCCTGAAAAATTCTCTGAAATTAGAGCCGATCCAAGCATTTGTTTGAACTGTTGGCACAGAAGGACCAGGAGGAGGATAAGTGTGGATTAACAAACACTGGTGCCATTGCGTAACATTTACATTACATTTATGGCATTTAGCCACGCTTTTATCCAAAGTGACTTACAACAAATACATTTGTTTAAGTAAGTGAATCATCTATCCATCAGTCATCATAAGATAAAGAAATCAATGCTCGGATCAGGGGCCATTGTCAGTTTTTTAATGTTCTGCAAAGAGACTGGCAGAAATGGGACAGATTTGTTCCATCATTGCTGAAATGTATTGTCTCTCCCATTTGCTCTTGGTCAAAGAATAATAGAGCACTTTGCACTTGTTATCAAGCGTTATTGGCACTTCTATTTGTTCCCTGGTCAGATGAACTTGTGGGTTGAGGTTGTAAGCATTTGGACTGCTTTTTATAAAAAAGAACCAAAGAACCAAAGAACCATCAATAACTGATAACAATACCTACAATGACCACAAAATAGATAAGCATATTTGAAAAACACAAGCTGGTCCCATTGCTTGGTCCTCTTTAAGATAACCTGATATTTAAACCATTTCCACTCTTCATTTCTGTAAGTCATGAGCTGCTATATTAAACTGGAATTTGCCTATCTGATAAGGCAAGCTGATAAGTCACTAACTGTTCTCTCTCTCATTTTTATTTTAGTGATTATTGGGAACATCACAGTAAATCTTTCACAGCTCTTGGCACCACATTGTGGTGGCTTTTGGCAGCACTTCACACATCTTCACAACCTGTGTCTGCTGCAGCAGCGGCATTGAGGTAGACCACCGTTGCGAAGGCAGTATGAACCTTTTTAACACTAGCCTACTGCAGTTACAGTATCTAACTGAAGTTAGCTTTGCTGGTGTATCTTCAATTTTGGTGTGGTGGGTAGTGGGCAGTCAGTGTCAGTGCCAGAGACAGGGCGACGAATTTGCGAAAACTCAAGCTTCTACAGCGAATACATTACAGTTGGTTGTTCTGATGCCAGTCGTGCAATTTAAGATTTTGATCAGGACCTCTTGAAAAATTTGATTATTTTTCCTGATTGTGTTTTATAATGTTGGAATTTTGTATCATATTATTGTAAATTATGTGTATGCAGGGCTCCCTTGTAAAAGAAACCTTGGTCTCAATGGGACTCCCTACTGAAATAAAGGTTCAATTACTGTTAAATACTGTCCACTGAACTATACTTCTCTTGACTTTGAGACTTAGATAGTGCTCATGGTTATGAATTTGGGCAAAATGCAAAGAAGACCTCTCAGGTTAAGTTCTCTAAATTGATGTTTTCTCTCTTTTTCAGATGTAGCCTTGTAACCTCAGAGGACTTCAGCAAACATCAGCAGCCAAGATGAGAGAGTGGGCATATCGGAATCAAATGAAAATGGCTTTCTATGTATCCAAGTCACGTTCTCTGGAGTCAAGCAAATTACATCCCTGAGGAATTACTGCAGTTTATGGGAAATACAGGATTTTGCCAGTGAGGACTTTACTCTCCTTTTTGGGAAAGCCTCTCTCACCACCACCCTTGTGTGGTGTGCGACAGGGGAGACATGGCCAACAACTCTTTCCGTGGGGCGAAGCATGGCCGACATGCCGAGGCCAATCACGATGGAGATTTTAACTGCTCGCTTAAAGAGCTGCGCTCCCTCATGGAACTCAGAGGACCTGAGGGATTAACTCAAATCCAAGAATGTTATGGAGATGTTCCGGGACTCTGTTCCAGATTGAGAACGTCACCTGTTGAAGGTAAATATATTGTTGAGCATTTTTGTTTTCATATATGTTTGGTATTGCTGTTTTTAAATTGCTCCTCTTGCAAACAATCAGGGTTTGAGTCAATTCATTTATTGACTGAATTGAAATTAAACTGGCACAACCCTGCACACAACAACATAACTTAACATTGAATAGGCCAAGTCAGCAAGCCCTGAATTGACATTTTCTTTGGTTACACCTCTGGTTACACCTCTGGTCTTTTTTTGTTTGTTGATAGGACCTGCTGCACATGTAATGGTGTAAGTTCTGTGCCATGTTTGTACGAGATATTTTATATACAAAACAGAGTGATCCCATGTGTTTCTCCTGCTGCACTAGTCTCCAGACATATGTGTGCCTGATGGGTGGAAGTAGGTCCCATAACTTTTGGGAAGAAGCGATGATGTTTGCTTTAAGTGGAAGGCACTCTGCAGGGGCTGGCTGCCGCTTCTCACACATAGGTGTAACTGTTGCTTTTCACACAGTTTGGTAACAAATGTCAAAGATTGTTAATGTGGTTTGGAAATATAAGGGACAATGACAGCCAGAACATGCCTGGAAGGATTCTCCCAAGGAAGAGAGGAATAGCTGTGGAATTTGGCTAGTTCTGGCCCATATAGCTTTTCCAGTACTGAGCCATATATGCCAACACAAGACCAGATCTGGCACACAATTTTCTGCTGACTGGGATGTGTCCATGGGCCTAGGTTGTGTATAATATAATCTCAACAGGAACTGCTACACATTTAATGCAGTTTGAAAATAGACCGTAGTCCGACTCCTGCAATATCAGAGTTTTACAGAGCCACAATGTTTTGTAATTTGAAAATAAAGTAGTGTTTTTTTTTTCCCCATTGATTTGTCTGCAACACTCATAATAACATGTTTTTTTTATTGTATAACCTTTTTTCAATTCATGATACCCATTGATTCTCAAAGAATAGCCTTTGACTTAGAGATGCCTAATGAGCCTAATAGAACTGTCTTACGTTAACAACCCGAAATATAAGATTGTTTTGCTCAATTGTTAGTTAAACAATGTCTTTGTGAGTTTTGTGTAACATATTGGCTTATAGTTTATTTTCCGATTAACTACAGCACTGTTCAGATCTGGTAACTGTTTCTCAATTATAAGTCAAAAACTGGAAATTAATAACATAATTTAGAGACTAACGAAACGCTAGTTAATTGTGAAAATGTACAAAAACTGGAAGCCTGTGTGTTGCACAAAGCCTATGTTAGTAATGTAAACTTACAAAATGTTGACACCTCACCTCCCTATGAGATTGAGAGTGGTCACATGTCCCCCATCTCTCAACTTGCTGGCTAGCCATTTGACTGAAAACAAATCAAAATGGTTAGCCCCCAAACCCCTGCAAGATCACTCCGCTTGTCCACCTCGGCTGCCCGCCTGGCACCGCCACCTCTACATGGATGCAGTGGCCGCGCTACTCGGGTCACAGCTTTTCACTGTCCTGGTGCCCCGCTGGTGGAATGAGCTTCCCACTACTGTCAGGACTGCAGAGTCACTTCCGATCTTCCACCGTAGATTGAAAACCCATCTCTTCAGGCTACACCTTAACAGTCCCTCCTAAAGACCGCTTCACCCTCACTACCCCCCTCCCCTATACTAACCCTAACCCCAACCCCAGAGACCTCTTCACCCCCGCTACCCCCCGTGTACAAGTTCTCTCCTGCTAATAAAATAAATAAATAAATAAATAAATAGCCTACTGGCATTACGACTGCCAATGGCCCCGGGTGTGAGCATTGATTACTTTGTCTTATGATGACTGTTGGATAGATGATTCACTTACTTAAACAAATGTATTGTTATAAGTCACTTTGGATAAAGGTGTCTGCTAAATGCCATAAATGTAAAAATGTAAATCAAAGATTGCACCTTTAAATCGAACACTTAGCCTATAGTGTTTAGTCAGAACTCATAACTGGTGACAAACCAGGTTAGTG
This sequence comes from Argentina silus, assembly GCF_951799395.1. NCBI lineage: Eukaryota > Metazoa > Chordata > Actinopteri > Argentiniformes > Argentinidae > Argentina > Argentina silus. Next base: position 27,565,688 of record NC_139657.1, read on the forward strand.
TACAGAATGGCTTTAATGACATTTCTATTGTCATTCTGCATAATCACTTCGATGACCTTTGGTGAACTCTTGGGGGATGGGATTTTAAATGTGATCCCAGATTAAACAACACATCTCCATTGCTCTCACTCTCTTATGCTTCCATGTTTAAGACTACAGTATTCAACAGAGGGATTGGAAAGACAAACTGATTTTACAAACAATTAACAAAATGTCTCCTTACCTTGAACACTGTTTGAGAAAAAAAACAATGAGAGTGAATTCATCTCCAGTAGCATGCTCATATTTACCTCAAATTACAAATTACTAAAATACAGAATACATTTTGAAGTTGAACATATTGTGAACGTTTCTCAAGTAACCTGAAGTAAAAGAATCACCAAATGGGACTACATAGTGGAAATAATCATTATAATACCAAGCTACTTTAAGGTGGTTAGTGCATGCAAAAAAGAGCATATAACCATAATCTAGGCTACCGGTAATATGTAATAACCGTGTAACAAGCTAGTACATATGCAGGAGACATGCCATATCTTTAGTATTTTTAGGATAATACATTATTCTATACATAGTTACCTTGAAATAGTAAAATAATCTAAAGAGTTGCAGGGCATGGAGTTCACTAACTCAGGCTCTGGAACAGCCTACCAGAGGATCTGAAGATCATACCTTTTAGTCTGGCTTTAGTTCACGGTGCTTTTTATCTCTTTATTTCTGTTTTTATTCCATTTACTGCTTTGTTTTACACATTTTACTCTAGGTTTTCTCTTGTTTGCTAATATACAGCGAACTGAACTGCACCTCTATGTATGAAATAAGTTATATGGATTCTTATTATTTTATTATAATGAATGTTGTGGCAGTGGCAAAACATTTCTATACACTACTTTCACAGTGAGGAAAAATGTACCTTAGTTTGTGAATTAATCAACATTTAACTCAAACGCCTTAAAAAGGAAAGGTGAGCGTCATTGCTGTTTGAGCCAAAGGTTTCTTCTATATTCCATACAATTTCTGATTCTGTCCTTTGACATTTGCCTTGCCATTATTTATTAATTTGCCTGTCCTTTCTCATGCACCCTCAATAAACACCTTTGACCTTTTCTGCTCTCCCACCATTACTGGTCCACCCACTGAGACATGATTGACAGAACATTAAAATGTCACAAGCAGCTTGACTACATAGGAAAATCCATTAGACTGACACATAAAGACACACAGCACCACTACTGCACTATAACTCGACAGGTGGGGTCAGATTGATTTACCTTAAGTAATCCACTCACCTTGAACCACGGAGCATTGCAGTTGATTGCTCGGTTCGGGACTAATCTCGCACTCTTGTGTAACATTTATTCATCCTTTTTTTTTTTCTTTGCTTTGGCCCCTAAAAACCCTTTGGCTTTATAAATTACAGGACTGCCTGTACCCAGTGATAGGGTGAACACAACCGGTGGTGCTCTTACTCAGAGTTGGAATCTAAGCTTAAAGTGTCAGGAGGAACTACCTTGCTTAGAGGGATTTAGAGGGAGTAAGCATACTAACCCAACTCAGTAGGTCAGAGAAGGCAGAAGCTGCTCCACATGCAATCTGCCTGGAGTCACACAAGCAGCCCACAGGAGTCATTTGACCTGTTTTGGACTGGTAACGATGGAGTCATCTCTCCAGGGGGGGAACTAATGATATGGCATGTCTCATGATATTAATTCAAAACACAGCACTCTCATCAGATGAAATAAAACTACATTTTTTGTTACTTGTGCTGGTTTCTTGAAACATAGAAATAATACATTTTCTTTAACTTTCTATCTTACACGTTTGGCAAAACAAGTGATTTGGTTTGGTTTCTGATTTATTTTACAATGCTGGTTCTGTTTTCTGTATCAGAGGTGGCGTCCTCTTACAGAGGTATTTGTTGGTTATTTATCACTGATTATGTGTAAAGAAGTTACACATAAGAGTTAATTACGGTCATCCTATGTTCTTAACCTCCATTGCACAATGAAGCACAGCCCCTTTCAGAGAATACTGTACAGGCCTACAGTATATTATGTGTTGCTCAATTCATAAAAATAAGTCATAGTGTTGTTTAACCCCAGTATCTGAGAGTGCTTGTTGTTTGTTTGTGGACAGATGATGTCTTGTGTTTTTTTAAGTTGGCTTACCTATACTGAGGGCCCTGTTCTGAACTGGCCTTCAGGATTTAGTATTTTTCTGAGACTATGGTTTCACTTCAGACTATTTGAAAGCGTTCTTCAGACTAGGATAGAAAACTCTGCACATCAAAAAGTATTCAAGTCACACAAGCAGTTTTAAATCCAGCCAGCAACCAAAACATCTTGAGGACATAAAATATGTTAATTGAATGGAGTGCCTCAAGGCTTTCTAAACAAAGAGTTGAAAACATTAAATTCTCATCCTCACTAGTTATGAAAAATGAAGGACAAAAACAGGTAAACAAAAGAAAAAAAACAAGCAAAAGTAGGACAAGAATCTCCCCTGGCTAAACTAAAGTTTTTTTTACTTTTTTGAAGTGCAGACCTTTCTTTCTTCAGTTTTAAGATTAGTTGGGACAGCATATGGACACCCACTGCAGCAACAGGACTGTAAGGAATGTTTAGCTTTGTTTGTTTTTGGGAGGCTTTACTTTACAGGCTGTTCACCATAATCATGCTTCTCTATTGTCAGATTTATTTTATAGTAACACGAGTCATCCACTCTCTTTGTACATTTCATCAACACATCTATAGTAGGTCATTCTCAGAATCTGTACACAAGCTTTTTTATTATGCATATATAAAATGCATGTATTTGAAACTGTTTGTGGGAGTGAGTGATACAAAATGCCACACAGATGTTGATTAGTGTTTTATGTTCCTTTTTAGGGTTAGGAGGACATTCTGACGACATCGAAAGAAGAAAAGAAAAGTTTGGACAGAACCTTATACCTCCCAAAAAGCCAAAAACGTTTCTTCAATTAGTGTGGGAAGCCTTGCAAGATGTGACACTAATCATTCTAGAGGTGGCAGCCATAGTGTCATTAGGCCTTTCTTTTTATAGACCTCCAGATGTCGATAGAGAACGTAAGTATCGCCTCTTGTTTTAGTTTACCAAAGCCTGTGTTGAAAATGTTTCGTGTTTCAGATCTACAGTATCTCATATCAACAGTACCTCATATTTTCAAAAGCAAATACATACCCTAATACCTAATGGCTTTTTACCTTTTTAGGATTGTTAACTTCTCATATGCCCTAATTCGGTTTGTCCTTGGGTGATTGCAGTCGCTGGTCATTGGTGATTGGACAGATACATGGACATTTGTCAGACTTTTGGTAATTCAAATTCAGTGAAGACACAGACAAATACTGTAGATGTTATTTCAAAAATCAGTTTGTTGTGGTTTATTCATCCTAGGGATGGTCACAATTTTTTTGTGTCCTCAAATTCACATGACCTCATTGACACAAAGAGGTATCAAAGGGGCATAACTTGGGATGAAGTGTTAGTAACCTGCCCAACCACCAATGACACAGGGCTTTACAGACTTTGAAGACAGCCATTACATACACAAAACACAATAGATAGAACACAATAAAGCAAGAAGGCTTATTTCCGTTGTGGCACTCTTATTACATTGTGGTCATCTATATGTATGTAATATGTATATTGCAATAACATTAGTGCACTTGGATAAGTCCATAATTCCATTACACAAAGGCTTCCTCAGTGGCAGTAATGGGTGGCCAGTGTATTTCCTGTACCCAAAACAGCGTACTTCCTGTCTCGTAATCAACATACTGCCGATGACACTCACTGTCTCTGTGAAAAGAGGACAGCTATAGAGAGTCAATCTCTGCTCACCGTTTGGTTGGTTTAATGAACCTGTCACAACCTTTCTCTTGTTTTTTTTAATAATTTGCATCAGCTAAATAAATCTCCTTTATCTCTCGCAACCCCGAGTCATAACCATAATTACCTGCCATTTTAGTGTAGTCGTATTGTTGCCTACATGCATTTATTTATCATTTCATACCTTTTTGTTTCCTCTCTGTAAACGCTGTCAGGACTGTGTGGTTATTATTACAGTAGCCTTTTGTAGGCTACTTAAGGTTGCTGGCAATAGTGGATAAGCACATTGTTTGAACCTGTTAAAACAGCGATACACACGGTTCCAAAGATCAGTGTGGGCAATCATGCAGTATGGTGGTGGTGGACTTACATCGGCCTATTGTATGCTAGTTTATATTAGGTTCCCCTCCCAATATTACTATGGATTGAATAAGTGGATTTTGACAACTTTCAGGGTGATTCTAGCAACATTTTTAGTTTGTGCTAAAGGCTCTCCAAACATATTTTCTATGAAGTAGGTATGCATATTGTCCTATAATCTACAATATACAGTGTTTAAAATATTCCCCTTTTTGATTTGATACCCTATCAAACACATTCACGGTTCCATGATTTAATTAGTAATTGTCATAGAGAGCGGAGGTGATCGATGTATGCAACATTGGTCATTTGATGTTTTAGGCTTACAGAATGTAGTAATGCAAGAATATACAGTACACTAGGCCTACTTTCACATATTTATAGAGGTTGTATAAAGGCCGTATGAAGGATTATCCCCAACAGGCGACAAATGCTGCCTGTTATGATCAAATACAGTAAGTGTCTATTCTCGTAATTATTGAATGTGGAATGTCATAGGTGTTTGAACTCCCCTTGGCACATACTCCGAAAATTCCCATTTACAGCCCCACCTATATTGGCAAAGTCTGTTGGTCAGGGCAGATGCACTTTGCGGTTACACAGGGACATGGTTTTAGTGTTGCGCAGCGCTCTGAGGCCCACATTGTTCTACATCTATGTTAGGACCAAACTCCTCAGTGAGGCTCATTGCATGTTTTCATTGTGGCAATTACAATGCCATTTTAAACGTTTTTACATGAACTAAGGCTTTAAAGCCAGCTGGTTTATAACCTATTATTCCAGCAATTTAGTGGTTAAATCTTGACAAATTCTTTGCAATCCATTTTCCTGAATAGGTGGGAGGATGTAACCCTATTTCTGGGAAGAGTTTTGTCCTTTTTCATTTGTGTGGGCTAAAGTATAGTGTGAAATAAACAAAATATATGTTATCAATATTATTTCTGGTGATGAGCAACAAAGCTAACACAGTGTTTTAAGTGGAGTTCCCCTTAAATGGAGCTTTAATTATTGCACAAACAAGTTTTGATCAACATGGTCTTCATTAGGTAAGTGACCCCACATGACCCACACACATTAGTAGATGTCACCCATAGCCCGAATCAGTTTGGTGAAGTGCTTGAATCTAGTAGAAAGAAAACAGAAACAATAGGACAACATCATGAGATCATTATGTAAAAGTGTACTCATCATATCTGTGCTTTTATTCTAGATTGTGGAAAGGCAGCAGGAGGGGTGGAGGACGAGGGGGAGGCAGACACGGGCTGGATCGAGGGCGCAGCTATCCTTCTTTCGGTCGTCTGCGTGGTCCTAGTGACAGCCTTTAACGACTGGAGCAAAGAGAAGCAGTTCCGGGGGCTGCAGAGTCGCATCGAGCAGGAGCAGAAGTTCACGGTGGTCCGCGGAGGCCAGGTCATCCAGATCCCTGTATCGGAGATTGTTGTCGGGGACGTTGCACAAGTGAAATACGGTAAATAACTGCCATTCAGTAGCTTTACATACAGTACACACACATTAAAGGTAGAATCAGTGAAATGGCGTAGCCGCAAGTAGCGGGGCGACCATAACCATTACCCTAATCCTAATCATAACCTTACCAAAACCTAAACTTAACCTGAACCATAACAGTGTGGTCATAATTTAAAGGATCCCAGTTAGATTTTTCTGCTCATTTACCCACTTACTTATTTAGCCATTGTTGTCATGCAACGTTGCCATGCTTATGTGCAGATGTGATGTGATCTATCTTGAATAGTACAAACAAACATTCAGATAAGCACATACTGTATACAGACAGAGGAAAATAACATTACTCCTGTGTAGTGTAAAAATTGTCTATATTATGTGCATGTTACAGGTGACCTAGTTCCGGCTGATGGCGTGCTGATCCAGGGAAATGATCTGAAAATTGATGAGAGCTCTCTCACGGGCGAATCGGACCATGTCAAGAAAACGCTGGACAGAGATCCAATGCTGCTTTCAGGTAAAAATTAACGATTCATCTCAGGCACTTGAAGATGCAACAAGGTGCAACCAAAATGTTTTTGTTTACAAGAGCATTTCTTATTGGTCAGGGGATAACATTACTCTAATTGTCCAGATCCAACAGCCAAAACAAGATTTTGGCCAGTTTTAGAAAGTGTTGATAGAGTCTTTCTATAGGATTTCTATACAGAAACAACAATCAACATGTTGAAATATGGCTATAACAAACTTACTTTTGGTTAGCAAGATTTGACATTTTGACTTTGGGAGAGGACAAAAGTCGATGTAAAAAGTATAAAAGGTGTTAGAGAGGTAGTTCAGATCAATAAAAGTGCATTCTAAAACTGAGCTAAAACAGTGGCTTCATTGTCTTAGCATTTTACAGCTTTAGCTCTCTTGGGATTCAATTCTTTGCCACTGTACAGTATTACCAATGGTAACCCCCCTGTGTGTCGGCCACCGTTCCTTAGACCATCTCAGACAGAGATGTTAATGGAGTTAGGCACTTCCCCGCAGGTAGTCTCGTCACAGACAGACATCCAGGGGTCTGTGTCGTCTCCTTACATTAAGCTGACTAAAACTCTTACCTTTGTTATCCCTCCCCACTGATTTTATTGGGATTTAGATGTTGGATGTGTTCCCAAAACCAGTTGCATATCTATGCTATTTTAGTCTCTTTTTTTAACAGAAAATATCTTGATTTCTATTCTGCCTATGTGACCATCTCTCTCTCTCTCTCTCTCTCTCTCTCTCTCTCTCTCTCTCTCTCTCTCCCTCTCTCTCTCATTCACTCACTGTCGTTTGTCACTCACTGTCTTTTGTCAGGTACCCACGTGATGGAGGGTTCTGGGAAAATGTTGGTCACAGCGGTAGGCGTCAACTCCCAGACGGGAATCATTTTCACCCTGCTTGGAGCTGAAGATAACGCTGAAGCTGACGAAGAGGAAAAGGCAGAGAAGGAGAGGAAAAAGAAGGAGAAGGCAGAGAAGAAGAAAGAGAAAAAGAAAGAGGAAAAGAAAGGCAAGAAGGACAAGAAAAGTATGTGGAACACAGTGTTGAATAGCATTGCAAGGCAGACCCCTCCCTTTGACCCAGAAATCCTTTTTATTTAAATAGAGGCCTACTCTCAGGTTAACAATAATAATTTCTTGCACAGTCCAAGATCTGTGTATGCTTTATCCAACTACCGTGACTACCATTGCCATGCTATAGGCCTACTGTACTGTATATGTTTGACTATTGTTGCCATGCTATAGGCCTATATGGTTGCCATGCTACTGTATAGGCCTATATGGTTACCATGCTATAGGCCTATATGGTTGCCATGCTACTGTACAGGCCGATATGGTTACCATGCTATAGGCCTATATGGTTGCCATGCTATAGGCCTATAAGTTTGGCTAATGACGTTCCTAGGTGTAGCCTAAAGCAAGAAGAAGGCAGCTTGCTACTGAAGCCTTGGCTAAATAAATGATTAGCATCGGGGTAAGAGTGTGCAGCTCTTTCTTTTCTTTTTTTTAAGTTGCTTAAAGCACAAACACACCTGGGACCAGGCTAGGTCAGGGCATGAACAGCAATAGACTGAATAGTCTTCTTTAAAAAGCACTGTTCAACAATGTAAGAATGAAATATTCCCTATGCTTATGCAAAACTGCTACATATTGTTTCCCATCACTTGATAAAGCAAGTCACCCTGAAAGTTGCATCATCTGGCAAAGCCAGACACTGCTGGTTAACGTCTCAGAGTGGTGTGGGTAAGGTCAGGTAAGGTCAGCCCTCTGGGGAACAAATGAGGAAGTGTGTCAGTTAATGGGCAGCAAGGAATACTTCTTCTCTCACCTTTATAATGGATGTCACCTCTCCTGCCACACCAAGGCTTAACATAGTTGCTGCTTGTGAAGCAAGTCTTAAAGCTCAGTGAACCTATTCCTTAGCTGTTGAGTTTGTTTAGGGTGTTGTGTTTACGTTTGCAGAGCACATGGGCTATTGTTAATCAGGGAACGATTCTCAGAGCACAGAGCATGTTATGAAGGTTAGAGTTAAGCAAAAAAAGGGCTGCCCTGCACTGTCACAGTAGATCCAAGGGGACTCAAACTAGAACTAAAAGTGTTTTTTTCCACTTGCAAGTGAGAACCTTTTTAGCTACTGCAGATGGATAAGTCACTAAGTACAGTCATTTATTTTTCCCCACAGATAAAGATGATAAAGCCAAGAAAGGTAAGTCTATCTCTTTGACAGTGAATCACATAACATGCCTGTGTCCATTTTCTAGTGTTTGGGCTGAGAAGTCTCTATTACATAGGGCTTCTTCCTTTACAACATTTGAAAGAATCGCCCATTCCTCAAGATAGATGCAGCACAACTCCTGGGCCAGACACTTGACTACTACAGCAACTCACTTCTGGCCATGTTCCCCGACTGCCATCTGGCCTCTGCAGCTTATTTAGAATGCTGCACCCCGTCTGATGTTCAATGTCCCCAAATTCTGCCATGTCACCCCTCTCCTCCGCACCCTCCGCTGCCTCCCAGTACCAGATTCAAGACCCTGGTGCTCACCTACAGGGCAGTAAAGGGAACAGCCCCTCACTATCGGGAGGCAATGGTCAATGAATGAATGAGTTACGGGAGTTATGTGTTTAAAGCACATTGGTCACTCAATGAGATGAACAGTTTGGAAGAGTTTTGGACATTTAAAAGTACCCCTTTTAACTAAAACATGGGCTTCAAAGGATAAATGGGATAGAGATGCATTTAGTTGACACAGGTGCTAACTTTTGCACACATGATGTTTTATTATGCAGAATGAACTCCTCTAACATTGTCTGTCATCGTTTTGATAACTATGTAGGAGTGTGTTGGTTCTGCTTGCTTCATTAAGTGGATCTAGGCCAATGTTGCTCCAGCTTGTATAGACCCATGAGTCTTTATGACCTGTGCATGCGTATTATGACTTATGTTGTTGCTATGCATGGAAAGTATCTTTAGGGATACAATTAAGAGTGTATTGTCATCGCTTGTTCAAATAGTTTACACAATGCAGTCTGGGCGTTTTCTACTGTATGTGATCTGGGATAGTTAGTTATGTTTGTACTGTGTGTTCATATCAAGCCTCTGTGGTCTGTATCAGTCAGTTTGTAGGTTTTCTCACTCATTTAGTTCGTTTGGTCTGTGCTGGTTAGTTCATGTATAGTGTGTGAATGGTCTAATTCAAGTTGCATGCGTTTGCGTGTGTTTATATTGTGTCTGTTGTAGTTTAGAAGTGTTTATATAGTCTGTGCTAGCTTAGTTTGTGTTGTGTGTGTCTGTATTGTTCTAGGTTAGTTTGGTCAGATGCAAGTTATTGCATGCTCTGTATATTACTAAGAAGGAATGCTTTGCTGCAGAGCTATTGAGATAATAGACCTGACATGCACAGTGTTGACTTCCAGTTGTTGTATGCTACATACAATGTTCATTACAACCACACCTGCACTCTGGCAGTCAGGTCCTCAACAAATATGAACATGCTGTATTTACGGTACAGCATATTGAGTTTATACTAGTTTGGTGTCATGTGTAGCCTATAAATTGAGAAATAAGATTATATAGAATCTTTATGGCCTGGTCTGTGCGTGTGAGGTGTGTTGCCTGGCTGCCATATGGTCGGTGCTACTGGTCCAGTCTTGTGTGTCCCAGAGGCCATATGGTCATGTGTGTCCCTGTGGCCAGAGCAGCAGGTGTTCTTGACTCCATTCATAGTGATTAGGACCAAGGAGATTACAGCCCTTAAGCTTGACAGCTGCTTTTTTCCCCTGCCTTTCTTCCCACTAACAACCTCATTTGCTGTTCTCGGGTCAGCACACTTACACACACACACACACACTCACTCACTCACTAAATCACCCACACACACACAACACCTCGATAAACAATATCTGTTTGCTCCGACGCCTCACTTACAAAACATGTCAAGTGGTTAAGGTTGGAGGAGTGTGTGTTTGAATGGTGGCAGAGCCCGGTGTGTTTTAGGTTGATGGCAGTTAGATTGGCTTGTAGTGAATCGCCAAGAAAGAGCAATAATCCCCAGACTAGGATTACAGACTGTGAGACAAACACCACAGAGTGTCCCAGAGGTGTATTGCATAGAATAGCACCCTCTGTCCATTTTCATGCAGTATCAACATCCTTTGCTCATACTTATTCTTCTTATTATTAGTGGGTTTGCTTCAGCAAAACCAATTATTGTTATTGCTCATACTTATTCTTATTATTAGTGGGCTTGCTTCAGCAAATCCAACTATTGTTATTGCTTATCCTTATTATTATTATTATTATTATTATTATTACTGTAATTATTATTCCTATTCTTCAGATATGTCAGTATGCTACTCTTCCTACAGCTTTTAAGATATTCACACCAATCCAACTTTAAAACGTACAGAGAGGTCTAATTTGAGTTGCTTACATTTATATTTTTGAACTCACAGATAGGATGAGCCTATGAAGTATCCATGGCTCATCCTATCTATCTATTTATCTATCTATCTAACATTCTATCCTTCCAACCAACCAACCAAAAGGACTATCTCACTTTCTTTCAACTACCCATCACATATATCTATCTATTGAAACATCTTTAAACCTTTTCCACTAAAATAACACTTGCAAGCCCACAAAGTTTCTTCTGGAACTTATTTTTTTAGAAAGGTCAATACACTTTATGTCAACTTGCTGCACGCTACACAATATTGTACATACACAATACTTAAATAGACTATGGAGAACAGATTTTTTTCTCTTTCTGGAAACCTAATGAAAATGGAAGTAGAAATTGCCTCTCAGGAACAAGGCTAGTTATGAATTTGTTTGTCGGGAAGGAAATGGATTTGATGGATCCCTGATGTGAATTAGACATCCACTAGCCTCTTTTCACAGCCCATTTATCTCTGACACAACACCTGTTTGCTTATATGGGTATTCAGAGGTTGACATGTACACGATGTGAACAACTGATATCATCAAGGTGATCTCATATTACAGTAGCTTTGATTTGGTTTAGTTCAGAGGTATCATGTCCTCTTCTTGTAGTCCATCCAGTTCACCATTATAATAATTCCAGCCCATTTTGCACGTTAGACAACATTTACATTATTAGTTGGTTGAATTGCCTTTGCTGTAAACACATTGAAACTTGGTGAACTGAATAGACCGCAAGAAGAGTACATAATGTGCACACAACACATTACAATAATAATCAGCAGTATTCGTAACTCATTTTTAATCAAATGCTGTTTTTGAGATATGTGGACATTTTGTAATGTCTCCCAATATCTCTACATCAACTCAATGTCAACTTATTGACCTGGTGTCTTTTTTCTCTCAGGTAAGTCTCAAGATGGTGCCGCTGTGGAGATGCAGCCCCTCAACAGTGACAATGGGGGAGAAGGAGAAGAGAAAAAGAAAACCAACCTACCAAAGAAGGAGAAGTCGGTCCTCCAGGGGAAGCTGACCAAACTAGCGGTCCAGATTGGCAAAGCAGGTAAATCCAAAACAAGGGAAGTTTGTGTTCTGTATATCTGGATATTCAGGATGGAAATGTATCGAGTGATATTGCACTGTTACAATGTAACTTTTCAGCCTCAAACCAGTCATGACTATTCAACAAAACAATAAATCCATAAGTTTCAAGTTTCTTTCCAGCAAATTTCTTAGTTACATGATTGTATGACTAACAAATGAGTTGAGAAGTTGAGTGTGCAGTATTTATTAAGTTTGTCAATGAGGATGAAAACCAGCATAGAAGCCAGCTGGTTTAGCCAGTCACATTTAATATGAAATTAAACGAGTGCTCATTATACTTTTGTGTGTACAAAACAGTGCATATAAGTACCTCTAAGTAGCCAGTTGCTATAAAAACAGTTTTAACTGAGTTTTCATAGTTTGGAAAATAGGTTGTAATGCCACTGAAAGCAATGGGCAGTGGATTGATTTTCTTTTGTGACGGCACTATATTTCCGCAGAAAATCTTTAAAAATCAAGAATTGTTCCACGATTTATAAGACAGGTAGTTCAGACGAAGCAGTGTTGTGCTAGAATGACGATACCTGACGTAAGTCAATGGTGTGGATGTGTATTCATCCCTGTGTGTGTATGTGTGTGTGTGTGTGTGTGTGTGTGTGTTAGTTTCTTCTACAGCATTTGTGTTGTGCTTTTTGAGCCATTGATATCATGCTGAGAGTAAAAGACTGAAACACGTTTCTGTTCCCTAGTCACCTGATGGAATTTTGGCTTTCGCTAAATGGTGCTCACTTTTGAAATGTTTATGAGGAACTTCCAATGCTCTCACCCTCTCCCCACCACCTGAGATGGGCTGCATAGTGGGTATGCTCAGGTGATCCTAGATCTGTGGTTAAGGGCAACTTCTACCCAGGGTCTGTGTCTATTGTGGTCCTGAGATTTGCAGATGAGCATGTGGGAGGTTGGGTGGGTAAGATGTGGCTAAATGTGATGCTACCGTAGGGCTAATCTGTGTGCATATGTCCTTAAATGCACTGATGCTGTTTTCCTCTTAAGGAAAGCTTCATCAGGGGCTTTTAGCCATTGAGAAGAAGATTAGTGAGGTTATTTTGTGCCTGTGTGCCTGTGTGTGTGTGTGTGTGTGTGTGTGTGTGTGTGTGCCTGTGTGCCTGCGTGCGTGCCTGCATGTGTGCGTGTGTGTATCTGTACCTGTGGACCAAATTGCAGGAGTGCCTGGGAATATTGGACTCTCCCATGCCAATGGGTGCAGCCCACTGTGTTATTCAACCATTGTTGCTGTCCCTGTTTTGAACATTTCACTAATTAATCACCCATTGTCAATTATAGCCAGTAGATAAGCTAAAAAAAAATGCTTTTGAAAGTGATCATAAAAATTGGCATCCTCGCATAATTTTCTATGCTGAACCAAACCGGATATAGTGCCATTTCAGCTGGGCCTCATGGGAGTGAGGAGCGCCACCTTCAAACCCCTTAAACTTTCTATGCTTTTGTTATGTCAAAGTACATGTCTACATGGCTGGGTATGCAACTGTGTTCACAGTCAAGGCAGGCTCACTTCACCTGTGCCTTATCATGATTCGAGAATGTGCAACTGGTATTATTGGTGATGTCAGAAGTCACAGCTATTTACAATGCTATCAAATATAAAAGGAGGTGGCGCACTTCGAAGCATTAACATCTTCAAGTGTCATTATTTCGGAGACCATCAAATAGAAGCTGAGAATCTAAACTTTAACCTTTAGAGTAAATGTTTGCTTTCAAATCCAAACTTTTGGAGTATAGAACCAATAGAAGAACAAATGCTTCCCTGTTCCATTACTTGCACAGGACACTGTATGTAAGCTAGAAACACCAAGCTACCTTGAATATGTATGACGAGCCTAATTACATTTTATTGTATACAGCTTTTTTTCTAAAAGTAATTGGTGGTGGTGCTACAGGCTCCCATAAGGCCAAACTGAATTGGCACTTAAACAATTACTTAAATGCTAGGCCATTTCTGTACTGTAAAATAAAGTGCAATGCCCCTTTCCTCTGTCCTCCAGGTCTGCTGATGTCGGGGGTGACCGTCGTCATCCTGATTTCTCTGTTCATGGTCGACACATTCTGGATCCAGGGCCTTCCATGGGTCGCGGAGTGCACGCCCATCTACATCCAGTTCTTCGTCAAGTTCTTCATCATCGGTGTCACCGTCTTGGTGGTGGCTGTGCCAGAGGGGCTCCCCCTAGCCGTCACCATCTCGCTGGCCTACTCTGTCAAAGTACGCTATTTCTCATATAGCATTTGACTTACAGACCAGGCAATGGTCAAACTCGAAACCTTGACATTGTACAACATTAAATGTTGTCCGACAAAGAATGGCGAGTGAATGCATATCAAGGACCCTTTTTATTCCAAATGTATCACCCTATGACACCCACACTAATGTTTGGGTAAAGCTATCAGCTTTCAAGTATTTTTGTCTTAATCATGTTGGGTAGCCTTACTCTCACTTTCACATGAGTATTGTATGTAAAGGTGTTGATTTGATTATTTTTCTTCTCTTCCTCAGAAAATGATGAAAGACAACAATCTGGTGAGGCATCTAGACGCCTGTGAAACCATGGGGAATGCCACAGCAATCTGCTCTGACAAGACGGGGACGTTGACCATGAACCGGATGACTGTGGTCCAGGCCTTCCTCGGGGACAGACACTACAGGAAGGTCCCAGAGCCTGAACTCATTCCAGGCAAAATCCTGGACCTACTCATCGTGGGCATCGGGGTCAACTGTGCTTACACTACTAAGATCTTGGTAAGTGGACACACAAGCCAAGTTAATAAAAACATCAAAGCCATTGATTTATCTCCATCAGACATGACCTACTCTATCCAAATTTAACCTACTCAATCCGAGTTTGACACCTCGAGATCAGTATTGAAACACTTTTCTCCTTACTTGAAATGTTACAATTACAGCAAGTAGTGCATGGTAAAGATGCCTGTGGGCAGAAATTCTTACCTTAGATGAGCAGACTTTGTGTTTGCCAATCTGAAATCAATATCTGAGGATAGAGAATTGATACCCAAAATGCCGGAGCGACTGTTGAATGTGTCACTGTCTCTCTAGTCTGCGGAGAAGGAGGGCGGACTGCCGCGCCAGGTGGGCAACAAGACAGAATGTGCCTTGCTGGGCTTTGCCCGAGACCTGCGACGCGACTATCAGGCCATCCGCAACGACATCCCTGAGGAGAAGCTCTACAAGGTCTACACTTTCAACTCAGCCCGGAAGTCCATGAGCACCGTGCTAAAGAATTCTGATGGGAGCTACCGCATGTTCAGCAAAGGAGCCTCTGAGATCCTCCTGAAAAAGTAGGCCTGCACCTTCAGTTTTTAACCTTGTGCTTTTACATCAGTGCTTTCTTTTAATTTGTGTAGCTTTAGTTGTTATTCTATATGTCATTGAATGAAATGGCTTTGCAGTTTTGCCTCAACTTTTCTCAAGAAGAACATATCTTTTTCAGTTTCAATGGCCATAAATGTCACTGGTATTGGAAATATATTACTCTTGTCCCTGGTGTTGCAAGTATGGTTGTTTACTAAATCACTATTACTAGGTGTAGTATAATTATACAGTATTTTTCCCAGATAGCTTTAATGTAAATAACAGCATGTAAAACTAACTTCCTCAGATATTGTGAATATAATACCAACCCAAATCACTCTGCCTCATTCCAGGTGCTGTAATATATTGACTGCGAGTGGTGAGGCCAAGTTCTTCAAGCCCCGAGACAGGGACGACATGGTGAAGAACGTGATCGAGCCCATGGCCTCCGAGGGCCTGAGGACCATCTGCATGGCTTACAGGGACTTCCCCGTGGCTGACGGTGAGCCCGACTGGGACAACGAGACCGACATCCTTACCGCCCTGACCTGCATCGGTGTGGTGGGCATCGAGGACCCCGTCAGGCCTGAGGTAAATATTGGTGAATTACCAATCAGGGTGGATTTAATCAAGCCAGAGACCCTTTTCTGACTTGAGATATAACATTCTGTGGAATAACTCAAAATCTATATTCTGGCATGAGATACAGTATATGTGAATTAGGTTTAAAGATTTGTACAAATTAGAGCATTATAAGAGAAGGGTAGATCTGTGTGATTGTATTTAACATCAGTCTATGGTCCAATGGTAGACCAGTATTGATACTTATCAGAGGGATGTTGCTGATGTTTTGGCTCTAACTAGCAGGGTTGGGGTCAGTTGAATTTCATTTAGGTCAATTCCTGTGCCTTCAGGATCCTGTATGATTCTTAATCCCAGGAGTGTTTTGGAGAACCTTTATAAATGTTCTGCGCTATTGTTCATTCTAGGTCCCTGATGCAATAAAGAGGTGTCAACGTGCTGGCATCACGGTGCGCATGGTCACTGGGGACAACATCAACACAGCCCGTGCCATCGCCTCCAAGTGTGGAATCCTGCACCCCGGTGACGACTTTATATGCATCGACGGCAAAGAATTCAACCGGCGGATACGCAACGAACTGGGAGAGGTAGGAGTTCACTTCCTCTCAAAATTGTACTGTTTCCATCTCATTGTAAAGATATAACTTAACTCAAGTACTTTACCCTTCAGATTGAGCAAGAGCGCATAGATAAGATTTGGCCCAAACTTCGTGTGCTTGCAAGATCTTCACCCACGGACAAACACACTCTAGTGAAAGGTATAGCAGGTTATGTACTTATTTATCATAATATTTGGGGAATTAGAGGTTTACACGTTTGTGGCTCATATGTCATGGAATATCTGAGAGATTATGGTTTATTCTGTTCACAGGTATAATCGATAGCACTGTATTAGAACAAAGACAAGTTGTTGCTGTAACGGGAGATGGAACCAATGATGGCCCTGCCTTGAAGAAAGCTGACGTTGGTTTTGCTATGGTATGGTCTTTCTATACAGTATACGTATATTTGATCTTAAAACTATCCAAACTCATGAAAACTGATTCTATTTCTGTCTCTTTTTCTGTCTGTATTTCTTTGTGGGTGTGGATGTGTGCGTGTCTTAGTAAGGCCATCAAAATGTATTCATTTTCTGAAAAGTGAGGGTGATCTGGCGAAAAAAAAGTGAGAAATGTTTTAGTGAGAAATGTTATGGCTTGTCAAAAACCACAAAAGACAGGAAATTCTAAATGTGCACCACCACCCATAACTTCACCTATGCTAACAAGGTTTTCCAGCACAGGGTAGGTTGCTTAGGATTCAAAGCTTCTCTCAAACAGCCTAATTAGGCGATTGGCATAAGTGCTAAGTTGAGCGAAGTGGCCAATATCTACAAGCAACTCATGGTATTTGCCTCCCTCTTCTTGCCACTTAGTAATCTGATCCAAATCCCACCAGTCCCATTGAAAAATGAATTCTTAGATGTGAATACCACTAAATTTGGTACAGGTCTTCAGGGTGATGTCCTTGATGCCCATATCAACTGGCACGTGAACCAAGTGATGTGGATTTAGAACTGTTTTAATAGGGCGATATGAAATTGGAAGTTTGATTACTGTGCCATTCCATATTTTTTTTATCACTTAGCTGTTCACATTTTTGTTGAGACAAGTGATGTGAGCATGTGTAGTGTAATTTCAAGCAAATCGGACTTAAGGTTCATGAAAAGTGGATTTTTGAAGTAAAAAAAAAAGATGGTGGAAAATCCTTGAGGCAAATTTGTTCCTTGTGAGGGGAGGTATACCAACTTTCATAACTCCAAGTCAAACAGGGTGGCGGGTCTGAGCCTTGGACTTTAGGTGCTTATTACAGAGCCACCTATAATACCATTTTGGGCTTGAAGCCCTATTAATAATAAGAATTCCAGTGTATTTGAATACACTGATAAAGTGATTGCATCATAATCAAAGAATAACATAATAACAAAGCTGGGGACAAACATAGCAAGTTTGCATTGGAAGCTCCATAGGAGACTTGTCAATATAGCCAATATAGTAAATATATTTTTTTACGTGATTTAATATTTTTATTTGATATTTCAGACACGTGTACTGGTACAAGAAAAGTGGCTAATGTGGCCACTCACTAATATAGCTGAAAATCTTCTAACCTGTTCAGTTTTTTTTGTCTCCATTTCTGGGGTGATGGGGAAAGTGAAATAATTAACACTAGTACATTTTATTATGCTGTGATCAAGTGGGACAGTCAAATATCTTCATTATTATGTCATTGTTACAGCGATGCGTGCTTGTTTGTGTTTCTCCAATGACATTCCACTTTACCAGCCTATTACAATAGGGTTTCAGCCCTTCAGGCTTGAACCCCTAATAAGAAGAATTCCTACAGGGGCTTGAAACCATAATAACTCATTCAATTACAAAAGGGCTTGAACCCCTAAATATATATATTTTTAAATCATTTAATTTGGGTACCATATGCGATTGCCTACTTCGCCCATGCTTTGGGCTGGCCTGATCAGAAAACAATGCATTAACCATAATAATAATTTATCATCTTTTTTGTATTTTTTGTAGTATTTTTTTTAAGTGAAGCAGGGCATCCTTTAAACAATTAATCAAATTTGTATGGCCTAATGAATTGTCAAAATAAGTTTTCAAGAAACTGCCACATGTCAATGTCCTATCAATATTCAACGAAAATTCCATGTCCTTTAATATGACTTGATGGGTATTGTTACATTACGACTAACACAATGTGACATGATGTGCCCACAGGGAATTGCTGGCACGGATGTGGCCAAAGAGGCCTCCGACATCATCCTGACAGACGACAACTTCAGTAGCATCGTCAAGGCAGTGATGTGGGGGCGTAATGTCTATGACAGCATCTCCAAGTTCCTGCAGTTCCAGCTCACCGTCAACGTAGTGGCTGTCATTGTAGCCTTCACGGGAGCCTGCATCACACAGGTGAGACAAAGCAGCTCTCTGGGTTCACCACATGTGAGACAAAGCCAGCTCTCTGGGTTCCAATTTGCTTCCGCTAAACAGTGGCGGTCAGCTCAACAACTATATTCAAAGACCATTTTGGTAATTTGCTGTCACCACTAGCTGCGTCTGCTCCGACCAACACAACATTCTTGAATTAGCCTACTCAATTCCGTATAGGCAATATTCCCTAAAACATTGAATTCATGCCAATGTTTCCATAGATTGTACGTAGCGGGAGCAAATTAGAGCCCTCTGTCTCTGTCATGTCCCCACTTTGTCTGTCTACTTGAAAAGTGAGGCCAACTGGAAAGAGGTTGACATATAGGTAATTTTATATAATTTACTGAGGAAAAGCTAGAACTCCTTGATTAGTTTGAGCTCTACTTACTGTAACTCTGCATCAAAGGTGCTTTTTAGACCAGGAGTAGGCTTAATCTGGGTCTGAGAAGCATTCCCTATAAGTCATAACTCCGGGTCTTGCGAAGCAATGGTATTAAACATCAAGTGGCAATATTTTTAGTCAATACTTTTAACTAGTTTTAGTTCTGACCAGAGCAAAATATTTCAAATGGTTTCAAATATTTGAAAAGCTGTGTTTGCACTTATGAGGCTATTTCAGTGTTTCCTTTATTCAAGTATATGTTTTACCTACCTGTTTTTTGGTATAGTGTTGTTGTTTGATTAAAATCATGACAAGGTTGACTGATGTCATTGCCTCTCTCTCTCTCTGTAACCCTGTCACCTTGCCCTCTCACTCTCTCCAGGACTCTCCTCTGAAGGCAGTTCAGATGCTGTGGGTCAACCTGATCATGGACACCTTTGCTTCTTTAGCCCTGGCCACTGAGCCGCCCACTGAGGCCCTTCTGCTGAGGAAGCCCTACGGCCGCAACAAGCCCCTCATCTCCCGCACCATGATGAAGAACATCCTCGGCCATGCTGTCTACCAGCTGACCATCATCTTCACCATGCTGTTCGCCGGTGAGTGCTGTCTAAAAATGTATAGCCTTGACAACCCTTGTCCCATGACAAGGGTATGGTCCTGTGTGACTGAGTTGGTAGAGCGTGGTGCTAGCAACGCTTAGGTTGCTAAGCTTTGATTCCTGCTGAAACTATATACTGTATAAAAAAATGAATGCATTCAGTGTAAGTCACTTTACATAAAAGCATCTGCAAGATTATATTCCCTTAAGTGCACTCAAGTAGTGCTGCACATCTCTACTGACGTGGTCACATTCTATCCACAGGTGAGAAGATCTTTGACATCGACAGTGGCAGGTACGCCCCCCTCCACGCCCCTCCCTCTGAACACTACACCCTTGTCTTCAACACCTTTGTCATGATGCAGCTCTTCAATGAGATCAATGCCCGCAAGATCCACGGCGAAAGGAACGTCTTTGAAGGCATCTTCAACAACCTAATTTTTTGCTCCATCGTTTTCGGAACATTCGTCATCCAGGTGATGTTTATATACTATACATTATTATAATTCTTCTCTCTGTGCTTAAAGTGTTTGCATGGCTGACCCCATCCCAACCCAGCCTATAAAGGTGCATGCATAGTGCACCCATTTCATTCTGCGAACCAGTTCTTCACAAGCCTGTAAAAGAGGTAAATCTGGTGAGATGTCTCCCCCATCTCCTTCAGAGAACCAGGGTGATATACCATAAATTCTATTTCAGTCGACTCGGTTCAACATCTCACTATGGGACATAGGACAATGCCCCAATTGCCAAAGCCTGCACAGAATCCTGAGAGTACATGGAAATGCACCCACCCTACTCAGCTCCAGCACCAAGGACCATATTTGCCATAAAAGGTGCAGTGACATCCAGGCGGTAGAATCTAATGAAGGTGTAAGGGGAAGCCCAACTGGCTGCAGCACAAATCTCAGAAACAGAGACGCCCTTGAACAGAGCCCAAGACGTAGCAATTCCTCTAGTGGAATAGGCCTGGACTCCCAAGGGGTGCTGCAGGCCTTTAGAACTATAAGTTTCTGTAATAGCTTGATTGATCACATCCCCTGAACGCCTCAGTTCTCTTCATGTACATGCGTAGTGTGTGCACCAGGCAGAGAGTGTTTGGGTTCCTATCCTCTGTGGAAGAAAACAGGCGGGTGGGGGGGGGGATGAAAAGAAA
This sequence comes from Argentina silus, assembly GCF_951799395.1. NCBI lineage: Eukaryota > Metazoa > Chordata > Actinopteri > Argentiniformes > Argentinidae > Argentina > Argentina silus. The sequence goes on from NC_139657.1 coordinate 27,586,469, forward strand.
CCAGTTCAGTGGCACAACTACTGTAAGTCAAATAAATTACTTTGGGAATGAATGCAGCACTAGGACGTATCGTAACCCTCAATTTGCCAGGGGTAAACTGAGTGCATGAAGGATAAATCGAGAGCACATGCGTGCTCTGCCGTGGTCAAGGCTAGCAACAACGCCGTTTTATAAGACCAAGTCTTAATGACGACGGTCTCCAAAAGCTCAAATCAGGGAGCTTGTGAGCACATCGAGCACCAGTGACAAATCCCAAGGACATACAAGGGGGTGTGACCTCACCCAGAGTAACAACGGCGGCCAGGTAGCCCTTAATGGTGGAAAAGCCCTTGCCCTGTTCAAGCCCTGTAAAAAGGAGAGGACCGTGGGAATGGAGCACAGAAAAGGCACCACACCACGTCTCTCAACCCTCAAACAACCTCCACTTGAGATCATATAGACTCCTTGTAGGGGGGGCTCTAGCCTCCTTAATCGCGGCAATCATGTTCGGGTACAAGCCCTCCGAGTTTAGTTTAGACCCCTCACAGGCCAAACCCATAGATACCCACAGTAACTCGGGGTGTGGGTGGAATATTTGGCCTTGCGCTTAGGACAACAAATCCCTGTGCAACGGAAGGTCATGCGTAAAGAAGCTGTGCTATCTCTGCTCACCAAGGTCTCCCTGGAGAAATCTTATTGAGACCTGAGTCTCTTTTACAAAAGAGTCCTCTAAGGTACATAGGGATAAAAGAAAAATACAGACAGACAAAATCACACAATATTTCAAGGAAATATAAACAGAGGGGGGAAAAATGGAGATCTACAAAAAGAATTATGGAAAGAAAGAAAAGAATAACACCAATGACATAACCCTTAAGACATAAACACAACCTAGATTTCAAAAACAATGTGGATAACAGAAAAAAAATCAATAGATAGGAATCACATAACGAAGGACCCGCTAAAACAGTTACAATTTTCAATTAATAAATCTGCTAACATTCTCTTGAAATGGCCCAAGGTGACCAATGACTCTAGCTTTAGTTCCTCCTGAAGACCATTCCAATAGTATAGGGCATAAATGCTAAAAGCTGTTCTCCCAACAACCATGGAAGCACAGGGACCCTCCAAAACTAGCCAGTCTTGAGATAATTTGTGAGGCTCCAATTCAAAAGTAGGGTACGGTACGATGTTGTTTCTGGAGAAGTGCTTTATAAACAATACAATAATGAGTAGTATATCTGTCACTGGTTATAAGACAGCACACTGTGATATATAACATCCAAGGATTTTAATGTGCTTGTGGGAACATGCATTCATATAATATCGCCATGCTCAATCATAGGTGAAATTGTCGCTTGGACTATACGTTTCCTACTTTTGTAAGAGAGACAGGTCTTGTTCCTATAAAGAAAGCTGAGTCTGATTCTACCTTTCTTAATTTGTGTTTCTATATGTAATTTAAAAAAAATATCATTAGTATACAGCACCTTGCATAAGTAATTGGACAGTGAAGCATTTATTTTTTTAGTTCTATACTCCAAAAGTTTGGATTTGAAATTAACAAACAATTACGTGTGAGGTTAAAGTAGAGAATCCCATCTTATATTTTATGGTATTTGTGTACATACTGGTTTCACTATTCAGAAATTACAATACTTTTTATGTATAGTACCCCTATTTCAGGGTACCCAAAAGTAATGGGACAATTGGCTTGACCGGTGCTGTTTAGTCAGGTGTGTTCTGTCACATCATTTGTGCAGGCATAAGAGAGCTGTCAATGTCTAGTATTGATTCTAGGTTTTGCATTTGCCTTTGGAGTCTGCTATTGGTGTCAACATGAAGACCAAAGAGGTGTTAATGAAAGTCAAGACTTATTGAGCTGGAAAATCTGGAGAAAAAAAAAAACGATCAGAAACATAGCCAAACAACAGAGGCTTCATTGCAAGGTGCAAACCATTCATTATCGTCAATAAGGATGGTCAAGTTAGTTTGCTAAAACATCCCTAAAAAGCCTGCAGAGGTCTGGATAAAGGTAATATGGACAGATAAGATGAATATTATCATATATCAGAGTGATTGCAAGTGGACATTTTTGAGAAAAAAGGATCTGCACAAGATTGACAGCATACCACCTCATATGTGAAACATGGTGTAGGGGTGTTATGGTTTGGGCATATATAGCTGCTACTAGAATGAACTTGTCTTAATTGATGATGTAACTTCTGACGGCAGCAGCAGAATGTATTCTGAATTCATTGGATTGCGCTTCATCATACAGTAAGACAATGAACCAAAACATACTGCCATAGCAACTAGGGAGTTTTTCAGGGCCAAAAAGTGGAAAGTGCTTCACTGACCAAGTCAATATTCAGATTTAAATTCAATTGAACATGCATTTCATTTCCTGATGATACGATTTAAGGCAAAAAGAGCTCAAAATAAACAACCAAAGATGGCTGCAGTATAGGCCTGGCAGAGTATCACCAGAGAACATACCCAGTGTCTGTTGGGCTCAATGGGTAGGCAGTTATAGCATGCAAAGGATTGTCGATTAAATACCAAACATGAGTGCTTATTTGGACATTATTTGAATCTGACCCAATTATCGTTATACCAATCGCTCCCAAGAATGGATAACTGTCCCTTTTGTAGAATATGAGTTCGGAAAGCCTGCTTTTAGTATTTATACACCACAATATTGGAACAAAATCCAAGATTCTCAAAAAATGGACTCCCTATGCCTCTGAGGCAATTTAAGATGGTAGTATTGGACAAAATCAAAGTGGACTGCATATGTTTCACCTAGCTCATTGTATGGCTTAAACTGTATACTTGTTGTTTCTTTATTAATTTTGTTTTAAATGTATTTCTTGTTTTGTTTCTCTAGTGTCTTAAGTAGGGCTTTCCTGAAAAAGAGATCCTGATCTCAGAGAGACTCCCCTGCATAAATATAGGTTCAATAAAACAAATTTAAAAAAACAGTGGAGTGGGGGAAGCGGTTGTACCATAGGCTAGTTAGCCAAGCAATGCTGCAGCCAAATGCTAACTAGTGTGGAAAACACGAGGGAGAAAACTAGACACTTTATTTCACTTTGTGTAGTAAAAGAGCGAAGCACTTTAATGGTGGTGTACACAACAAAACCTCACCCACTAGCTAGCAACAAGACTGACGTGGCACCCAAAGGGCATGGGAGAAAGTAGCTAGGCTAGTGGCTAATTCAATCTCGTTGACGAACCAAACTAGAGAGAACTTTGCTCGGCAAGAGTAAAGCCTGAATTTGCAGGATTCCCATGAGGAAGAATACCAACATAACGCCCAGGGAAAACTGTTAACTTTCCAGTGGAACAGCTATGCTAGGTGGCTAGGTTCTATCCGAACACCGCAGATGGGCTTGCAAATAAGTGAGTGAAGAGTGAAAAGAATAGAATGAAATAAGCGCACTGTTCATGAGCCTTTATAGGCTGGGCTGTGACGAGGTCAGCAATGCAAAGCACTCCAGATGTGATTGAATAAGGTTTCAGTGAAAATGGTATGCAAGGGTGCATATCCCATAGTGAGATGTTGACGGAAAGAGAACCACTGTAGTAAAATTCTGCTTAAAATACACATCGTCCATTCTTCATTGTTTATCATCTTTCATGGTAGTCAACTTCAAGCAGAAACACATGACAGGCATTGATGAGACAGCCCTGACTTCATAGCCGGTCCCTGCCTTTTCTTCCCTAAGATTGTGATAGTGCAGTTTGGAGGGAAGCCCTTCAGCTGTGTGGCCCTCACCGTAGACCAGTGGCTCTGGTGTGTCTTCTTGGGCTTTGGTTGTCTTCTATGGGGCCAGGTAAGTTTTCTGAAGAGTTTTGTGTCTTTCCAATTCCCAGCCTAGTTCAAGTTTTGTGGTCTCCAGCACAAGTGTAATAAACCAGGAAAACTGTCACAATATTATTTTCCACATCACATGATTAGCCTACAGTGTCTGAACTGACACAGTAATGTTTGGGGGGGACAGTACAACAGGAGAGGCTGGTGCAGGTGGACGGGTTCATTGTAATGTATGGAATGGATTGAGTAATGGTATCAAACAAATGTCTTTGATACCATTCATTCTTCATTCCATTCCATACATTACAATGAGCCTGTCCACCGATTTCTACCTCCATCAGCCTCCCCTGCAGTACAGTAGTATGCCCTTCACATGTATCATAAAGTTGCCTCATGTTCATTGGAAAGTTTATGAAATGTGATCCATGCACACAACATGACACCCCTCCTCTCCATTTGTTCCCAGCTGATCACCACCATCCCAACTAGTCGTTTAAAGTTTTTGATGACAGCAGGCCACGGCACTCAGCAGGAGGAGATCCCAGAGGAGGAACTGGAGGAGATGGAAGACATGGATGAGATTGACCATGGTGAAATGGAGATGAGGAGGGGACAGGTGCTCTGGTGCAGAGGCCTTGGCAGGATCCAGACTCAGGTAGAGCTACAAATAACCTTGCACTTCACCTGCATGTAACATGTTTTTTTATGTGATGGCGTGTAAATGAGATAAAAAATGACTTGTGAATAAAGTATGTCATTGTTATTGTTAACTCTCCCAATTCGAATGAACCAAGGTAATTGCTGCGGGTCTTGAAGGTGAACGCAAGCAGCTAGAGACTCTAGAGAGTAAAAAACTTTTTTTAACTAGAATCTGACAACACTGTGAGACTGCTTGTTTTTTTGTGCTAGCAGTATTGAGTGACTGGAGTGTAGTATACAATCCATCACTTTCTAGGTAGAAAAGACATGAGATGGACACTTCCTTGCTAATTTATCACTTGGCACTATCGCTACTGCTTCAAGTCAAAAAGTGGTGGATTGTATAGGTGATGAAATGTATACTACGACAGGTGCTGCAGACTTTCGGCTCCCAAACGCTTTGACTCAGCAACATGCCATCAATGCGAAGTGTTAGGGGCGGGTCTTGTGCACATACTGACACCTCATTCGTTATGATGAGCCAACCAGGGAGGGAGATACAAACCTCCAAAGTCAAGTCAAATCTGAGGAACTATTTCCACTATGTTTACAAGACGACTCTGGCAATATGCAAATCATGTCTGTGCAAGCTTCACAGCCTGAGATTGTAGATATATCAGAGAACCGATATTATTGGCATATATTGACCTGTTACATAAATATCTGTGTCGGCACATATTACTCTGATAATGCACCGATATAGCACCAAAGATGTGCGTCAGTTATAGAAAATCTTTGTCATTGGGTTTTTCCTGAGCAATACAGACATGGATTTTTAGGAATGAATACACTTGTTTATTGGCGTTTGCTGTTACCCGAGTGCCTACTGAGTGGCTGAATTTAGCAAAGTAACGTTAGGTCTTTGGACTGCAGTCAATTAGTACAGTTGCTAACGAAAAGGACGTTGACTGAGTTATTCGGCATAAGGAGTCACACAGTACGATATTATTTACCAATCATTTATTTCACCAGTTAACATGGCTAGCTTGTATCCATGAATTTCAGAGTCAGACGTTCTAGCTAACTTTTGTCACAAGCAGCTTGGGTGCATAGTTCCAATCAACTGTATTGTAGTGACCTACAAGGGAGGAGAGAGAGAGAGACATTCACCAGGGCATCTGTGCCTTTAAGAGAGACGGTGGTGGGCGGAAGTTTATATGTGTTTTGGTTCCGGGTGCACTGTCATGCCCGCTCAGTGTTGTTGTTAGTTGTATTTTATGTGGAGAGTAAACAGACTCGACTTGCCTTCGCCTCCTTGTCTCATTGTTTACCGCACCTCCACAGTATCAGCATGGACTGCACAATGCAGATTTGTTTACTCTTGTGAAGAAAGCGGAAATTCACAGTACTCAAAGACACTACATTCCATGGAGAGAACAAGAAAAGATCAATAAAAAGTCAAACAAAAGCACAGTCAGTAAAAACAACAATGCAAATAGTTCAAGATTAAAAGCAAATTTAAAAAGATGGGTTTTGAGGGATCGTTTGAACGAGCAATTTTTGTATGTTTTTGTACATGTAATATAACAACAATATAACAACAATGATTCAGTGGATGATCAAACTGTCACAACAAGTTGGATTGAACAGCAAATCACTGAAAAATATGCAGTGCACTGAACAATGTGAAATCATTTGGTGTAGTAACTGTAAAAAATAAAATGTTCCTCTATTCATCAATGGAGATAATTTCAGGTCATTGAGATATGGATTTTTGCGTTGTCAACATTAAGAGCATCTTTTTGCCATTGTTTTCTTGAAAACTGTGCATACTAGTTTGATTTCAAATCCAAACCGTAGGAGTAAAGAGCTAAAAGAATACAAAATGCTTCCCCTTTCCAATACTTTTGGAAGGCACTGTATATGACTAGTGGTCACCAACCCTGGTACTGGAGAGTTAATAACATTTGGTAACTGTGGTACTGTACTCTATGCTTGATAGAATTATCCAATGAAGTAACCAAGAGACCTCATGAGTTTTTTAACAAATCTGGAAGGACATGTTTGTTTCTAAGCCACCTTCTTAACTGTCAATTTTGGAGGCTTATTGGATGTACATATTTAGATTGATAGATAGGCCTCATTGCATGAGTTTTTGACTGTCTTATTCCCCTAGATCCGTGTTGTCAATGCCTTCCGTGACACCATGTCCCCCTTTGACGGCTTGGAGACCCCCGAGTCACGTAGCTCCATCCACAACTTCATGAACCACCCGGAGTTCCGGATACAGGACTCTTCTCCCCAGTTCCCACTCATCGACGACACCGAGGGCGAGGACGAAGAACCCACCAAGCGCAACTCAGCCATCCTGCCATCCCTGCCCCCCACCCCATCTGTCCCCTCACTCCCGTCCTCGCCCAACCAGAACAATAATGCTGTAGACAGGATCATCCCCCTCCACAAGGAGAGCCCAAAGACTGGCGGGATCCCCCAGAATGCTGCTGGGCTGCCGCAATGCCCTGGGAGCCCACTGCACAGCCTGGAGACCTCCCTCTAAGCTTAGTGCACCAGTAATGACCCACAAAACCCACCACACCTCACTCAACACCACCAAGATGGAGAGACCAAGGGCCTGTGGAAGTTTGGCTTGTACTGGACTTGAGGACATCAAACATTTTGGAGCCTTCCTGGGTTTTTATGTTATTATTTATTATGTGTTTGGCCCCTAAATATGATTTTCTCTTAGGGTCTTTGTGTCAAGGAGGGGTGTTTGCACATTTGGAAATTAATTACAGACCAGTTTAAAGGATTGAATTGAATGAATAGGGTCTCTTTGCTGTATATCAGAAGAAATTACAATTACAATTTTTTGGGCTATTTATATTTTTATGATTTCATTTCCATTGTGAAAGCAGACCTGTTTACAGTTTCGTCATACTTTTAGTTGTTGGTGAAAGACCTAACCAACAAGATGTACAAAGTAGGGCAATTTACTGTGAAATGGTAAATAGTGTATTTTAGACATTGCCGTATTTTAGGAAGAAAAAAAGAGTTTATTGTAAAACTGAACTATTTTGCCTGCAGGTTGTTAGTTTTTTTCTTCTAGGAATCTAGAAATCTCTAGGAAAAGGTTTGTGTAGGAACTTGCGTAAGAAAAAACGGTTGTATCGTCTGTTGGGAAAGGGATAACTGGGATACACTAACTGGTTGGGATATTCACTGTGTTGTTCCCAAAGATTTCCAAAGCTACATTTCATGTCCACTGGAAAGTAGTGGAGATCCTATTTTTCCAGTGGTTGGATTTTGTCACTAGTTTTTCTGAGTTACTAGACAATTTTTTTTACAATACAAATATGATTACAAAACAACACCTTAAAAACATAACAATGAAATACCAAAAATAATTAATTAAAACAAGAGCATGTCTCTATGATGGTCCCTAATCAAGGACTTAAGACAAGTGTAAGGGGATCAAGTGCTCCAACCTCAGTCTGCCCTGAAGATCATTCCATGTCTGAGGAGCACAGTAGCTAAAAGCTGTTTTGCCCAATTCTGTAGACACCCGTGGGACAAGCTCTGAGAGCGTGTCAAAAAGTAGCAAGCTCTGAGAGAGTGTCAAAAAGTAGCAAGCTCTGAGAGAGTGTCAAAAAGTAGCAAGCTCTGAGAGCGTGTCTGATCACCAGTAAGTCGCCATAAAAGCAATGATGTGAGGTTAAAATGGAGTTTTAAAATAACTTCTTAAAATAACTTCATATAAAAATAAAATCTAATCATAAGCCCTTCTCAAAATCAAAGAATCCCAACCCACAGACTGATACAAAGGCAATGGTGGGCCCTAGAAAAGAACCACAGAGCAGAGTGATAAACCAAGTCTTATTGTGGTTTAAGAATTGAGGCATCTGTGTGCATGTAAATTGTGAAGACACAGAGGAGCGTTGCCTGGACAATCTTCTTCCTAGGCTCAAAAGGTGAAGCAGGACTTCTTTCTATTCAACAAAACTATTTAAAATCTCAAATACTTGATTCGTTTTTTAACATGCACTTCAAAGGACAGTCCATCGTCAATCCAAATGCCCAGGTACATTGAGTAAGGGACTTGTTCAATTTGGGCTCCTTTCAGGGTACAATATGTAGATCACTGTAAACGATATTACAGGATCTAGAGAAAGAGCATGAACTTAGTTTTGTCCTCATTCAGCACCAGCTTTAATGGAATCAAAACCATGCTGAAGGTAAAGAATGGCCTGCTGAGCTGAGGGAGCACAGGAGTAGAGAGCAGTATCATCATTTACATTACATTTACATTTGAAACATTTAGCAGACGCCTTTATCCAAAGCGACTTACAACAAGTACATTTATCTAAGTAAGTGAATCATCTATACATCAGTCATCATAAGAAAAACAAATCTATACTAGGAGCAGGGGCCATTGGCAGTCACAATGCTAGAAGACGGAAGAATTACTTTTTTTATTTTTTTTATTTTTATTTACAGTAAAGAAACTGTACAGGGGGGTAGTGGGAATGAAGAGGTCTTTAGGAGGGACAGTTAAGATGTAGCCTGAAGAGATGGGTCTTCTTCATCAGCATAAAGATGTAATTTACAATTGTTCAAGAACAAACCAACATTATTTACGTAAATGGCAGTGGATCTAGAATCGACTCTTGCAGAAAACCTTTATTAATATTGAGAAAAGTAGACTGAACTCCATCAACTGAAATACATTGAGTCATATCCCTTAGGTAATTGAAACCAATTGCAGACCGACTGATCAAAAACAATGGCAGATAACCTCTGCAATAGGGCATGATCAACAATATCAAAAGCCTTAGAAAGGTCAATATAGAAGGCTGCACAGTGCTGTTTCTTATCAAGAAGAATGCTTCGCATGTCATTTATAACTAGGGAAGCAGCAGAGAGGGTGCTATGTCCAGTCCTAAAACCTGACTGGTGTGCATTTAAAATGCAATGTATTGTTAAAAAAGGACCGCATCAGACAATTGATCAGGGACTCCAACATTTTAGTTAAACAAGAAAGCCTTGAGATAGTACTCTAAATACTAGACTCAAAGTACTTAGCCACTGGGACTAAATACTCTTAATTGTGAATTTACATCAAGGGTAATTATTGGGGAGAAAACCAACATTATAATTTCAGATTTATATCTGTAGAGAAAATTGTGTAAAGCGAATGGATTGTTGGATTGGTTTTAAGTCATTTTTAGGATTCTAGGTTGATGTTGGTTCAAAAACACTTAACTGAAAGACATTCCATTTTTTAATGACTTTTATAACCAGGTCGATATTTCATAAAGTAGGTTCAACAGGTCAGCCAGCTAACTTTGATTCTGATGAGACTCAAAGAAATATTTAGATTTTCATCAACGAATCTTAAGTTGAAGATACACCATTAACATTGATGAGCCATGACATTCCCATTTTCTTCCATGAAGCTGGTAGAATAGGGTTGTTCTGAAATATTTACAGAAGTTAGCTGGCTAACTTAACATCCTACTTTTTTGAAATACCCAATAGAAAATGTAGAAAATTAAAGACACAGGAGATGTTAGACTCACTGCACATGGTACTTTATTGCACTAAACCTCCTTTAGGGAGGCTTTATAATAAGTAACATATAGATTTGTATATTTTTAGAGAGAAGACAGTAACTTTCAACCCTCAAAACATAAGTCAATGTATCATGGGTTGGGAGGCAGTGTTAAAGTGTGTTCAAAATAGATATTGGTATTTTTTTGGCAAGCCTACAGTCAAAATTATTTTTTTACCCTGTGAATTGCTTTTGTTTGACAGGATAGTATGGGTCCAGCGTTATTGGGTGCTATTCAAACAAACCGTGAAACCATAAAACCTGGACTGCCAAAAGAAATGACTGTGGTTCAGGGCTGTGGAAAATGCATTTAGAAACCAAATATTATTCATTTGATTAATGCATATTTTTGGAGCTCAGGAACAATGTCACCTTTCTGGAATCCAGGCCAGGGTCTCAGTTAATTTGATTCCATATTTATTGGGGGATGTCTTCCCTTTTACAATTACAAACTTCATCTAAAGGTAGGAATATTTCAACAACAAACTAAATAGAGTCCATACTGTAGGTCACCTTTTTTTGTTTGTTTCTCTGTAGTTTCATTCCTGAATTGGGAATGAATGTTATCCATCTCTTTATGGATTATTAATTTTTGTATCTCAATATTTGGTAATAAAGTAATTCATGTCTGTTTATCTTGAGCAGTATAAATGGTTATTGTGGTGAATATTAATTTTCAAAACTTGTTGAGTAATGTGTATGGTTTTTTGAAAATAAAAGATGAATTAGTTTATCTCAAGGGCTACAGATGTCTGTATTCTGTATTTCCAAATTCCACCCTTTTCATTGTTGCAACAGATTATTAGTGGGCTTGCTTCAACTATAGTATGGTGTGGACCCAAGTACAGGAAGAATGCAGGAGTCAATGTTTGCAATAATTATTATTGGTGCTGCCGAGTGCCCCCGATAAACAGCTCTGATCTAACTTGTATCTGCCTCCTTCCTCTACTTGACAGAAGAAGCAGAGTGTAAGCGTAAGCGTGCTGGCTTTTTTGGAGAAAAAAGTAAACCTTTTCACCTTGCTCAAGCAGTATCCGTATCTGTCTCCTTCCTCCACTTGTCACGGGAGAAGCAGAGTCGCGCAGTGGGAGATTGCTGGGCCCGTAACCCAGAAGTTGATGGATGGAAGCTATCCAGTTGGCTTTTAGCTATGAGGGGAAAAAAGGGTTCATTTCATGTCAACTCCAAGCTGGTACTCAGCTCACATGTTTCTCTGCTTATGTTTGTTAAAACGGTCGCTTAGCATAGCCAAAGCCCCGGTGGCCTAAGGCACTGGCCTCCTAAGCCAGGGATTGTGCGTTCGAGTCCCATCTGGGTTGGGTGAAAGCAGAGTGGCGGAGTGGAAGCTTGTGGTGCCCATAACCCAGAGGTCGATGGATGGAAACCAGCACTTTTTGAGTCAGCTCTTACAGAGATCCTAACCAATAGCCAATAACCAATACTCCAAAGACACATGCAAAATCTAGAATCAATACTATACATTGATAGCTCTCTTATGCCTACACAAATGATGTGACAGACCACACCTGACTTACCAGAAACATCTGTCAAGCTAAATGTCCCGTTAGTTTTGGGCACCCTATAATAGGAGGACTACGCCTAAGAAGTGTTGTCATTTCTAAATGGTCTAAGCAATATGTACACAAATATCCTACAATAAACTTTTGGAGTATAGAGCCAAAAGAAGAAAAAAAATGTCTCACTGTCCCATTACTTACGCATGTCACTCTATCTATCTATCTATCTATCTATCTATCTATCTATCTATCTATCTATCTATCTATCTATCTATCTATCATCCAAACCATCCTTTTTCTAGTATGTTTTTGTAGCCTAGACATATAGTAGATCAGAGCATATCTGTATAAATAAAGGATAAATATATAATAAATAAATACTTCTCAAAATGTCAGGGAATGGGACATGTTACTTGCCACTATAACCTACTATAATAAAACAAGCCATGCAGCAGCTTAGCATGGTTGTTGTTTTCTACTGTGCTAGGCCGTGAGTTGTAGTGCAAAAGTAGATTTGGTTAAGTGACAGCAATTCCCATAACGCACTGCTGGTGCTTCCGCGATAGGTTTTAACCAATGTTAAGGCACCCTGCATGTCACATGATCAGTAGCGTGTTTGTGCAAGAAATTTGAAATATGTATGTAAATCCATGCGATGTTTTTTTGAATTGAGTGCCATCGATTCAACAACAGATTTGAAGCTGACATATTTATTCATCCCTCAACATATTACGGTAGGTACTCCTTTGCTGTAGACCAGCTCAATGTGTTCTTCCAAACCGGCTAATAGTAGTAGTATAATTCGCTAGCCGAGTGGTTGACATTCTATGCTATATGGGCTAGCTAATTGTGTTAGCTAGGCTTGCTTGCTAAACTAAATAAGGTTAGCTACTTATATTGATATGGATACTGTTAGCTGTGTACTACAAGCCATGTATGTTAAACAGTTTTTAAAATGTTTTTATTGATCTTTCCCATTAAGGTTGACCAACCGTTCTAGCTAACACATTTGCGCTGCACTGTTTGGACTCCACCGCCTTGTCCCTTGGCCTGGGAGAGTATGGATTGCTTTGCCAGCAGTGGTAAACTATTTGTTCAATTGTAGTCGGTCACGTATAGAAAGACAATCCCCGCCTTATGAATGCGATGTTAACTTGTGTATATTTGGTAGCTAATATTGTTCTCCCTTCTCCTCAAGAATTCGTCTCGGTGACTGAAGAGAAGTTCGATTTTGACATTTCGCTTTCACCTGCAAGGTATCATTTTCATTGTCTCACAATTTATTGGCATACTACGGCTTTTCATTTGTTTGTTTTCGTAATTCCTCTCTTACCTAATATGTTCAACACCATTGGATTCAGAATAACATGAGTCTGTTCCAAACACTACCATTGCAACTGTACCTACCTCCACTGATGCTTTTGTGAACATATTTGTTCTTTGTTTATAGTTCAAAAGGAGAGGAAGATGACGAGGTATTTCTGGGTCCTGTCCATCACAGAGAGAGGTGTATGTCAGTTGGAGTGGATGCAGTCCTGGTGAAGGACAGCGTCAGTAGTGGGCCTTTATTGGGCGAGGAGCCTAGCTGGAGTCCCCTGGCAGGGGAGAAGTTTGAAGAGATCTGCAAGGAAGCCCACCTACTAGCCAGTCAACTAGAGGGCAACCAGCAGCAACCTGACATGGGGGAAACCATCTGTACACTCACAGAGAGCAAAGAGGAACTGAAAGAGGACTTTGTCCAGGATGCTGGGGCCAAGCTGGGCATGCTCTGCAAGTCAGCTAATGCTGTTCTGAGCCCCATCAAAAGGGAGACCTTCTGTGTGCAAGACAGTCCTTTGAAGCAGCTTCCTCCCGCTATCCAAAAGCGGCTGCTAAGGGCCGGTGGGGTCACTAACGCGCGTGTTAGCACCTCCAGCCCTGTTAGAGGGGCTCAAACTCAGCCCATGATGGCTCTCCGAGGTCGCACAGGTCTGACCTGCAACGGCGGGATGCTCCCCAGCAAACCAGCGGCCCCGCGTGCAACCACAACGCTGGCCACTGCCAAGACAAGAGCAGCACCTGCAGAGAAGACCACCAGGCTGCTGCCTCCTCCAAGCAAAGTATGGGCATTCTGGATTCTCACTGTTGCTGGACATGACTTGTAATGCCCAGGCATGCTACTTTTGAACAATAACGTTTTTATATGAGCACAGATTTGTATGAGGTTATAGCCTACTTCATTGTAGTTAGGTACTTTTAAGCTACCATACAAGAAAACAGTGGTGGTTGGTGCTTGAACTGCTTGCATGCATTGTTGAATTCCACATTCTGTACGCATCATTTACTCTGCCAGGAGATGTTTAGTCACATAGGGTGAAGGCAGTATGGGGCGAGGTAACGGCTTGACTGGTGTTTGATTTGGTTGATTCAGGGTAAGTTGGGGTTGAGGCGCAGCACGGCCAGCTGTAACGCCAGCAGGGAGTCCAGCGAGGACCTCCTCTCTGACGCAGCCAGCTTGGCCTCCGACATCAGTGAGTCCGTCCTCAACTCCAGCCTGCATAGCAAGAGGCGCCTCGCTCCCCCCAGCAAGGTAATGGATAAGTTGTTCCTGATTCATGGTATTTTGAATAAGTAATTGAAACCCACCTACCTACCAATTCTGTTACTCCATTTGTATCTTCACAATTGTGATCAGGTCTCTTAATTGAAGATATCTGAATGACTCCTGATTTCCTTTTCTATTCTCCCTGGTGGCAACATTTTAATACAGTGACTCTTTCAAGCCTCTCTTTGTCTGAGCATCCATATTTGTACCTACCATAAACCCCCTTTTTCCTGATTTTCATTGTTGTGCTGACCACATCTTTGAAGGTAACTGTAAGCCAGAGGGTGAGGCCAGATCAGAGTTAGCAAAAGAACACTATCCTCAGCTCTCCTAGGACCCTCAGCTGCTGTTGCCTCCTCTTCTCATGGTCCATTTTCTTATCTTTCAAGGCATAACACAGCTGACAATGTTGAATTGTGCTGCCCCCTGCAGTCATGAAATGAGACTGTATAGATTTTTTTTATTTTATTTTTTTACTTGAGAATGTTTTGGAGTGAACCGTTGTGATGCATGAACATTGTCTTCTCTCCATGTTTTGTTCAGAGTGGGCTATGGGGGCCATCTACCATGAAACCCCCCCCTCCTCAGACCAGGAGAATGACTGACAGGACCAGAAACACCTCATCCTCCTCTTCCTCAGTATCCAGTTTCAACTCTAGCTTGTCTGTATCGCCCGCTGGGAAAGGTGAGGCCTTGTTAGGTGTTATTGGAAACGCCTCTCACCTTGTTGGGTGCCATAGCAGTCTCTGTATTACCCCAATGTAGCCTTAGGTTACCCCAGAGTTCTTTCGGTCAAAGTCGCCTTCTTAAACTATGGCTGCGCTTGGCCGCAAGCGTAAGCCATATAGTTGAAGTGGACACGGCTCAAAACACTGCTCTCAATTTGACTACTTAAAAACATCTTTAAGAAATTCTACAGCCATATCATGTCTTTGTGGCCTATACATCCATGCCGATATAAAAAAAACAACACTTTATTTCCACAATTACAAGCATAAAAGTATATTATTTTGAACTGAGAAGACTTCCTGATTTGAAACACAGGCACTCTGTTTGGAATTGGTCAAATGAAAAACGTACATATGGGATGGAAGGCTGCGTTTCAAACCGAGTGCCTTTGTGGGAATGAAAAAAGTTTATGGGTGAGCCGACAACAAAACCCTGAACTGACCCTTTAAGTTGATAGGGAGCCCCCACTATCCATTTGCATCAATGTGGAGTCATAACCTCCTGAAAAGACATTATTGAGCACCTTGCCCTACACTGGTTTATACATAGAAGGGTGTAGGCTTTAGTGCCATCTAGTGGCAAGGCATCCACTCCACAGACCTGTCCCCTGTTTCAGGTCAACTCAACGCGTCCCTGAACTCCAGCATCAGCGGGCCCAGCAGCTGCGGGCTTGCCAGCGTGAACCAACTGGCCAACCATGGCGGAGGCGCCACGAAGATGCGCAAGTCCTCCCTCATCTGCCGAGCTCCGGAGCCCACCGCACCACGCTCTTCCTCTACCACCACCACGACAGGGGGACAGCAGTCCATCTCATCCCGAGGCAAGAAGCCTTCTGGGCCAGAACGCCCCAAACCCGTCAGGGTCACACCCATGAAGAGGCCTGGCCCTGTACTGCCCAGTACCTCCCCCCTCCACCAGACCCCAGTCAAGAGAGCCATAGAGAGGACCTCCTCCGTTCCCAACATCTCCGCGGCGTCTTCGGCCAAGGGCAACCCCAAACTCAAAGCATTCATCACCCCAACCCCAACCAGTCATTTGAAGGGACTGGGGCGGTTGAAAGGTGAGGATCGGCCAATTGCGCTTTAATGTACTTTTAATCCTTTCCCATTGAGCTCAGGGTTCTTCCCGAAGAATGTAAGAGGGGAGCTGCGCCACCTTGTCCACTTGGCTCCGCCATTATGTAAACATTTCATAATGCAAATTAAACTGATATTTAGTGATGATAGAGTCACTGTCTTTGATCTCCAATGACATTGTTGCTAAAAGTGTTTTAGCATGAATGCAATTCAGTGCCACCGTGTCAAAAATCCTGGGGAGAACCTTGGAGCTGTTAGTTCTAGTTATATTTTGCTTATACACAATTATGCTTGTCTCTCATTTCAATTGTGATGTACAAATAAGTGCCTCAAACTACCCAGGTGAAAAATTACAGAAATTGTCACGTGTTTACAACAATGACAAAAGCTCTAGGTCTATTTCTTTGACATCTGTCAATGGCTTTCTCCATTTGATCTAATATATCTGAAAAACAATCAATAACACTACTAGTGTACACCACCACTAATTTGTCCCATTGTTTTGTGTTCTAGTGGTTACTTCACCTGACTCTCTGCTGATCATGAAGCCAAAGAAATTGATGGCTTTCTGCAGTGCGGACAGGTATGTACTGCTGTCATTATTTATTAGTGCTGCAATTTCTCTAGAGACTACATTTGGACATTTATAAAAGATTAACATAGTTTGTATTAAACCATACGGTTCATGCTCTCTGTCTTGTCAATACAAAACTGAGGAGGGCAATTAACCTAGGGCAATTAATCCTTGCATCACAAACAGCAACTAATTTGAACCTAAACTTGACAGACATTTATGGCATTTAGCAGACGCCTTTATCCAAAGCGAAGTAAGTGAATCATCTATCCACCAGTCATCATAAGATAAAGTAATCAATGCTCAGACCAGGGGCCATTGGCAGTCAAAATGCTAGAAGAGTGTGTGTGTGTGTGTGTGTGTGTGTGTGTGTGTGTGTGTGTGTGTGTGTGTATATATATATATATATATATATATATATATATATATATATATATATATATATATATATATATATATATATAAATAAATAACTGTGTGGTGTTCATCAAAGTTATTGATCCTGCTTTGTGAAATTCAATATGACCACCTTATCAAGCAGTGTTATTTTCATTGTGGAATTAAATGTCAAGGACTAGCAGAAGACTAGCAGAACCAGCAGATACAACCCTTGCATTAGAGGGCACGACTGATCATATGTTCCATAACGTCACAGCCCACAGAAACCAGCAGCCCCTCTTCCCGTGTTGCTCCAGACGCCCTCTACTGGGGCGTCTAAGTTGGTGCAGCTGAAGACGAGGCGCCCCTCAGCCCTGCCTACCCCTGTGAACCGGCGGACCTCCGGCATCCCCACGTTCACCCCTAAGAGCGGGACGTGGCAGGGCAGGCCATCCCTGAGCACATCCACCCTGCCATCCTCCACCAGGAGGGCCAGCCCCCGGAGGTGAGACTGCTACACCTGGATCACTACAGGGGTCGAAGGGTCAAGCTTGGATAACATAGAAGTGTGCCTGGTCACATTTATTAGGGATGCAAGGGGATTGTGAAGGCGTATGTGGGAGGGAAAGCAACCGCATAGCAATATTCAGTTAATAAAGGTCTTGGACAGATAAGACTAATATGATCATTTACCAGAGTGATTGCAAGAGGAAAGTTTGGAGAAAAAAGGATCTGCCCATGATTTACAGCAAATCACAGCATCTGAAACATGGTGGAGGGAGTGTTAAGGTTTAGGCATGTATACCTGCCACAAGAACTGGCTAACTTGTCTTAATTGATGATGTAACTGCTGACGGCAGCAGCAGAATATATTCTGAAGTGTACAGAAACATCTTGTTTGCTCGAGTACAAGCAGTTGCCTCAATTCATTGGATGACGCTTCATCATACAGTAAGACAATGACCCCAAACATACAGTGGAAATATTCTTAGTCTTAAGATTTAAATCTAATTGAACATTTATTGTATTTCTTGATGGTAAGATTTTAGGCAAAAAGACCTAACACCAACTCAATATAACTGCAGTACAGGCATCACCAGAGAAGATACCCAGCATTTGGACATGAATCTACCCACATTACTTTTGGTGCCCTGAAAATGGGTCCACTATGTATGAAAAGTGTTGGTGAAACCAATATGTACACAAATACAAGCTGATGATCTCAATTTGAACCTCATAGTAATTGTTTGATTTCAAATCCAAATTTTTGCAGTCTAGAGCCAAAAGAAGAAAAAACATTACTTACGCAGAGCACTGTATATACAGGGATACCCTTTTCCCCCAAAACTGTATTATTGTGTTGTGAATAGCCTTGAATGTTGTTATATATTTGCTCACATTGTATTGTGTCATGTTTATAAGTTGATTTGAAGTATTATCTAGATCAGTGAGATGAAACGTTACAGAGCGTTCAGATGGAAATGTATTTATTGTGCAGAACAGACATGAGTCTATGTTTTGTGGAACGTGTTGGCTGTCTAAGACATTTCTATATCTGCAACCTTCAGAATTTTGCACCCTCATGAACTCGACCAAGTTGGTTCCCAAATCAAATGTTATTTGTCACGTACATCACATACTTGATAATTGATATAGTGAAATGTTTTGGCATCTTGCTCCTCGATCAACAACAATCAACGAATCAACAATACAATATCATATAGAAATAATAACACAGTGACAATAGCAGTGCATACGGGTGTTGTGTAAGTAGCAGCAATAATGATTGTATTCCTATTGTTATTATTACAATGTCAAGAGTATGTAGCAGCAATAATTTACAGTAATAGTGCAAAGGTGTAATGAAAGTAGTGGCAATAATTGTTAGATGTGCAAAGAGCAGTGTGATGACCATGGGCTTCGTCTCTTCAGTCCTGCTCAGGTGAAGGGGAGCCACCAGGAGGTTATGGAGGTTGTGCCAGGCAGAGAGCCCCTCTGCCCTGCCAAGCTCCAGCCCTTCCCTCTTGTCTTCTCCCTGGAGGACGAGCCAGAGGCAGACCCCACCACTATCACCACCACTTACCCCCAACCTGAAACAAACGAGTCCACCTCTAGTGTCAGTATGATCAGTCAGGACTCCCCAGAACCCAGCAAAGAGGGCCAGGAGCATCCTGAAGTCAATGAGGAAAATCAGGAAGAGATTGAGGAGTTAAAGGAGTTGGGTAACGCTGAAGAGTTCCAAGAACTTCCTCAGACCAATGGGATTACGACTCAGGAAGTCAATGAAGTAAAGTTTTCACTTTCTTGTAGCTTGTGTATCTTCTTATTTGCCTTTTAGATCTAATTTTGAACACATTTCCCTCTTGCAAGATGTTCATGATGCTTGTTTAGTATAGTTTTGTTTACTAGGCTTGTGCCGGTATCAAAATTCTCAAACCGGTATACTTTCCTGCCAAAATAATTGTAACTGGTGGAATGGAACTTGCTTCAAATCAAGATATTGGCATATCCAAGTCACTTTAGAAAAATAAGGGTATGCATGTTTGAAAGGAATTGTAGGTGGTTTTTCATATTGCCTGGGATCCTATGGGAAAATAGCGTAACACTAGACTGAATACACTTTTTTATAGATTTTTTACGAGGACAGAGAGAACCCGTTGTTTAGTACATGCATCTTCTTAATTATATAATTATTAAACAAATAAATAATAATAATTATCATTGAGGTTTTTTTGGTAACCAATGACATGCCTTCTCTTGGCAGGTTCTGCTGGTGGACGCCCCGGCTCCTATCCTGAGACCACAGGAGAAACTCCTCATTGACCTGTCCAACACTCCTGACCTGACTAGGACCGCCTCACTGAAGCCCTCTGGTGGACAGGTGAGAGAATGACACTATATGACCTAGGGTACTGGGGTTATTTTCACGATTACTGTCGATTACACTGCAGTTTTTTTGTTTTTACTCTGTTTTAATGTAGTTATATAGATAGGGCAGGACACAAACTGGCATTTCGCCCAAAGTTTTCTCAGTCTAGCCCCTACTCTTCCAAATAAGATTTAGGGCCATGCTGGATTTTGCCCCAAATTCAATATTGCAGCCAAATACCATTGAATGGAGGTATAATCACCAACAAATGTAACACGTATAAGATGAGACCATTTTCTATTTTGGGGTAATTCAAGTTTCTGTGAATCCAATATTGTTGCCATAATGAGCTTTAATGTCACTGCCTGAGTAGTAATTGCCTGAAACATCTCCTGAAACATTTGTGTTTTTGTGACAATCTGGAGTAGATCTTACTAGTAAAAAGGTATTTTGGATTGATTGTTGCAACAACAACAAAAATGTAATGAACATTGAGAGTGTGTGTGCTATTGTCAAGAGTGTTACCACAAAGCCATGACTTTGCCACGGTTGTTGATAAAAGTGTCTGTCTGTTGATATGGCCATATTAAACAAGGCCTGTAATATTACTATGAATTACTACACCTTGAGTTGCCGCAATTGGAAAAAAAATCTATCTGTGTATCCAAGTCACTTTTCAGAAAAGCAATTCGGGCACAGTGTTTACAATGACTACCACTGTAAGATCGTATACATTTTAGTAAGGAATTTTAGGTGTTTCGTATTGTGTGAAACTAGAAGTTATGGTATATAACCGATGTTCTCTGAAGGAGATGAGGGAGACCCCTCACTATGGGACTGCATGTTCCAGATTTTGCTTTGTAGAGGCCAGAAGGCATATGTGGCGCTGTAGAAAAAAACCTCAGAGATCCGTCAGCTCTGGGTGAGGGTGGAACAACTGGCCCTGGGCCTGGGACATCCTGGGCTCAACAGGGAGGGGGGGATCTCTCCAATATGTGCGGTGAGACACTCGTTGGATACTGGCATGCGTCTGCACATATGAAGAACCCGAGCTGGAAGTCCCTCCTGAGTAGAAGGCCGAGCGAGACCACCAGGATCAAGGACGCCATGAGCAGCGAGTAGCCGAAGACATTAGTGGTAGGAGACAGCGTGCCGGGGCAAAACACCTGGTAACAAAGAGCCATGGACCGCTGTCTCACTATGGTGAGGGCAGCTCTCTACGGGACAAAATACAGACCTATGGAAGTCCAATGACTGGGTCGGCGTGAGGGAGCTTTTAGCATAATTCATCCAGAAGCCTAGGCTGAACACTGCAAGCTGCGCCCTGGTGTCCATGCATCTGAGCCATTCGTTGATATGCATGTGGACCCGTACGCCTCTCACCCGAAGGGGGGCTACAGTGGCTTCTACACACTTCGTGAACATCGTTGGAGCCAAGAACAGACCAAATGGGAGGGCTAAGAATTTGTAGGTTAGGCCGTTGAAAATACCTTTTTACCAATAAGATCTACTCCAAAAAGAAACGTATAGCAAATGTTTCAAATGATGAGAACTACTATTTACTACAAATTACAGGTATTACAGCTCATTATGGTGGCCATATTGGATTCCCAGTAATGACAAATTACACCAAAGTAGTCTGTAATGGGCACAGATATAACTCTGAAAATGTTATTTTACCATACATGTTTTACATTTGTAGGTGATTAAACCTCCATTCATGGCAGCCATATTTTGCCTCCATATTGAATTTGGCAAAATCCATCTTAGATCCATCAAGAGTAGGGGCCAAACAAGCATTATCCACTGAGAACTTTGACTGGGCGAAATAACAGTTTTGTTTTGGCTGGGCCCTGTCTAATATACATATTTAGACAATGTATGAATGCTCATTGCGTATGTCAACTAAAATGTGAATGCAGGTGTACAATAATGTAGCTATGTTGTCATCATTGTAACAACCACACTGATGACCTTTTTGTTTTTTTGTGTGTCCTTAATCCCCACTGCAGTTGATTGACCTGAGCTCTCCTCTGATCAGATGGAGCCCGGAAGACAAGAAGGAAAATGCCTTGAATGACGCACCCCTGATAAACCTATCCTTTTGATCATAGGGGCTACATTTGAGCATTTTTTCCCATGTACATGATGATTAAGAAAATCTGCAAAAATACTGTGCCTATACCATAACTGAAACTTAAAATGATAGACTAGGTGTCATCAAACAAGGCTTTTTAGAAAAGAAAAGAATATTATGTTTTAAATCAAGACAGTCAATTTTACACTATTGTATAAGTCACCAACCTAATTTCTTTCTCCTACTGTACTTTTTTTTTTTTTTTGTGACGGTATTGCTGCTCTGTGTGATTATTTTAAATGTTTAAATAAATGTTCTTAATTTAACTTATTGGGATGCTGAGACTTATTACACAAATGTTGTTCTTTGCAACATAATAATACATGACTGATGAGACTTCACCATGAACACAATTAACGCTTGCGTAGCATTGCCCAAACGGTCAGTTACTCAGTCACTACAAAATAAGTTGTATTGCACACACTACTGCAATTACACCTGTATGATTTCTGATATTACTGTGATGCAGTTGTTATTTACCATATTTTGATATGAAGAATTAACGTTTTAGTTCAGACTGAAGTGTTTTATCTTTGTTTGTTTGCTCAGGGTGGGCAATTTGTCTTTGAACAGAATTAACATAACACAGGATCATTTTGATTCGGAGTAATATACTCAAAAGCAGTGTTTTATCTAAAGCATCACCCTTCAACTTTTTTCATTCATGAAAAGACTGAATAAGTGACAGCACACTATTTCTAGCTAACTCTGACATATTTAAATTGTGTAAACTAAAGCACACTTGTCTTAGGTTTGCTTTTACCTATCCAGCCAGGTCGCGAAGAGAGCAAAGGCACTCTCACCTAGTGTCATCTTCAGACTTGTCACCAGTATGTGTGCAATAGTGACATATTGTCAGAATGTCCACTAGGAGATGCTTAAAGGCAGGCGAAAGAAAGTTGGCTTCACCTTCCTCTCCCTGCAAATTTCTGTTCAATTAATAAAAACACAAAGACTCTGACAATGCTCAATTGTTTTAGCTGCATGTTTGAATTACAGTACTTTTTTTTTTCTTTTTTCTTTTTTTTTTCTTTTTACATTGTTTTCGTTCATTATTTGCATGGCATGATTTCTTATAGCCTAGATATTTTATTGTAGGACCAAGTAAAATTGATGCAAAAAGTTATGAGTACACTGTGGAAGAGAACGATGATGAGGTTTTAATGATCGCTATACTCACATTTAATGTTAGGCACTATCATTAGGGAATAGTTTTAAAACCCACAGACAATGCTCACATTTTAGGAGCAGATTTATGCTAATCAGTTATTTCAGAGGAGGGGGCACTGGAGCCATTTTGAACGACTGCAGGACTATGTCAAGGGGCATAGCGTCAATGCGCTCCTTTCAACATTGTACACTAGTAATGGAAAGGAACAGGACAGCGATGTCGCGGAAGAAAGTTGCTCAGTGGATTTTCTAGGTTTTCTGGAGAAGTGGATGTCATGCGTTTTGAACCATGGAATTACAAGTGCCCTGGCTATGGATTTGTTTGTTATCGCAAGTTCCATTATTTGGATGTCTTGATGTACACGTTTCGGATACTTTGCAGTCTAGGGTAGTACTGGCAAATGTGTCACTTGGACGGGGTTGGATTTATAACATAGACAGAACTTTGACACCAACATACATACGGCACTTTTTAAGCATTGAAAGGCAAGCCGGAATTTTGTATCTCTCAGGAAAAGTGAATTGTGCGCGTTTGCCAAGGAACCCAGCACCACTTTATCTTCAAATTAGATCAGTTATCTCGGAAAACTTTATTTTAATAAATTTTAATACTTTCGTGCATGGACATAATTGTTTAATTAAATACCGGAGAAAGAGCACTGAGGGTGAGTCTGACATTTATATGAACATACACTCAAAACTAGTGACACCTCCTTGCGTGTCCACGGGTATTTTGTTTATGAACATTTATGAACATTTACCACTCTTTACCCGGAATGAACACATTTACCGTTCATCATGCAAGGGAGGGGAATTGAAGGTAATGATTGAAAACGGGATTTTTTCTCCGAATTGTCTGCAACCCGATGAGCATAGCGAGATGAATTTAGTCTGCAGGGTGCCAAACCCACTCAATCCCATCACTGTCCGCGCGAAATTGCACTTTACTTCTCCGCATAAGCCTGGAATGTTTACACATAGCGAATTCGGACTAGATTCATGGATCAAACGTAAAAAAAGAAATGTTAATACAGCTCCCCAGTTTCAACTGCCCAACTATCAGGTTTCTCTCCCTGAGAATGAGCCAGCGGGAACTCGCGTAATTACGCTCAAAGCAATGGATTCAGACGATGGAGATGCTGGTAAAGTTGAATATGATATGGAAGCCCTATTCGATAGCCGATCCAATGATTATTTTCAAATAAACTTGCAGACCGGCAGCATCACAACTTTGCAACCTTTGGACAGGGAGGTCAAGGACACTCATGTCTTCAAAATTATAGCCACGGACAAAGGCATCCCTAAGAGGTCAGCCACTGCTTATCTCACTGTCACAATCAGTGACACTAATGACCATGGACCTGTGTTTGAGCAGACAGAATACAGGGTGAGCATTAGGGAAAATGTGGAGGTAGGGTTTGAGGTGTTGACTATCAGGGCCACAGATGGGGATGCCCCATCCAATGCAAACATGATCTACAAAATTGTGAATGAGGAAGGCGACAATGCTGGTTTTGAAATTGACCCCAGAAATGGCCTAGTCAAGATCAGAGTTCGGCCTGACAGAGAAACAGTGGCCCAGTATCAGCTGATAGTGGAAGCCAATGACCAGGGTAAGGACCCAGGCCCCCGCAGCGCTACAGCTACAGTGTATATCTCTGTGGACGATGAGAATGATAACTACCCTCAGTTCAGTGAGAAAAGGTATGTAGTCCAGGTCCTTGAGAGTGTGGCAGTGAACACCAAAGTGACCAGGGTAAAGGCCACAGATAAAGACGAGGGCAACAATGCTAAAGTCCACTACAGCATCATCAGTGGCAATGTAAAGGGCCAGTTCTACATCCACTCTCCTACAGGTGTGATTGACGTCATTAACCCCCTGGATTATGAGATGATCAGGGAATATAGCTTGCGGATAAAGGCGCAGGATGGGGGCAGGCCACCTCTGATAAACGGCACAGGTATAGTGGTCGTTCAGGTCGTTGATGTCAATGATAACAGCCCCATGTTTGTTAGCACACCCTTTCAAGCCACAGTGCTGGAAAACGTTGCCGTCGGTTACTCTGTCATCCATATTCAGGCCATAGACGCAGACTCTGGCGATAACTCCCATTTAGAGTACAGACTAACTGACACTGCTCCAGGCTTTCCATTCATCATCAATAACAGCACAGGGTGGATTACAGTCAGTGTGGAGCTGGACAGGGAGACAACAGACTTTTACACTTTTGGCGTGGAAGCCGTGGATCACGGGATTCCCGCCATGTCGTCCTCAGCCAGCGTCAGCGTGACAGTGCTCGACGTGAATGACAACATCCCCACTTTCACTCAGAAGGTGTACACCCTGAAGATTAACGAGGACGCCGTTGTGGGGACCAGCATGCTGACACTCACAGCCATCGACCAGGACGCCAACAGCGTTGTGACCTACCAGATCTCCAGTGGGAACACGCGGAACAGGTTTGCCATCACCAGCCAGAGTGCCGGAGGGCTCGTCACTCTGGCGCTGCCATTGGACTATAAACAAGAGCGCCAGTACGTCCTGACCGTGACCGCCTCGGACGGCACACGCTACGACACAGCGCAGGTCTTTATCAACGTCACTGACGCCAACACCCACAGGCCTGTGTTCCAGAGCACCAACTACCAGGTGATGATCAGCGAGGACCGGCCCGTGGGCTCTACTGTGGTGGTGATCAGTGCCATCGATGAGGACATGGGCGAGAACGCACGCATCATCTACGTCATGGAGGACAATGTGCCACAGTTCAAAATCAACCCTGACACGGGCGCCATAACCACGCAGATTGAAATCGACTATGAGGACCAGGCTTCCTATACACTAGCGATTATAGCCCGTGACAATGGCATTCCCCAGAAATCCGACACCACGTACGTGGAGATCATCGTTCTGGATGCCAACGATAACACACCACAGTTCCTCAGGGACATATACCAAGGGACAGTGTTTGAGGATGCACCCGTGTACACCAGTGTCCTCCAGATCTCCGCCTCTGACAGGGACTCTGGCTCCAATGGCAGACTCAGCTACACCTTCCAGGGCGGGGACGATGGAGAGGGGGACTTTTTTATTGAGCCTTACTCTGGCATCATCAGAACAGCCAGGAAGCTGGACAGAGAGAATGTACCCCTTTACAACCTGAAGGCCTTTGCTGTGGACAAGGGTGTCCCCCCACTAAAAGCAACAGTGGACATCCAGGTGTCAGTGCTGGACATCAATGACAACGCACCCGTCTTTGAGAAGGACAAGCTGTTCATCTATGTGGTGGAAAACAGTCCTGTGGGCTCCATCATCGCCCGCATAACCGCTACAGACCCGGATGAGGGAACCAACGCACAGATCCTGTTCCAGATTGTAGAAGGGAACATCCCAGAGGTCTTTCAACTGGATATGTTCAATGGAGATCTCGTCGCCCTCACAGATTTAGACTATGAGTCTAAGATGGAGTACACCATTGTGGTCCAGGCGACCTCGGCACCGTTAGTGAGCCGTGCCATTGTGCACATCCGCCTGCTTGACGTCAACGATAACGACCCAGTCCTACGTGACTTTGAGATCATCTTCAACAACTACGTCACAAACAGGTCCAATAGCTTCCCGGCAGGGGTGATCGGGAAGATACCAGCCCAGGATCCAGATGTTTCGGATAAGCTCCACTACACTTTTGTGGAAGGGAATGAGCTGAATCTACTGATCCTGAACCAGGACACAGGAGAGCTCAAACTGAGTAGAGACCTGGACAACAACAGGCCTCTTGAGGCCACCATGAAGATATCAGTCACAGGTAAGACTCCCATTAAATTGAATACAATCTCTTTTGTAAAGGTGTCTGTATGTTGTTACAATACATTGCTTTGAGGAGTGTTGTATGTCCTGTTTAGTGGATAGTTTGTTCAAGGGTCTCATGTCACATTCATACCTCTCGATGTAATTGAATCTTGCATTACAGATCTCTGTGTGCTTTGCATCTTGTCAGTCTTTATTCTTATGCCTCTTTTTGTTATGTTTTAAATAGGTTAGGCTTGCATGGATGATTTTTAATTTCTAAGTCAGAATTGGTCATTCATAGTACAGTACATGTCCAATTGTGTCTCATTCTGCTTCTTTATGTTGCTCTATGCCATTGGTGTTATTATTGCCAGCACATGGTGTATGTTAAACTGGATCATTTCTTTAGATCCATCACTTTAGGTTGCCTTATACATGTATAGTAAGGATGTAGTTACTCTTGTTAGAACATTCTACTATTATGTTACATTAATGTATTTACTGCTTGATTTGTAATTAGACAGTGATTGAGTTTAGGTTTTTTTTGTAATAACAACTGGAAAGAGCAACAGCCCCTATTTATTTCTGTAATAAAAATCGTCCATTACATCACTAGATTAGTAACAACATGAATGTATGTTGTTACTACAGGAATTGATGCATTACTATGCAAGTGTAAGAGCAACTTGGTGTGAAGTTTCTACATTGCTAAGACACACTCTCTAATTGTCTTGGTGAATGTAAACCAAGTGAATCCAATAAGTATTATAAGTAAGTGCTCTTCCCTCTGGCCTGTGAAAAAAAGTGGAAACTGAAAGCACACTCAACGATATTTGAAAGGGTAGGCTCACATCATCTAATTGTATTATGACATCTGTATAGTGTTAAATGACAGACATTGCCTTTAGACTTTCAGAGGAGGGGGCACTTCCATCAGATTTGAAGCTGCTACATCTACTCATTCTGTAATATTTTCTGATGTTGCACTTTATTTTCCTACTGGTAATGTGACCTTGATGCTAATTGTTTTTAGTTGTGAATCAGTTTTATTGCTGGTCCTTGTCTCTGCTTTGAAAGGAAGTCCTAGTCAACCCTCCTCCATGTGAATGTCTATGGGGATTCTGGTGACTGGTAACTGAGCCTAAATCACCACATTGCTATTGATGCTCGCTGGCTATACACAAAAAGATCTATGACCATGTTCAACGCCACAGCTGCCACAACTCTGACAACTCTGACTCCCTTTGTTCCCTCTGCCCTATACCCCCATATTCTTTGTAACCCCAGTATCCTAAAGAGGATGGCACAGCATGCTGAGACCTGACTGGACTCAAGCTGTCATGTCTCCTATTCCTGTTAAAATGCAACCATAGCAGCTTGATACAGTGTTAATCATTCCATCAGCACTGCTTGTACAATAGCTGGTAGCTAACTGGTAGCCTTTCAGGACTGTTGTCACAATTTTCTCTGGGTATCTCCATTTGTTGCTGTATCTGGTGCATACTGTATAAATTATGTTTTAATCTTCTATTTTATTTGATACCTTGTGACAGTGTTTAAGCTGCAGCTTTGTATTTATTGTACGCATTTAGATAAATTGATTTCCTGAAGTCATTATACAGTTGTCTCCTTTATCCATTTGATCATCTTTACTCAATTTATACTTGTTGTTTATTGTCGTCTGTTAGAGCCACATGCTATTTGTTATTCAAGTTTTGTGGTTGTTCAAGCCTTTGAATAGTTCAGCATGCAGTATTAAGAGGAAGAAGCCAGGGGTTAGCCTACTCTTTCACAGTTGAACCGCTTGTAGCCACATTTCTGTTTTGAAAAGTGAACTTAAAAGTCAAACCATTTCATGATTAGACAAGTGTTAAGCATATTGAAACCAGCAAACATTGGGAACAGAATAAGCAGAGAAAATATTCAAACTCATTTTAGCTAATCAGACGTCTATTTGAGGCCTACATGGTAGGCATGCTCCTTATACAAACTTTGCCCCGAGCTGTGTGTTACATCTTCGTTATGAAAGAATGATTGATTAGGCTATGTGTTAGAGAAACATCCCGTAAATCATGAATTTTGGTTGATTTCATACACACTCCAGTGAAAGCTGAGTGCATGCTGCAACTCGCTAACATGTACACAATTTGAGTGTCTGGGAAGAGTGTCAGTATCTCTCTCTCTCTCTCTCTCTCTCTCTCTCTCTCTCTCTCTCTCTCTCTCTCTCTCTCTCTCTCTCTCTCTCACTTTGACACATTCAAACACACACACAAACTGTCACTCTCTCGCTTCCCATTGTTCTACCACAAAGCAAGTCTTCCTTTGACTACTGCAATGGATGCAACTCAGACCAACATTGCACTTCTCTTTAGCTGATGTGCTCCCTTCTGGTCAACCGAATTCTGCATTTGCTCTCAGTTAAATGTAGCTTTAATCTCTGGGCATTGCCCTTTCTAAGCCATGAGAATTGAATTAGCCGGCCGTGCCTAGCCCAGAATACTTGGCGGGTTTCAGTGTCTTGGTTCAGAGGAGCTCTATTAGACCCAATGCCACTCCTAATTCAATTTGGGTAAATTACCAGCAGCATGCTCTGCTGCTGAGAACATGGCCCTTCAATGCAAACCAATGGCTTTCATTTGTCACAGTGGATTTGTGATGAGGGTGAAGGCTAAGTTTGCATTGTCCTGTGTGGCATACAGTGAACATGAGGCAAATGTATTTTGCCAGAGTTTGCTTTGTGGAGAGAGACATATTTGAAATGTAGGCCTAACTTGGATACTGAAATGGAGTAAAGTGTACACATATGTGCGTTGTTCGTCACAGAGGAATCAAGGGAGTGTGTGTGTGTGTGTGTGTGTGTGTGTCCCAGCGCATCTCATCTTAGAGAATAGAGTGCTTATGATTTCATTGGCATTTAGGGAGAAATCTAGATCGCTTTCAAACATCAAAACAGCACGCCAACCATCTGTTGACTCCTTTAAACCAATGTAGATCATGTTTTGTCTTGCTATGTGGTTTTGGTGAAGGGAGTGAGAGGATTGTTGCCCCTTAGGCAAGGCAAATTTCAAGGGCTCTTAATCTGCCTCTCAGTGCATCGTTCATTCCTGTGCTTCATTTTAATTGCACTTGGCTTGTTGTTGAGTTTGATATTACAATAATGTTTCAGCTCTTTTTTACATTGCTTAGAATTCAGTAGCCTATACGCTCCATTGTTATGTCCAGATGCACTAGTATTACTTGGAAATAGGTATTGTCCCCTGAATTATTGGTTTGACTCAGATAATTGGGATGTGAGGGTGTGTTCCCGCCAATATCCCCCTTTTACTTACAGTAGCCTACTGCTATGATTGCCTCTCCAGCTCCACAGGTGGTTTGCATCCAGTAGTCTTGACATGAATGCAGCAGCCACCATTCGTAAACCCTTGGATACCATTTATCATAGCGCTCTTCGCTTTATAACGGGTGATAGTTTTAATACTCATCATTGCAACCTTTAACAAAAGGTCAGCTGGACCTCGTTAAAGTCTTGTAGATCACACCATTACTCCCTTTTTGTGTACAAAGCCCTATTGCATCGTTCTCAGGGTTGGTTAACTCTTGAGGTTCCTCAGATCTCCACCGAATTTGGTGAGTTTTAGTTATGGTGCAACCTCACTGCTGGAACAATATACAGAGTGCATTACAGTTGGTTGTTCTGGTGCCGCTCTGGGCAATTTAACATCTTTATCGTGGACCTCTTTGTTGAATTATTTATTTATTTATTATTTTTTATAATGTTGTATTTTTGTTTGATGTATGGTTATAAATTGTGTGTATGCAGGGCTCCCTTGCTAAAAGACTGTGGTCTCAATGGGTCTCCCTGCCAAAATAAAGGTTAAATAGATGAAGCATGCTTTTTTTGGCACGCACATATTGCAAACGTCATAGAGAGACAGCTACATGGCTCTTCTGTGACTTACCAGTGAGTGGTAGTGTGGTAAGTGCCAGAGAGAATGATGTCAGATGTCACTGTTGAAACATTTGTTCCCGGTGGAGATTTATGATTTCCTTGATCTTAATAGATGGTCCCTTTAGGCTAGCCATAACGGAAGGCAGGCAATTACGTATCCGTGTCATTTGTAATGCACACCCACATGTGAACAACGTGACATGTATAGGCCAACAACAGCATTTCTGTATTCAATTCAGTTCAATCCAACTTTATTGGAAGTGCAGATATAGCAAATTAGACGTTTACATCTTCATGAAATGGTCAATTGTTGGTTTCATATTTTGTGCATCATTCAATATTGGAATGTGTGTAATTCGATGCTGGCTGTCTAGTTATTCAGACATACCTCATCCTCACATATCACGAAGTAGAGGATAAACTCAATTTGGCCACCTGCACTCCAGAACATTCAGACAGTTTTTTATCCTTGTTTGTTTGAGATATCCACACTCCCTAGACACAGTTGACTTGATTTACTACCACCTGAATGAGTTGAACTAAAATACTAACAACACTGCCAAGAACACCTCAGTTTTAGTGGTTTGGGTGTGTGCTTGTGTGCGTGTGTGTGTGTATGTGTGTTCAGTGAATCATGCTGATCTTAGAAAATATAGTCCCTAAATGCCCTGCTCTGTTAAGCCAGTCTGACACGATGACGATTCTAACCGATGAGAGGGTCTCATACCACAAGACAAATTCTCCATGTCACACTGTCTTGATGCAATGTACTGTACACTGCATGAGCAGACTCGATGGTAGCTCTCACACTGGCCAATGTGACAGAGCCCCCTCTCACCCTCCCCTTCTAAGTTTGTTCATTGCCAGGACAACGACAGAAATGGCGCAGGCCATGAAATAGTAACAAGACATTTCAGCTGTAGCCATAGTCTTCTTATGCACAGAGAAAAAGACTAAAAAACAGAAGGGAGGAGAGCAGGGGCTGTCTATTATCATTATTTCTTTTTTTTCTTTTTTTTTCTTCCTGTCTCAGCCCTCCCCTAATTGGAGGAAATGAAAATACAATTATAATAATAATAATTAATAATCATGTTTTTTGTAAGGTCATTTTTAGATCAATATTATTTTTTGCCAGCCATTCCTGAACCTTAGACCAAAGGTCAGACACATGGGGGCAATGGCAAAGCAGAGCTTCTATTGCTTTGATTTCCTCACTACAAAATCTGCATAGTGGAGATTGTTCAATGCCCCATATGGTGAGCATTCTTTTGGTTGCAATCATTGTAAGAATTTTTTAATAGTATTTTAAAAAGCGTAGTGATGCGTCAGTTGTTATTTTATATATTGATTCATAAACCTGATGCAATGGGATAGGAACATCAAATATCTGTTTCCAGTAATCTTGTATCCTGTATGGCGCAGCAGTCAGTGTTTTTGACCTTACATGGAACTGGTATACTGATCCATTTATACTAATCTTTTTCAGCCATTAGTGATTTTTAATATGAGGCAGACAAACTAAATCCTTGCCTTTTCCGTTTTCCAATTTTCCTAATCCAATTTTGTGGCAAGGCTGCAATCAGTTGATTGTAATTTTGCTAATTGATGAAAATTATTCTGTTGTGACACTTTTTCCAATATGTATTTTTTAATTCAACCAGATTATTTGTTTCAGAAGGGTGTACAGTATGTCATTTTCAACATACCGATGTAATCTGTATGAAGGCAAATAGGCCATTTTTAAATAGAGGATGAGCTTCTCGTAGTAATCTGCTAGAGAACCAGTTTGGGTGTAAGTATAGTTTTTGAATGATTGAAGCTTTTAGGGAGAGATTCAATGCTTTGATATGTAATAGTTTCAACCCCCCATATTCATGTTCATTATATAGATAGGCCTGTTTAATTTTGTCTGGTTTACCAAAACTGAAATATTTTAACATATTTTTTCCATATAATTTGAAGAATGAATCATCAGGAGTTAGTAGTGCCATAAGTAAATATGTGAGTTGAGATATGACAAAGGAGTTAGTGTGATTTTTCCATAGATGGATAGGTATTTATCTCCCCAAGGTTGCAAGATCTTGTCTATTTTAGTTAACCTTTTTAATGAAATGTATGGTAATAAGTTAATTTATGTCTTTGGGGATATGAATACAAAGTATGTCTACTGCTCCATCAGCCAATTTCATTGATAAACTGCATGGAAAGTGTATCTTTCAGTAACCCATTACGTAGTATAGTACATTTTTCAGAATTTGATTTTAATCCAAAGAGACTATAGAAGTCCTAAATAAGACCTGGATTGAGGACTCAAGAAAAAGCTTGAATCGTCTGCATACATTGACACTTTTGTGTTCAAGCCCTGAATATCTAACCCCACCTTGACATTTACACATATTGTTTTGTACTGATGATAATTTATTATCTTTAGGAAAGAAGTCATTACACTGATCATCATTGGTGGGAGATAGAGGAGACTGAAAAGAACACATACAATATGCTTAAAATATTGCACATACTCTTTCAGAATATAATTCGGTGATACATGGTTTATTCTGTCATTTGTAATGACTTTTTCTATATTCTTTTTGCTCGCATTTCTGTATTGTAGGTTAAAGAAATATTTTGTGAGGATATTTTTCCATCCAATTTGCTTTATTTTTGTAATATACTATACTTGATCGTTCTTGAATAAGTTCCTCCTGTTATTTTTGTTTGTTTTCTAAGTTGCTCTGTTTTTATAAAGTACAGTTGTCATCTGCATCCACTTGTCCTGTTAGTTTCTCTATTTCTGTTATTAGCCAAATCTCTTTTAACCAGAATTGTTTTTGTTTGATGAGGATTGAAGTGAATGACCTCTGAAGGCACATTTGCCACAATAAGAGGATCAGCCATACCTATATTATGGACTGTTTATTCTTAATAAAGAACTGAATTTTTGAACAATCATGATCATTTTCACTAGACATATATACAAAATTCAGCTTTGGTCCTGCCAGAGCTCCACAGATTGTTCTTAAATGTCATAGTTCCAAACCAAGAATTAGAATGTGTTAAAATTGATTAAATTAAAAGAATTCCAGCAGTCCACATACAATACCCCAGAATGACAAAGCGAAAACAGGTTTTTAGAAATGTCAGTAGATTTATTAAAGTTGAAATACAGAAATACCTCATGTACATAAGTATTCAGACCCTTTGCCATGACACTCTTAAAATGAGCAAAAATGCAAAAATGTCATCAACAAATCACTCAATAAGTTGAACTCAGCAAATTTCATAATTTTCTCTTGATCCTGATAAACTCCCCAGTCCCTGCCAAACACACCCATAACTTGATGCAGCTACCACTAATCTTCACACAAGAGATGGTGCAGAAACTGCATTGTATGTGCTAGATTGGCATCAAACTTAATGCTTTGTAGTAAAAACCAAATAAACACATTTCCACCCACTTTCTTTGCTGTTTCACTTGAATTCATTGTTGCAAACACAATTATGGATATGAGATAGATTATTTTCCATTAAGGGATTCTTTTTGGCCACTTGGTTATAGACCAATTTTGTAAAGTGACTGAGATGATGTTGTCCCAACAACTGTGCTTTTTCCTCTCCACCATTCAACTTTGTAGATTTTTGTAAGTCTCCTCAGGCCTCAGGGTCGCATTCCTGAGCAGTTTTATTCCTCTCCATTTGCTCAGTTTGTAATGACAACCTGATCCACACAGTGTGTAATTGATTCCTATGCAAATCAGAGACCCTATAAAAACAAAGATATTAATTCCAAAATGACATAAACTATTATTCTTGCATTATGATGGACTTGATGACATTTTCGCATTTTAGCTAATTTTAAGAGTGTCATAGCAAAGGGTCTGAATACTTATGTACTTATGTGAGGTATTTCTATATTTCAATTTTAATAAATTTACTGAAATTTCACTTTGTCATTCTGGGGTACTGTGTGTGGATTGATGGCAAAGTCTTTTAATTTAATCCATTTTAAATTGAGTCTATAACACAACAATGTGGAAAAAGTGAAGGGGTCTGAATACTTTCCGAAGGCACTGTATATTACATGTGCCGATGCAGTAATCGCTTCAATTGTGCCTCTGCAGAGTGTTGCAGTTAATTGAGGGTAAAACTGTTGCTAGATGCTGCTAGTGAGTCGGGCTTGGGCCAGTTTCTTAAGCGTTGACACACATACAGCGATTTTGTCTCAAGACTCCTTAGAGGTTGGCATGGGTGGATCGATACCTGTACCGTGAAGCAAGTAAAACAAAACAAAAAGGCTTAGTTTTAATGGGCCCTTAGAATAGATCAGTGGTTCCCAAACTTTTAACAGTCATGTACCCCCTGAGACACTCTACATTCTACTGAGTACCGCCAGCACCACGGACAGCTCACTACAATGTTTTTGTAATTCTGCTGCATAAACAAAAAGTAAACACACATATATATATATATAATATACATAAATTATAAATATATGAGACCAATAACCAATAATTCCTGCTTTTTATTTGGATTTCAAACAGATATGATTAGCACCTAAACTCACGCACAACATAACACATAACAAGGTCAACAAAACTGATCAGTAACAAACTGGACTATAGCCATAAACTGTACTATACCTGCACTGGGCTATATGGACTATAGTGG
The DNA here is from genome assembly GCF_951799395.1 of Argentina silus. Lineage (NCBI taxonomy): Eukaryota > Metazoa > Chordata > Actinopteri > Argentiniformes > Argentinidae > Argentina > Argentina silus. The sequence goes on from NC_139657.1 coordinate 27,621,953, forward strand.
ACTACAAAACTGTAAAATCTGTCAAAATGAACACACATGCCGTTATGTCTGTCAATCAATTGTCGGGAAAGATGCCAAGATTGGATTTGTTTTGTAATGTATACTCTTACTGTCAATAGGCTATTATGTTCCACGGTAGTCTTTACTCTTGAAAGAGTGGGGCGATTCATTTCAAAACTGGAATCATGAACCCCTGAAATGTACAAGTGTTTACAACCTTGCTTACCCAAAATATCTTAATGGTAAAATTTGCTGGGACTGGTATGATGTCACACTACTGAGTTTACCTTTAAAGGGCTATGATGCAGCAAGCAGTAGTTTATGTTTTTGGGGCCTCTGATGTCCACGTAAAATAACATTATTTTAAACATTGATTTATTTAGTGGGTATTACTCTGTTTCAGATCTTTGACTTAGTCCTTATCTTAACAAACTGTTTAGAAGGACATGCACATGCTTTTAAGAATTTCTCTGCTTAACACAGCCATCAGCCCAGTCGGTCGCTGATTTCAGTGTAGCTGTAGGCTGACATGCCTACTTTCTGGATCAAAGGAATGATGCGGCAAAATGTTAGGCTACCAAGTTAAGTTTAACGTGCATTTTACACATGGTCTCAATACACAATACAATAGATTTCCAAAAAACATAATACATCAAAAGGATGTGACATAACTTACAAAACAAATGAAAAGATCGGTAGGCTATATAGGGCCTACATGTGTTTACAAAACAGGTATAAAAGGATTCCGAAAAGAGACTCCTTGTCTCCTATTTTGGACTTGAATTTAGAAAGGGTTATGATTTTTAAGCTACACAACCGACATGAGTAGTCAACCGGCAGAGGATGAGTGAGAGACAAGACTCTTGCAGTCTGCATACAACAGCCCTTTTACAAATCATAAATCCGTGTGGTCTTATACATTGTGTGTAACACACAACACAAATTTGTGTTGACAGCCAGCCCAGTTCACCTTGATATTATCATGAGCCATTTCCAATGCCACCGGCACAGCAGAATAGCGCAGCTTTCACTGACTGTATTGTCGCTTCTTTTTAGCATCTTCCTAGAGCTTCTCCGAAGCTTGAACGATCAGATAAAGTCGCTGTCCAGTGCTGATCATTAGCTGTTTCCAATGCTTGTTTTGCTTTCTATGTGTATACACCCGCCCCGCTACGTCTGGGCTCGATCCCTCAGATCGCCAATTAATGCATATTGTCAGCTTGTTTGCATTGCATTTATCTGCTCGTTTACCCACTGGTAAACTAAGCGGGCCAGAGTAAAAGCATAGCAAGCAGGCTGGCACGAATAAGTATTAATTGACGACCTATGACAGCTGGGATCAACAAATGAACAGTAGGCCTACTGACAACGACTTAATCTAGCTAGTCTGCCCCGCTACATCTAGCAGTGGACCGAGTCCGCGTAGCAGGCCGGCTGGGGAAGCTAGATGCATAGAAAGCAAGCTGGCAACAAGCATTCGAAACAGAACATTGACTTTCGCTGATTGAATATTCAGCATCAGAGCACCATCGGGAAGGTGCTGAAAAGCAGCAACAATACAGTAAGTGAAATAAATGCTTGGGAATGCACTACCCAGCTGTAGTGGTAGTGCAGTGCATTGCACCCATGGGTCAGTAAGTGAAATAAATGCTTGGGACTAGTGGCAATGGTAGTGCACCCATGGGTTTTGGGCAACCCTGCACAGTTTTGTTGGCATGACCCTTCATGTCCAATCATAAAACAAATACAAATAACATCATCATCAGAGCCCGACCATAACTATCATATTTCATATCTGTATCTGTGTGTATCATTGCAAATATGGCACAAGCTAGCAAGAAAAAAAATGCAGACAGTATTCTGTTGATTATCTGGAATTCTGGTTTATTGCCTCTCCATCCAACTCTCAACTTCCAATGTGTTTGCTATGTGAGCAAGTGTTCTCCAATGAGGCTGTGATACCCTTACTCTTAAAGGATAATATCAACAAGATCCACCTGGATAAGGCGGGCAAGGAGAGTTCGCTTTTCCACGGCCCAAATTAGAGGTTTAACAAATGCCACACAATATGCAATCTATATGCGGTGGAGGTGATATGCACCATGATGGAGCACATTCAAGCTGTACAAGTTCAAGTGGTAAAAAACAAAAAAATCTCTTTTATGTGACATTTTTCAGTTATGGCAGTTGCTCCACGAGAATTCACTTTTTTATATTCTCTGTTTCACGCGCACAACTGGACACCATTTTAATTGGCTGTTGCTATGTAGTGTTAGTGTGTTGTGATGTAGTTCATGATGTCGGAATTATTATACTTATTATTTGTATGTGTAAAATACAATGTGATGCACCTGCTGGAGTTATATAAAATTATTATGATTACATTTCTGGAACAATTTAGTCATGAGACAGGATGGCAGCAAACATCAGCAAATCGCAACATTGTAAGAGGGAACTTGTTAATTAGTTATGGGGGCATTGGTCTAAAAAAGGTTGAGACCCTCTGTTATAGACCATGCCCACATGCCCACAGATTGGCTAATCATGACCATGCGTAAGATATTGGCTAAGACTGTACCCCAGGGCATTGGTGAGCCATATGAAGAGATAGAAAATATGGCATTTATGGCACCCCTGTTTGGTTGATTTTCAGTGGCTTTAGGGATATGACCCTGAGAGCCTAATGGCCCTGTGTACCAAATTTCATCATGATAGGATTATTTTTGTCTTTGACGTATAACCCTTTATTTAAGAGGCCACGCTACCTGGGCAATTCATTGGTTAATAGCGGCCATGTTGTTTGGTAAACAAAATGCATCCTGCGAGTACCTCAGTCCATTGATGTTGCATACCAACTTTGGTCCATAACTGTAAAAGCTTTAGTGTTTTAGGTGTTTTTCACAAAATTTAAAAAGGTGGAAAATCCATCATGGCAGATCTTGATGGTCCTAGAGGCTTTTTTGTTCATCATGATGAGAGGAACCTATGTATGTACCAAATGTGGTGACTCTAGGTCATAGGGTGTGGGAGATATGGCCTTTCAAAGTTAGCAATTTCAAACACTTGTTATAGTGCCCCATTAGGCCAATATTACATTTGGGGGTAGTGGTCACTACTTCCTATCATACTGCCAAGTTTCAAGTCTCTAGCATGAAGCATCTCATGGCAAATTGAGCGACGGTATCTTAACAATAATAATAACTAGAAAAGGTGGGCTTGCAAAGTCTTATTCTGGTAGTTGATCAAGTTAAAAGATGGTTTGGACTATAGATAGATAGATAGATAGATAGATAGATAGATAGATAGATAGATAGATAGATAGATAGATAGAGAGAGAGAGAGAGAGAGAGAGAGAGAGAGAGAGAGAGAGAGAGAGAGAGAGAGAGATAGTGAGTATAAATGTGCTTAATGTTTGAAAAGTCTAAATAGTATAAAAAAGTCAGTACACATTTTAAAGTTGGACTTAAAAAATGAAAGAGGAGAGGCATTTTAAAATGTATCATAGGATGTGTCATAAAATGTATCATGTCCTCATAGAAACCCATGTTAATTCATGCAACTTAAAAAGGCTTAAAGTTTAAAAAGTCTAAATAGTATCCAAACTCTGAATCGAAGTTATTTAAGTGAGTCATCATATACGTTTTAATTGAGGTGTTAAGCTTAAATCATGAAAAAGTGGATACATCTTGAAATGTCTCTATTCAGAGCAAACAGACTTAGGAATGAATCGGATTTCAGGCAAATTCGAGTACAGCTCAAAAAGTATAAATGGTATGAAAAAGATTGTTTCAAGCAACTCAAGTTACACAAGTCTAAAAGCTGATTTGATGTTAATAGTTTAAGCGGTTTAGGCTGTGCACATGGCGGTATAGGCATGAATAGGACTTATATACTCACATTTGAGTAAAACTCAAAAAGTGTAAATAGTATCAACAATCCAAATGGAGGTTCTTTAGTAAAGTCAGTCTATAGATAGATATAGATAGATAGATAGATAGATAGATAGATAGAATGAGCCTTCAATAGCTCAGTGGAGTTGGTTGGTTGTGGTTAAGAGTGGTTTCAGTGGGGTAGAACTGCTTGCCAAGAGAGTGCATTGTTGTGTAATCATTGTAAGAATGTGTTCTGTATTGTTGGTCTCCTGCTGGTTTTATTCAGGAGTTGTGAAAGTTCCATGGCAGCTGCAGTAACAATGGGTCTCTAGCTCAACATTAAGTCAACATTCTGTTTTTATTTTTTTTGTTACAAAAAGCTGAATATTTTAAAAAGTATAAAGAGTTTCAAAATGTTGAATACAAGCAACTCAAGTTAGACATCTCTGAATGTTGTAAAGTTGGATTGGTGTAAATAGCTTAAAAGCTGTAGGAGGGTTAGGGTTAGGGTTAGAAATACTCATGTACATACATATTCAGACCTTTTGATATGACACTCTTAAAATTAGCTAAAATGCAAAAATGTCATCAACCATTCACTCAGTAAGTTAAATTGAGTCCATCTTAATGCAAGGATAATAGTTCATGTAATTTTGGAATTAATAGCTTTGTTTTTATAGGGTCCCTGATTTGCATAGAAATCAATTACACACTGTGTGGATTAGGATACTTATGTATTTCTGTATTTCAATTTTAATAAATTTACTGAAATTTCTAAAAACCTGTTTTCACTTTGTCATTCTGGGGTATTGTGTGTGAAGTCTATAAAGTCTATAACGCAACAAAATGTAGAAAAAGTGAAGGGGTCTGAATACTTCCCGAAGGCACTGTATGCCTACTACATTAGGCTACACTACTCCTTGCTCTCCGCTTGGCACCCCATTATGACTTGTTTAATGACGTCACCTCAAAACTCCTAAACAATTTCTATGGCAAGATGCATCTTTCGTAAAAATTGGGCCAATCAGTGTAATTTCTTAAATGTATCTGTATGGCAAGACCCATCATTCACTCAAGTTTCATCAAAATTGTCCCAGTGGTGTCGGAGAAAAAGCTTGTGACATACGAACAGACAGAGACCGAATCATAGTCCCCTCTCCAATTTCTGTTATGCAGCATAATATATATATATATATATATATATATATATATATATATATATATATATATATATCAATACGAAAACCAGAGTTGTGCAACATATATAGCCAACCACATTTGTAACCAAATAATTTGGCTGTGCAAATATTTTGTCTTAGCCTATTGGTGAAATGAAATAAAGGAGTCCTATATCAATAGAGTTACTATGATAGTAGCCTAATTGCACCAAATAATCATTCTCTTTGGTCACAGAAGGTTATCGCACCAAGAGAAAATCCCTCCCTGTGCGCAACAGGGACACAGCACTGTAAAACAGATAACCAGAGTGCCTTTGTAAAAAGTTTATGTTTCACATATGAATTAACCCAATTAGCATAAACATTCAAGTCATGGAAGATTCTATGGAACTCAGATATCATTGTGTACACGTTTAACTATAATCATTTAAAGCCCACGGAATATTTTCAGCTCTCCACTGTTATATTTTTTGTGTTAATTGGATACATTTTGTGTAAACACAGACACATACTTTATAGAAAAAATAAAGCATTTATAGTTGTCATACCATGCCTATGTAGCCCCAGGGCTGTCCTTAATAATACATAAATAGTAGGCTACTCTATACACCACTGCTCTTTGTCAAACTGAAACAGCTTGGCTCTGCGTCCATAGGGATAGGTCAGGGCTGCTTGCCAGATTTAGCACATTGGAATTATGACATCATGAACTCAAGTGCTTCAAGTCCGGACGAGTGGTAACTTATGTCCGACTATCCCGCAAAATATATCCACATCACTAGACGATGCCAAGTGTCAGTCACATTTTAGATGTTTGATGTGTTAATAGGGCCCATGTTGATGCATGTTGACCTGCCTGTTCAGGTTCCTTGGGAGAATAGAATTAGGCTCAGGTTGTCAATGTGCTTATTGTTCAACATGCTATACTATGCTACTCAGCTTTCAGGACTTTTTGAGGATATATATTTGTATTCCTACATAGGGTGTAGGACTAATACAAAGTTATATAAATTTCATAACTTAAAAAATGTATGGAACTTTTTTATTTGTGGACTGTGATTTTAAACCTCACTGTTTTCTTTTTATATATTGTTAACCTGCCATCTCTCTTCTGAAGAGAGAGTGAGGGATCTCACAACGTCCCAAAGTGGTTCTGGGCATGGAAAGGGGAACTCAGAGGCTGAGAGGCTTTCGCAAATCTTGGGGTGTTGCCATGGAAATTGGAAGCATTCTCACTCCTCAGGACAATCTTAGATGGGTAGAGAGGGCTGTAGAGTGGGGCCCCATTTTATATATAGAGAGGGGGACCCCTTAGACCCTTTAGAATTGGGGCATGGAGGGGAGCTATTGTCCCCATGCAGAGTTCTGTCACACTCACACAAAGCTGTTTGTGTGTCAGGGACTCAGAGGAAAGATGCCGCCGAAAGAAGGGATTTGATTTCTCTCTTCTTCACATCAGGGCTCAGACAAGGATCAGACTGTTGGCCTGTCAAAACGGGTTCCATCCAACTCTTGTTCGCATTAGATTGTGTAGGTTAAATTCACTCGCTTGGCTACAATGCTCAATTTGTTTACACCATTGATTCTGTGTTGGCTGTTAAATTATGTAGTAGTTCATAGCACAGTGAGTTAGTTGCTTTTTCAGTTTGCTGCTAACTTGATTGTAAGAAACATATGGTAGTTTTGCTTTTCTTTAGTGACACCATTGATTCAGATTTTGTTGTATTGTATTAGGAAGATTTTTCTTTTTTTAATTATGAGAAGGATTCCTTTTCAATTGTGTTAACTCATAAGCTCAGAGAGTATAGCCACTCACAATAGAGGGGCATTATTTTCCAATGCAAAAAAGGTTGCCACCAGATTCAAAAGGAATTGTTGAAATCCAAGACAGAAAGCATGAGTTCTGAGGTATTTTCTCTGAGATTACACAAATACACAGGGGCCAATAGGGCATCACCCGCTGCTAGCACTAAGCTCTAGCCTCAACATTCCTCACACCAAACTTATTGTGTGAAACAATGGCCCATTCCAGCTCAGAGCATTTAAATAGGATATTTGAGACTTTCAGAATATGTTCCTGCTAAATTGCTGAATTTGAGTGTTTTTGTATTAAAGAACTGTGAAATTGAAAGTTCACCAAAAAAGGAAAAACAAGGCAATTTTGTTTCACAATAACAGAGTAAATGTCTGATGTCATTTTTTCAACACTAGATAGACAACTGAAGAATAAAACACTGACAGTTAACACCCTCTCAGCATTTTCTGATAATTACAGTAAATTCCCTTTTGCTCCAGGAAATGCCTGAGCATTTCATTTTAACGCATGGCCATTTGTCATCTTTTGTGTCATGAACTGTGTGGTTATTTATGTCTGTTGAACACCTAACTGTCAGGTTACATAGAAACCTAGTCATTAGTAGTAATACAGTATGTCTACATTTATGATGTTTGGCAGAAGTCCACTGAAATTCCACTGAATTCCTCTGAGTGCTGTGAATTCCACTGAATTCCTCTGAGTGCTGTGTCCCTCTCATTGATGCAGATTGGAAATTCCATGTATGTGTTTTTCCAGGATTAGTGCCACAAAAAGCAAAATTGTGTCTATGAGTCTATACCGCTTTTTCGCATTTTCACTTTGTGTTGCCTCAAAGCCTGGAATCAAATACATTAAATTAAGAATTTTTTTCTGCACAGCCTACTTTCATTCAAAGTGAAAAAAAAAGTCTACACATTTTCAATAATTAATTAGAAATAAGAAACCTGTTTGCAAAAGTCTACACCCCACTTGCTGTGGCTCTCCTAAACTTATCTCAAATGTAAAAATGTCTTAAGTTTAAAATGTTTAACAAGTTTAATTAGGGTTAGGAATGTGTTTTTTGGAATGTATAACCTTGTCTTTGCATGGTCCCTCATTTGAATAGCAATCAATTACACACTGTTGATCAGGTTGTCACGACAAACCGAGCGAATGGAGAGGAACAAAACTGCTCACCCGGAGGCCTGGTGAGGCATTAAAAGTTGAATGGCTAAGAGGGAAAAGCACAGATGATGGGACTCATCCCAGTCACTCTACAAATTTGTTCTATATAATCGAGTGGCCAGAATGAAAAAAATTCAAGTGATACAGCAAAACAAAAAAAATGTTGTGTTTCTTTGGTTTTACAACATAGTAACATTTCGTGAAAATCCAGCATCGTTGTTTCTGCACCATGTTCTGTGTGAAGAATAGTGGTTGCTGCATCATGTTACCGGCAGTGACTGGGGAGTTTGTCAGGATAAAGAGAACATTTTAAAATGTGTTGAGTTGACAGCCTAATCAACACAGTATGTAATAGATTCCAATTCAATCCTAAAAGACAAAGATATGCATTCCAAAATCACATGAACTATTATCCTTGCACTCAGATGGACTCAGTTCTTATTGAGTAACTTGTTGAAGAATTGTTTGCATTTGAGATCATTTCAGGAGAGACTTTTTTACATTTTTCATTCACTTTGAAAGTGTCCAGTAGGCTGTGAAAATCTGTGGGAATTTCTATTCCAGCCTCTGGGGCAAGAAATGGTGAATGCTATAGGCACTGTATATTCTGTAGATCAACACTATTATACTGAGTTCACAAGCTCATCCTTTATTTTGTAAATAGATTTGCCTCATCGCTCAAGTCTGCCACTGAATGGAACACTGATGTTTAAAAATGTTCTTATCAACAATCATGCTCAAGACCCTCTACCCTCTTTCAGACTCTCTTCATTTGCTATTAGTGCTTTTAAGATATCTGCCCCCAGTGCTACTTCATGTTGATGTTTACTGGGCCAGATCCCCATGTCAGTATAGCATCTACTTGTGCCACTGTTGAAGAAAAATGTCCATAAACTCAAATACCACAGTATTTCATACCTCTGTTCTGCTATGCCTGAGGTTTCCCCACCAACATTGTCAAGACACCGAGACGAGTGAAAGGTGAAAGTCTTTGGAGCGCCATGTGAGTTCTCAGCCCCTCTTCTCCCCTCTCTTTCTCTTCTCTTCCCTTCTTTTCCACATATTTCTTAATTTCTGTTTCCCCTTCAACCTCACCTCCATCTCCTCTCCTCCCCTCTATCTTCCTCCCTTTCCCTATCCCTTTCCCTTTCTTTCCCCTTTCTCCTCTTTCATTCTCTTTTCCTTCTTTCTCCTCTGTTAGGTCAGGATGAAAAGCAATCAACGTGTAGCGGCTGATTTCCAGTGTTAGCCTCACTCAGCGTCTTATCATCAGCACCTTTCATTGGGCTACATGGGACAATATGGACACTTTTACTGCTACAAGGCTTCATTAATTAACCTAGCGGTGCCTCTTTCTGCTTTTACGGCATTCCACTGGACTTGTATTGGGGCGGGTGTGACTTTTTAAAAGTGTATTGAGGCAATAGCGTAAAGCTCTAACACATGTAGTTTAACTACCGGTATGTCTGTAGTATGTAGCATGTTTAATGAATGTAAGAGTTCAATTGAAATAGGCTATAATTTTTTCTTCTTCTTCTTTACGGTCGACACTAAACATTGTTTTTTGGATTATATGAATGCACACATACAAAGAAAAGTGGGTGTTGTTTTGTCCTATCCAGGAAACTTAAGAAAAACTTGTTTCTGGCTGCTCAGTCCTCCTGAAGTGAACAATCTATATCAAACACCCACGTTGGTGTTTCTCTTAGATTTAGGCTGTGTTCAAAAGCCACTCAAGCGACGGTGAGTTGCAGGATGTTCATTACCAATGTAGGTCTTTTGACTGCAATGTATGACAAAACTGATTGAAGTTTGAAATTAAGTTTCAATAAAGTGTCTCCAAAATGTCTCCACCTGTTTTTCTGGACAAATTCTGCCACCTCCCTTGCCCTGACAGATTGAGAAAAGGCACATGTTTGGGTGCTGTTTCAGGGTCAGTGATGTGTGCACTTCGAAGCAGGTTGGCACACTAACTGTTCGCCTTCCCACAGCTCTTTGTGCAATGGCAGGACACTGGCCAGACTCCAAGCAGCAAGAGATTATTTAGGTCAGCCACCATCAATGCCTGTGTGCCATCGGTGTCCTGATGTGGGACAGTACTTTTTGGGGTCGGTAGGACATGTAGTCTAGTATGTAGTGTGCTACAGATTTACTTGACACATGGTGGGAAATGAAGGGGTATAATTCGATTAGATCCAATTTCAACACTGTCAGCTGTTAAATGAATTCACCCAGTGAGATGATGCTTTATACAATTCATTAGCAACAGGGAGAAGCTGAAAGAGTGCTTTGATGTCTCACATGTTTACATTCACCCCAATTGCTTTGAACAGTAATTTAAAACCTGTTGATTTGATGACATGCTGATATTGATTAGTGTAAGGCACATTCAAAGTGTGGGGATTTGAACTTTGAACTTTAAGTTAGACAACTCCTGTATTTTTATTCTGTGCAGATGTAATTTAATTTCAGAGCTTCTTATTGTTAGCCCCACGCTCATAGACAATAAAGACCAAGCCTAATTGGTTATATGTCAACTGCCCTTATTTACATTTATTATCTGAACTCTACCAACAGCTAAAAGTTACATAAATTTAGCTAACCACGAGCCACTCGGGGTAAATGAAATTTACTGATTAAGAATATGTTTTCATTCAACTTACATATAAAATATGGGTTAAATAAATTTTAAAAATAAGACATAGTCGCCCCTGTATGATAATTTATTTATTTGAATCTAACAGTGTCTCTGCTTTTCTGTAACAGTGGCTCTATTCTTCCTTTCGTCACTGAAAGAGGACACAGACGCTTAGGAACACTCTTGCTCTCTGCATAGATGCTGGGTCCAAGCTAGTGAAGGGGGGTAATACAGTTGATTGTCTCTTAATTGAGTTTTGGGTCCCTGAGGTAAACCTGCCAAAATTCTCTGTCCTTGTTATTTTTTATTATTTTATTTTATATTTATTTTATTTATTAAAGGTGAGAGCTTTCAAGTTTTGGGTCTTAATCCTAAATACATGCCAAAAATACCTATAAAACGTAGTCGATTCTTGAAGAAAATTACAGCACTTGTTTCCAAACAACAGGCATTTGGACAAACACTGTATAGCTTCAATATATGCTTAAATCTCCCATATTGATGTCACAGACTGTCAGTCCTTGCATCCAGATTTCTGTCAATTAATTTGAGAGTGGTATTTCTTTAATCCCATCCCTCAGTTCTATGTCCCGGGACCGACTTTCTTTTTCTTTTTCTTTTTTTTGACAGATTGTGGCTTTAACAGCATAGCCTTCTGAATGTAGTTTTAGCTTGTCTTACATGATACAACTAAAAGGAAAGAGGCTGTAAAGACAAGCTGTGGGTAAATCTTCAGAAACTTCTAATCTTCTTATCCTTGTCTTGTTAAGTGCATTTTAAAAGAGGGATTTTTGTTTTAAGACATGAACAAGAATCGATTTGGAATAATTTCCCAAGTTTGGGTCAATCTGGACAAATTAAACCTCACAATGAATTAAACAATAGGACAAGCTCAGTGTAATTATATGGTGTGTATGGAGGACATAAGCACAGAAAAGCTCTCTTTTGTCCAAAATCCTTTATGTGCATCTTGGCACCCTGTTGTCTTTGTAGGACCAGCTGCTACTTGAGATCTTTCTCATTATGTCTGTGCGTGTGTGTGTGTGTGTGTGTGTGTGTGTGTGTGTGTGTGTGTGTGTGTGTGTGTGTGTGTGTGTGTGTGTGTGTGTGTGTGTGTGTGTGTGTGTGTATGTGTGTGTGTGTGTGTGTGTGTGTGTGTGTGTGTGTGTGTGTGTGTGTGTGTGTTAGAGGTGGTAGACTCTTGTTGTGTCTAACCCTGTATGTCTGGCTCAGTTGACAGTATCTGAGAGAACAGTGTAACCGAGTGGAAACCTTGTCCTCTTTGTTTGGTAATTATAATGCACTGCATTCACATGATGGAGGGGCCTGCTGCGTAGGGCCATCAAGGGAGAGAGAAAAGAACACGCCAAGACCTCAACAAAGCCTTAACAATCTTGACGGAATGAACATGACCCTATTCAACTCGGCAAACGCACTCATTTTAGGGATAGACTTTAATCCCTTACCATTTAGGCCAGTATGGTGTATCTGGATCATCAGTAATAGTGTTTAGCTTTTGAATGCAGCATCCAAGAATGCTGCATGCTTAAAAAGTGTTTAGAAACAGAGAAAGAGCAGATGTTGCATTTCATCTTCCATGGTGTGGGCCTCTAATAAGCAGCATTGAAACAGCAGACTTGTAACCTGAACATTGCTGGTTCGAATCACACTGGGGACACATATTTTTTTCTTGTGCTAATTGTTGTTGCTTATGCAAATATTTGCTAATGCTTTCCCCTTACAACGTACCTTAACCTTAACCACTCAAAGTTAATGCCTAAACTTAACCAGTCTAAATGAATGTCTAATACTGCCTAACCGAAATGCAAGTGGAGTAATTCACTTAACTCTTACGTATCTTACGTCAAAACAGGTGGTCAAACGCTGGTATAGCCAGATAATATGATCCCCCAGACCCTATTTCCTGGTCTGCAGAAACCATCCCCCAGAACATAATAATGTGGAGACTATGTTGCAAATGCACACAGGAGTCAGAGCAAATTGCTGCTATTGTTAGTACACTGTTGGTCAGGAAATGTCTATTTGAGTGAGGGAAACATTGCCTGTGCTAATGTTCACACATTACCTGACGTTTTACCTTCTTAGTCATATTTTCAGTCAGTTCAGTTGATGGAAATGTTGCCTTGCAGTTTTTCTTTGTTTATAGCAGATGAATATGTTGACTCAAGTATTTGTTATGATGTTACCCTGAATGACTGTGGTCGTCTGTGTTTACAGATGGTGTCCACATTGTTACAGCCCTCTGTACCCTGCGTGTCACCATCATCACCGATGACATGCTGACCAACAGCATCACAGTACGCCTGGAGAACATGTCCCAGGAGCTGTTCCTGTCACCTCTCCTGACCCTCTTCATGGAAGGAGTGGCAGCTGTTCTCTCCACCAGCCGCGACGGCGTCTTCGTCTTCAACATACAGAACGACACCCATGTCCAGGGAAACGTCCTCAATGCCACGTTCTCTGCCCTGCGGCCTTCTGGGGGGGCGCATCCCAATGAGCTAGGGGGCGCCTCCTCCCCGGGGCGTTTCTTCCCCTCAGAAGCTCTGCAGGAGCACATTTACCTGAATCGGACACTCCTAACTCTGGTGTCCAGCCAGCGAGTGCTCCCCTTCGATGACAACATCTGCCTGCGTGAGCCTTGTGAGAACTACATGAAGTGTGTGTCGGTGCTGAGGTTCGACAGCTCAGCGCCGTTCGTGTCCTCGGACACGGTGCTGTTCAGGCCTATTCATCCAGTCACAGGGCTGCGCTGCCGTTGCCCGGCAGGCTTCACAGGGGACTACTGTGAGACTGAGATCGACCTGTGCTACTCATCACCCTGCCAGAACAATGGCCAGTGCCGGAGCAGGGAAGGCGGGTACACCTGCGAGTGTCCGAAGGACTTCACAGGTGAGTGATTTCCTTTTTTCTTCACTATTTGGCTTTCTTTCTTCCCCCTGTTTTACTTTCTTTATCTGCTCTTTCTTTCACTTCAGAGACTTACTTTCACTCTGACTTTTTTACCTCCATCTCTGTCATTCCCCACTCCTCCATCTCTTGTTCCTCTCTAAATTCCACTACAGTGCATATATTATTGTTGTTTCTGCCTGCATTGGGCAGAGCACATTTCTTAACCAATTTAAAAGTTGAAGATCACCTTTGTCTGTCTACACTGAACACTTGTTGTCGTTTCTCTCTCAGTCCCTTAGTGAGGGCCACAGGAAGTTTAAATTTGAGATCAGCTGCTCACATGTTCGTCCTTGCATCAGAAATGTTCATCTGTGTTGACAGAGCTTAATATTCCCACTATTTTTAAGGTCCTCAGACAAAATCATGATTCCACTGAGGGGCTATTGGTTGTTAATTGAATCCTGGCCTTCTGGCCTTTGAAGACTTCAGCCCAGTTCCAAATACTGTCAAGTCATAATAGGAGGTGATGATGGTTGACCTGACAATGCTGGCCTCAGGTTTCTTACACGTTCTGAAAAAGGATCCCTCCTAATTCCAGAAATGATCTGTCTTGCAGTTGAGGCCATTATCCTCCCTAGAGCTGTAATTCTGCGCCCTGTACATTTGTGAATGTTTCCTTTACTCAGATCTTGTCAGGGTGCTTTGCGACACACAATACACCATACATTATATACTGGAAACACATATAAGAATGTTTCAATGGAATGCGCACAGCTTTGTTGGAGTAACAGTTGTTCGTAATGACCTGTGGGAAAATAATTCCTGATCTCCTTCATGGTCTCTTGTATTTCTATTGTAATGATATCCTCTGGTCTCTCTAGGCTCTAAGTAAGCACTGTAGATATCTACACACCTGATATATAGACTGCAGATGCAAGATAAATTGTGCAAGATACTACCGATACCTCTACTACCATGACACCAAATATTGCTTTTAGTTCAGTACTGACATGCGTGCACTTGGATGCGCGTGTCCAATCCCCTCCACTTTGTGGTGGGTGAGCGGCAGAATTTAGTGGGTGAGTGGCAGAATTCTTTATTGCTCAAATGTTGTTTGCTCTCCTTTCATCACTTAACTAGTTATTCAAGTCACAAGCAGTAATAGCACTGTCTTCTATGTGCATCGATACTGTAACGACCCTGTGTAAGGCCCGTTAGCAGCTCCGCCAAGGGAGTTAACTCTCTTGGTGTTGTGGCTAGCGCGGCCGGTTTGTAAGCGGAAGGTTGCGAGTTCGATACCCGCTTAAGGCAAGCTACTCTACCCCGCCGTTCGCTACATTGGTGTCAGAAGTGGGATGGCGCCCGTGAGGCCATCGGAGAGGCGTGTCCACGTCAGAGACTCGTATAGTGAAGCGTGAGGGCACGCTCTCCCGAACTGAGGGGATAGTGTAACGACCCTGTGTAAGGCCCGTTAGCAGCTCCGCCAAGTGAGTTAACTCTCTTGGTGTTGTGGCTAGCGCGGCCGGTTTGTAAGTGAGAGGTTGCGGGTTCGATACCCGCTTAAGGCAAGCTGCTCTACCCCGCCGTTCGCTACAATACATTTTATGTTAATCATTCGGTGTTATAGAATGGCCGTTACAATACAAAGGGTTGGCAAGGAAATTTGACTATGTACTGTTAATAGCAAAGCATATCTTAATATTAATAATCTGAACCCAAGTAAATTACTTAACACTGTGTGTGACAAATGGTAGAGAGACAGGAAGACAGACCACATGATCTGTTTCTGTACTCACAAAACAATAGCTGGGACCTCTGACCAGAACACAAAAGATAAATAATCTGTCCTCTACTTCTGTTCTTATACCTGACTGCAAGGAGAACCAATGAGACCTCATCCTATCAATTCTATTCATATGACACCACCACATCAACACATTCCCAAGGGCTTGTAAACATCACAGAGAGATCACAGTCATTTGGCTCATCAGGGGAAGGGATCTCAAAGAAGGGGGGCACAATTGTTGTCTCCCCCTTCATCTGCAGCAGGCTTTATGTCTATTTTGAAGCACATATAAAATGCATGTCATATTGGAATAGTGGTAGAACATATAGACCTACTATCTACAATAACACCATATATCTC
Organism: Argentina silus; assembly: GCF_951799395.1. NCBI lineage: Eukaryota > Metazoa > Chordata > Actinopteri > Argentiniformes > Argentinidae > Argentina > Argentina silus. Next base: position 27,637,677 of record NC_139657.1, read on the forward strand.
AGATTTTCTCAATAACTGCTCTTTTTTTTCTGTAGGTGACCTCATAAATGGCCACCCCAAGTCCACATGAGTTAAAAGCAGAGCAGCACAAATTAAGTCATCACCGTTGACTTCAGGGTCCATTTTGAACCTGTCATCACCGCAATACTTTTATCTTGCTAACCAGGCAGGACAGTGCCAGGGTTGGTGGGTTGTGTCTTTCAGACCGCCGAGGTGGTTTGTGGCTTGGCCAAAGACGCGCTATTGTCCTGCTGTCATTATGCCACAAGCCGTTTGGCTCCAATGAAGAGCAGGGGCCAGTCTAGGTCACTGAGCATAGCAGTTCCAATTCACTTTTTTCAACATGTTAACGGTGTCCATTTTAGGACATTCTCAGTTCTCAGTGGATTGAGTCAGTTGTCAGATCAAAAGGATCTAGTTCTCAGATCCAACTGTTATACTCCCTCAGGTGTGAGACCAAACTGCCATACTCCCTAACACAAAAAGGCTATAGACGATAAGGCTATACTCCCTAAGGCCACAGATGAAAAAGCTAGTCTCAACAGTCACATGCATTTTTTTGTACAGTCAAAGCACATGCTTGTGGTACAGATCTTTTCAAGGAGAATAAGTTGTGTTTTAAACAGTAAATCAAAATAATAGCACACAGGCACATTTGTGATTTTCATATGGGTATTGTCCCCAGTCTTTTTCCTACATTGACTGAGACTGAAGAAATAGCAAAAGATTTTATTGTAAAAAATTCAGACATTCTTTTGTAAGTGGGTAAGCATTACCCCTCACTCTCTATTATTATTTTATACACAATAATTACATTATTTCGGAGTTGGTATTGAAGTACCATAACTAGCAACATCAAGCAAGTTAGTTGACCATTTATGTAGGTCTTTTGTTGGGATCTATTGTGCCTTGTCCAGCAATGTCTTTGCTTTGTCCCTTGCCCCTACCCCTGCCTTCCTCATATATCCCCTTGGGGTTTGCAGATCAGAAGGGACTGGATAGGTGTAAGCAAATTGGTGATGGGCCTAGGGGAGCTTTTACTATACTGTACACCTTCAGACTTTCTACTTATTTTTGTGTTCCCCTCACCCAGGTGAACACTGTGAGGTGAATTCCAGCTCAGGCCGCTGTTTTCCTGGGGTGTGTAAGAACGGGGCCAAGTGTGTGGACCTTCTGGTGGGGGGCTTCATGTGCCAGTGCCCCCCAGGGGAGTTCCAGAAGCCCTACTGTGAGATGAGCACCCGCAGCTTTCCTGGCCAGTCCTTCATCACTTTCAGAGGCCTCAGACAGAGGTTTCACTTCACTGTCTCCTTCATGTGAGTACACAAGATCTGATGTGGAAACTACAATATATGTTTGTCTAATCAATAAGTTTCCTTTGCATCTCTCATTTACAGTGCCCTGCGTAAGTATTTGGACAGTGAAGCATATGTTCTTCTTTTGACTCTGTACTCCACAAGTTTGGATTTGGTAGGCCTATGGCATTATGCTAGACTACTTATTTACTTGTCATTCGACAAACAGGTTTCAGGAGCGATTTAATTAATAATTTGAAGTAATGTCATTAGGGTAACAAAATATAGCGTATAACAAATCAATAACAATCGCCTCAGTGAAATGCTTTCGTGCAAGATTATATTTTTAATGCTCCTAATTTCTGAGCTCACAGGTTACTTCGGTTTACAAAAGTAGACATAAATAATACCATCCGTAGGAAGGGCTGCCACTCGTACTTATTAGTGGGCTTGCTTAAGCAAGTACAACTATTGTTCTTGCTCACACTTATTATTATTATTATTATTATTATTATTATTATTATTATTATTATTATTACAATTATTTTGCATGCTATTCCTCCTACAACTTTTAAGACATGCTAACTCACATTGCTTACCTATAGAATCCTTTAACCTTCTCTCATCTCTCTGGCAATCTTACCTTCTGACCATCCTCCTCTCACTTTCTTTCAACTACCTGGCCATCATCCTTTCTTTTAACTATCTATCTATCTATCTTCCTATCTATCTATTTATCTGGCTATATTCTACCCTCTGACCATCTTTTATCCATTGGTCCAGTCTACTATCTCACTTTCTTTCAACTGCCCAGCTAATCCATCTATTGTCCACAGTTAACAGTTACTACCAAAATAAGACTACAAGCCCACAACATTTCTTCTGAACCTTTTTCTAGTTCTTCTTATTCCAATTTTTCCAAAATGTCTAATTGCTACTCCTCCATGCAGTTATTCTCAGAACCGCTAATTGTAATCCTATGTAACAGTCAATGTAATCCCATGTAGCTGTCAATGCAATCCTATGTAACTGTCTTGGGCGCTACAACCTGCCGCCCTAGAGCAATTGTAGGCCTACTGAAAAAATTATTTGGAACATTATAGTATATTCAAACTGTAAAGTGTAAAGGCTACAGCACTTTTATGAATATTTGAAACATAATGTATTAAATATGTCTTTGAAAAATATTTTAAATCAGTAATTATTAAAATATTGTATTTTGTTATTTTGGACCAATTGACTAGTAGGACCACTGGATGCCACCCTTCAATCTAATCTATAAATATAACTAGTGAAATAACTAGCAAGCCAACTATAGTTATCTGTCAAACTTATTAGTGGGCTTGCTTCGGCAAGTCCAACTATTAGTTAGTGGGCTTTCATCAGCAAGTCCAACTATAGTTCTTCATATTACTCATAAGTGGCTTGCTTATAGTGGCTTGTTTATACTTATAAGACGTTCTGGGCTTACTTGCATCTGTCTATCTATCTATCTCTAACCTTCTCTTCTCTATCTGGCTATCCTACCCTCAAAGCATCTTTTATCCATCTGTCTGTCCTACTATCTCACTTTCTTTCAACTACTTAGGCATCATCCTTTCTTCCTTTCACCAGTCACTACTGCTTTACTCAGTAAACCCATACTGATTAACCTCTTAATTGTATTGATCTACCTATACTATCTATCTATCTATCTATCTATCTATCTATCTATCTATCTATCTATCTATCTATCTATCTATCTATCTGTATAACCTGCTCTCATCTATTTGGCTATCCTACTCTCTGACCATCTTTTATCTTTATATCATCTGTCCATCCTGCTATCTCATTTCAACTACTCAGCCATCATCCTTTCTTCCTATTGCCAGTCACTACTGCTTTCTCAGTATAACTCATAGTCATAAAACTCTTAATTGTATTGATCTATCTACCCCCCCCCAATCGATCGATCGATCAATCGATCTATCTATCTATCTATCTATCTATCTATCTATCTATCTATCTATCTATCTATCTATCTGTATAACCTGCTCTCATCTATTTGGCTATCCTACTCTCTGACCATCTTTTATCTTTATATCATCTGTCCATCCTGCTATCTCATTTCAACTACTCAGCCATCATCCTTTCTTCCTATGATGTAACTGCTGACGGCAGCAGCAGCAGAACGAATTCTGAAGTGTACAGAAACATCTTGTCAATACAATTAAGAGTTTTATGACTATGAGTTATACTGAGAAAGCAGTAGTGACTGGCAATAGGAAGAAAGGATGATGGCTGAGTAGTTGAAATGAGATAGCAGGATGGACAGATGATATAAAGATAAAAGATGGTCAGAGAGTAGGATAGCCAAATAGATGGCATAACTAATGGCACAGTGAAGCAATTTGTCTTCTTTTTGCTCTACACTCCAAGGTTTGGATTTTAAATCAAACAATTACTATTTGTGTAATATTTGTTTCACCATTCAGAAATTACAACACTTTTTTTACCCTGTTTCAGGGTACCCAAAAGTGATGGAACAGATTAATCAAATGTCCAAATTACTCCTTGACCCCACCACATGCTGGGTATCTTCTTTGATGAAGTCATTTTCAGTTGTTTGTTTGAAGGTATTTTTGCCTAAAATCGTATCATCAGGAAATTAAATTCAGTTGGATTTAAATCTGAAAACTTTACAACTCCCTAGTTGCATATATGTTTTGGGTCATTATTTTACTGTATGATGAAGCACCATCCAATGAATGTGGAGGCATTTGCTTGTAGTAGAGCAGACAAGATGTTTCTGTACACTTCAGAATTCATTCTGCTGCTGCTGCCGTCAGCAGTTACATCATCAATTAAGACAAGTTAGCCAGTTCTAGTGGCAGCTATACATACATATACATATATACATACATATACATAGAACCCTAACATTAACACCCCCTCCACCATGTTTGACTTTCATTGACACCGCTTTGGTCCACATGTCGACAGACACCAAAGCAGATTCCAAAGGCAAGCGCAAAGCCTAGATTCAATACTAGACATTGACAGCTCTCTTATGCCTGCACAAATGATGTGACGGAACACACCTGACTTACCAAAAACACCTGTCAAGCCAATTGTCCCATCATTTCTGGGTACCCTGAAATAGGGGGACTATGCAAGTACCATCAAATAAAAGCTGAGAATCTCTCACAGTAATTGTTTGATTTAAAATTCAAAACTTTTGGAGTGTAGAGCCAAAAGTAGAAAAAAAAATTCACGGTCCCACGCAGGGCACTGTATCTATCTGTCTATCTATCTATCTATCTATCAATCTATCAATCTATCTATCTACTGTATCTATCCTCTAGCCTTCTCTCATCTATCTGTCTCTCCTACCTTCTGACAATCTTTTATCCATCTGTCTATCCTATGTTACTTGCTATCAACTACCCAACCATCATCCTTTCTTCCTATCACTGGTATATTCCTATTCTATCTATCTATCTATCTATCTATCTATCTATCTATCTATCTATCTATCATAAGCTCTTACCATCTTTTATCCATCTGTCCATTCTACTATCTCACTTTCTTTCGACTACCTAGCCATCAATCCTTTCTTCCTACCACCAGTCACTACTGTTTTACTCAGTATAACCCATACTAATTAACCTTTTAATTTTATTTATCTATCTATACCTCCCCTCTCTCATATATCCATCCTCTCTTTCTTTCAGTCATCCATCCATCCATCCATCCATCCTTCCATCATCCAACCAACCAACCAACCAACCAACCAAACATCCATTCATCCAACCAACCAAACTGTTTAAATGTATCCGCTACTATAATAACACTAACTGACTTTCTTTCAACAACCCTCAAAACTATCTATCTTCCAAAAAATCTTTAAACCTCTTCCACTACTAAATTAAGACTTTGCAGGCCCACTAGGCCATCTAACCACACCCACAAGATAAACATCAAACAGCATGTCAGATAAAGTATCTTTGTAATAAGCAGTAATGACTGTACAGTGTCAATGACAACATTAATAAACATTAGCCAGCTGGCTTTGTCTCGTTGGCCAAACAGGTTGAGGCATGTTTTTACTGTGTCTCTGAACCTCATATCACAAACCTGCTTATTCAGTAAGAAAAAAGCTATCTGACCACCCACATGATACTGTTATCAACTCCCCGGTGTGTGACTAGAAACATACATTTGAGTTCCTTCTTTTGATCAGTAGGGCTTGCCTGTCCAGTACAGCTGTCTTCATTGTATATTTAGACACTGAGGGGAAAGGGTTAATTTTGTAAAGCACAGCTTTATTAGACCTGCAGAGGTCAGTTTTTATTCTCGTAGGATGAGTCTAGCTGACATACTGTATGAAATATTAATGAATTACACATATACCATAGTGTCATCAGCAATATCAGTGAATGAAAGCCTGAGAGGCTTTCCAATGTTCAGATAATATTTCCAGGCAATGGTTAAAACGGGAAGTGATGCCTGGAGCCAGAGTGCTGTACGTATTTTGCTTTGTTGGTCGTGGTTTCCTGTGGAGCTGCCCTTCTGCCATGTGGCATCTGAACTCCTGTGCCCATGCCCCCTGATACGTGCTCACTATAAGGTTAATGACACACACAGCCACATCCCCCAAACTGATGTGGGTACATGTCCCTGTGTCGGGTCCCCCAGGTTCTATGTCTGTCTACGCTAATCCTCTGACTCTCATTTTCCAAATTCCTTTTTTGTCTTCTCACTTCCTGGATTCTTTATTTTCCTTTATCCCATTTTCCATTTTCCCTCTCATTTCCTGTCATTTAGGTTACTTTGTCTTTATCACTAACTGATATTGTTCGTACAGTGCCTCAAGAAATTTCGCAGAGTAACATTAGCCTACACCTTTTACAGTGGAACGGTGGGACTATATTGTGTATGTTGCATATTCATCTCAATTACTGTATGGACGTATATGATATGCATGGATTTACAGTATCATGATATTAATTTTTTGTCCATATGGCCTTGAAAGTCTTACTGTGAAGTTCCAAATTGTTTTCCTCCTCATCATGGCCCAAGGCTTATACTGAGATTCAACTGACCTTAGTCCATGTGTGTCCAGGTTTGCCACACGAGAGAGGAGTGCCCTGCTGCTGTACAATGGAAGATTTAACGAGAAACACGACTTCATCGCCTTGGAGATCATCGAAGAGCAAATCCAGCTCACCTTTTCAGCAGGTGAGAGCCCGTGGGATAACTTGGTCTGGTTACCATGGTCACTATTGCATTGGTGAAAGTTATGATTTGGTGATACAATGCAATACTACAGTTACAGTACACTTTATTAGTCCTTCTGATACAATGGAAATTCATTTTCTATTCTGCTCTGAACACACACACACACACACACACACACACACACACACACACACACACACACACACACACACACACACAAATACATACACAGGCCTTTTATGCCGTTTTTGTGGCTTTAGTTGAGTGTTGTTTGCTATGAGAGCTTCTATTTAGGCAATACAACTACTGTACCTACTGTACCAATTGTACCATACCGTACTATTACCATAGTTTGAGTAGATGGCTGGGCTCTTGTCCTTACACAGACAACCCCATGTCTGTACAATGCCAAACTCATTAACAGGGAGGTCGATGAATACCTGAGAAGATTGAGGATAAACAGTATCAAAGGGATGTTCCACAGTCTGTTGAGTTTGGGAGGGAATTTATGCGGGTCCCAGCCTAAGTGAATAATCATTAACTCCCCCACCTTAATCTAATAAAATATCTATTGTTGTGTTCACTGATCTGGATGAGTAACGCTGAGACTAAAAGACCACCTCAGAGATCTAAATTGTTTTGTTTTTCTTCTTTCAGTGGCCTACAATGTGTCTTTGGAAAGTTTGACTAGGTTGGTTTAGATGGAATTAAGAGACATGAAAACAAGATTTAAAGTTTGGATTACAAGAACAAGCTGTCATTTTCTAGTCATACAGTATTTACAGTGCCCTGCGTAAGTAATGGGACATCTCCTCTCTACACTCCAAGTGTAGAGAGGAGAAAGTTTGCATTTTAAATCAAACAATTACTATGAGGTAAAGTAGGGATTCTCATCTTTTATTTGATGGTATTTCAGTCCATATTGGTTTCACCATTCATAAATTACAAAACCTTTTATGCATAGTCCTCCTATTTTAGGGTACCCGAAAGTAATGGGACAATTGCCTTGACAGGTGTTTCTGGTAAGTCAGGTGTATTCCGGCACATCATTTGTGGCATAAGAGAGCTGTCAACGTCTAGTATTGATTCTAGGCTTTGCATTTGCCTTTGGAGTTTGCTATTGGTGTCCGTCAACATGAGGACAAAAGAGACGTCAATGAAAGTCAAGGAAGCTATTATTAGGCTGAAAAATCAGCCTAAACATAGCCAAAACCTTAGACTTTCCAAAATCAACAGTTAAGAACATCATTAAAAAGAAACAAAAGCACTGGTGAGCTCAGAAAACACAAACGTCCTGGTAGGCCAAGGAAGACAGTGGATGACCAAAGATTGATCACCATAATTAAGAAAACCCCCAAAACCCCACAGATCAGGAACACTTTACAGGAGGTAGGCGTGAATGTGTCACAGACTACCATCTGCAGAATACGTCACCCACCAAACTACAGACGCTTCACTGCAAGGTGAACTAGTGAACCACTAGTTATCCTCAAAAAGGATGGTCATGTTACAGTTTGCTAAAAAGTAACTAAAAAGCCTGCAGAGGCCTGGAAAAGGGTATTGTGGACAGATAAGATCAATACTATCATTTACCAGAGTGATTGCAAGAGGAAAGTTTGGAGAGAAAAGGATCTGCCCAAGATTCACAGATTTATACCACCTCATCTGTGAAACATGGTGCAGGGGGTGTTAGGTTTGGGCATGTACAGTGCATTCGGAAAGTATTCAGACCCCTTCACTTTTTCCGCATTATGTTATGTTACAGCCTTATTCTAAAATGGATTCAATTCATTTTTTTCGTCATCAATCTACACACAATATCCCATAATGACAAAGTGAAAACAGGTTTTTAGAAATTGTTGCTAATTTATTAAAAATAAAAAATGTAAATATCACATTTACATAAATATTCAGACTCTTTACTCAGTACTTTGTTGTGTATGACGCTACAAGCTTGGCACACTTGTATTTGGGGAGTTTCTCCCATTCTTCTCTGCAGATCCTCTCAAGCTCTGTCAGGCTGGATGGGGAGCGTTGGTGCACAACTATTTTCAGGTCTCTCCGGAGACGTTTGATCGGGTTCAAGTCCAGGCTCTGGCTGCGCCACTAAAGGACATTCAGAGACTTGTCCTGAAGCCACTCCTGTGTTGTCTTGGCTGTGTGCTTAGGGTCGTTGTGCTGTTGGAAGGTGAACCTTCGCCCCAGTCTGAGGTCCTGAGTGCTCTGGAGCAGGTTTCCATCAAGGATCTCTCTGTACTTTGCTTCGTTCATCTTTCCCTCGATCCTGACTAGTCTCCCAGTCCCTGCTGCTGAAAAACATCCCTACAGCAAGATGCTGCCACCACCATGCTTCACCGTAGGGATGGTATTGGCCAGGTGATGAGCGGTGCATGGATTCCTCCAGACTTGGGTCCATGCCTGGCATTCAGGCCAAAGAGGTCAATCTTGCTTTCATCAGACCAGAGAATCTTGTTTCTCATGGTCTGAGAGTCCTTTAGGTGCCTTTTGGCAAACTCCAAGCGGACTGTCATGTGCTTTTTACTGAGGAGTGGCTTCCGTCTGGCCACTCTACCGTAAAGGCCTGATTGGTGAAGTGCTGCAGAGATGGTTGTCCTTCTGGAAGGTTCTCCCATCTCCACAGAGGAACTCTGGAGCTCTGTCAGAGTGACCATTGGGTTCTTGGTTAGCTCCCTGGCGATGGCCCTTCTCCCCCTATTGCTCAGTTTGGCCAAGCGGCCAGCTCTAGGAAAACTCTTGGTGGTTCCAAACTTTTATGGTTCCATTTAAGAATTATGGAGGCTACTGTGTTCTTGGGGTCCTTCAAAACTGCAGAAATGTTTTTGTACCCTTCCCCAGATCTGTCTCGGAAGTCTACAGACAATTCCTTCGACCTCATGGCCTAGTTTTGATCTGACATGCACTGTCAGCTGTGGGACCTTAAATAGACAGGTGTGTGCTGTTCCAAATTATGTCCAATCAATTAAATTAACCACAGGCGGACTCCAATCAAGCCATAGAAACATCTCACAGATGATCAATGGAAACAGGATGCACCTGAGCTCAATTTCAAGTGTCATAGCAAAGGGTCTGTATACTTATGTAAAGGTGATATCAGGTGATATGAAAATAAGGTTATTTTTAATAAATTAGCAACAATTTCTAAAAACCTGTTTTCGCTTTGTCATTATGGGGTATTGTGTGTAGATTAATGAGGAAAAAAATAATTTAATCAATTTTAGAGTAAGGCTGTAACATAACAAAATGTGGAAAAAGTGAAGGGGTCTGAATAATTTCCGAATGCACTGTATAGTTGCCACTAGAACTGGCTAACTTGTCTTAATTGATGATTGTATCTGCTGACGGCAGCAGCAGAATGTATTCTGAAGTGTACAGAAACATCTTGTCTGCTCGAGTGCAAGCAAATGCCTCCAAATTTATTGGATGGCGCTATATCATACAGTAAAAAAATTACCCAAAACATACTGCCATAGCAACTAGGTAGTTCTTCAGGTCCAAAAAGTGGAAAGGCCAATTCAATCTCCAGATTTAAATCCAACTGAACATGCATTTAATTTCCTTATGATAAGATTTTAGGCAAAAAGACCTCAAAACAAACAACAACTGAAGATGGCTGCAGTACAGGCCTGATAGAGCCTCACCAGAGAAGATACCTGGCGTCTGGTGAGGTCAATAGGTTACAGACTTCAGGCAGTTATTGCATGCAAAGGATTGTCCACGAATACTAAACCTGAGTGCTTAATTTGGACATTTGATAAATCTGTCCCATTACATTACAACATTATACCTAACTTTTCTATTCTAGTGGCAATCAGAATGAAATATCATCAGCTAATGAAACTTCTGAACCTGCTTCTTTGATTCTTTATCAGTCTTGATAGCTTTGCGTTGATTTCTCAAAATCTTAGTCCCAAATTTGTTAGGCTATAGGCCTATTGCATTTGGCTACACTCCTAACTCTATTATGACGTTTTTAATGATGAATCGGCGTCAACTTGAAACTCCTAAGCTCTATGGCTCTATGATGTGACACATCTTTCACCATAGTTTTGTAAACATTTGGTCAATCAGTGTAATTTTGTAAATGCCGCATCTGTATGACCCATCATGAAGAACATCAATACCAATCCATTTTTGATCTAATTTAAGTGTACTTTTTGTATACACTGAAATATGCTAATGACACATTATTAACACACTTCTAATATACTTCATACTATTTGACTGTCGTTTTGAATATAACTAAGATTACATTCTAAGTGTGTTGAAAGTACATTTCAGATAATCTTGCTTGGTCATTTTAGTAATATACTTAAATATCTTTAAACTCAAGTATTCTAGAAATATAATACTTACTTAGTAAAAATAAATTCCACTTGGGTCCACTAATGAGCATCCTATGATATCTCCCATGTGTGTCTGAGAAAAGGCCAGTGATGTTGATAACAATAACCGTCATTATGTTATATTCAATATATAGCTCTTTAACATACAAAATGTGGTATTCTAATGAAGTCCTGACTATACAAATGCATTATTTTTTGCATGGTATTGATGGGGTGTCAAAGATAACTGGCCCGTTGGGTGGTCCAATTTTACATTTTTAAGGATAGATCAGCTTTGAAATGGGAAGATAGCAATTAAATTCTATAACAAAGTAGTGCTTGAATAATGTCTTTTTGTAATTCATTTTTTAATCCCTGATCCAATACAATGATTAGACTGTTACACAAACGTCAACAAATGGACGTCTCCGGATCTCACACTGGGTACTTTGGTTAGTAATGATGGCATGGGGCTTCTAGTGTTAAACTGTTTCCTGTTTCCTGTTTCCTGTTCTCTTCCCTCTAGGAGAAGCCAAAACCACTGTATCACCCTTCGTTCTAAGTGGGGTCAGTGATGGCCAGTGGCATGCTGTACAGCTACACTACTATAACAAGGTAGGCACACTTCCTGGGTGAGCGGAGCCTCTCAACATCCATCATTTACATCTCTACTGTGCATCAGGGGACTGTTTTTTGTCTGATACCAGTTTAAAAGTTAAGTTTTCCCATTTCCTAGTTGTATAAATGCCTTGGTGGCATTTTCTTGAGGTTAGATGATACAAATCAGGCTTGATATAAGATTTCTACCATAGACCCCTACTGTAACATTCATCACTGTGGTCAAGCAATGGCTGGGATATTTTCTGTTGTGTTGGCATGACTTTGTGTTGCATTAGTCTTTTATTGTATCAAAGCATACCCTGGTGCTATGGTAGAAACATATACACCTCCACAGGTGCGTTGCGTCTGGCTAATGAGCCCGCGGTTTGCACTCCATGACAGTACATGGATTTTAAAGCATGTGAATGGTGTAACCATGGGCTATTACACCAATCAGTTTCAATCTAAATCCATGTGAGGGAGTGCACTAGTGCCTTTCATTACCCGAAAAAAACGATTAAACTTGTTACATGACAAAACACTTTTGGAACAGCGAGACACAGTTGAAGGGTGAAATTACTGCAGTGTGTTGCCCCCTTCAGTCATTTGATTAGAGGAGTGAGTGAAGGGGTGGGTTCTCTGGGCAGGTTGAGAGGGGTGGATTTTGGGGGGAAATAATTGCAGTATTATTGTTCTCATGGCAGTGGACTTGGGATTTAACATATTGAATTGGACATTTTTGGAGTACACATAGGGGGCCCACTAGATTACATAATTTGTTATAGTTAATAGGGCACTGGTAGATTAGGATGTTATTAAGTAAACTCAATATGTCAGTCACTCCCAAACCCCCTTTTTCTGTTTTGGGGATTTTTTTGAGTTCAGGGTTTGACAGGGTTGTGTCGTTACCATGGGAACAGACATGCCAGTCCTTGTTTTGGGTTAAATTAAGGCTGACACTTTGAGAAAGAGAGGATATTTTATTAATTTTAGTGCTCTTATCTTTAAAGATGTTGTTGTTTAGGCCTGTGTAACTAAACAGGAAGATCCCAAACAGAGAGGTATTTCTGGAAGCAGAGCTTTCTTTGCTGAGCTTTTGATGTTTCAATTTATGGGCAAGGAAGTTATTGCGGTCAAAGATTGTTCATGCTGAAGAACCTGTTGGAAAATATAACTAGCTGAATCTTTTGATCGTTCACTTTTGCAATGAGAGAATGAGAATGCAATAGGATGCTCAGTCACAAGGTAGACTGAATTTATTTTGTTGAGAGGACATAGAGTATAAGTATATGAGCCCACTTGTATTAGTAGTTATTGTTATAGTATAAGCTATTTTATCTCACAAGATGTGAAAGACATTAGCTATATCCAATAAATGTTTTGTTGTTGCCGTTTCTGAAATATGGAAAGAAATCTAGCATGGTGTCTAAAGTGAATGTTGGGTGTACAGTGCATCATTCAGTCATATCCTTGTATAGGTTGATGTCCAAAAGAAAACTAATCTGTTTTATGTTGCTTATCCTTGATTGGGATGACATATAGAATGTTTGATTTTAGGGTTAGGTTAAGGTTAGGCCAAAGACTATTGATTCAAATTTGCTTTGTGACTATTCTGCAGAATGATTTTGTTATGTACAGTAGGTCAGAGTTTAATATGTTCATGGTCAGTACCACCATGGCTTTCATGTTTTCTTTGAGGTATGTCACCTTGACAAAACAACCACCTGGGGGCATTGTTGAGCAATTCTAATGGATGGGCTTACAATGTGTAATAGACACCTTTCAGTGTTTACAAACATTGCCGCTTGTGGGCTGTAGTAAACACCATTAACTCCACATGTACAGTGCCCTCCGTAAGTATTGGAAAGAGGAAGCAATTTATCTTCTTGTAGCTCTCTACTCCAACAGTTTGGATTTTAAATCAAACAGTTACTATGGGGTCAAAGTAGATATTCTCAGCTCTTTTTTCAGATTGTGTACACCATTTAGAAAGTACAACATTTATTGTACTCCCCCAATTTCAGGGCTCCAAAAGTATTGAAAAAAATCATATAATGTCCAAATAAAGCACTCATGTTAAGTATTTGGTCGACAATGCTTTGCATGCAATAACTGCCTGAAGTCTGCAACCCACTGACCCCACCAGACGCTGGGTATATTCTCTGGTGATGCTCTGCCAGGCCTGTACTGCAGCCATCTTCAGTTGTTTTTTTGTTTTTTTTTGCCTAAAATCTTATCACACACACACACACACACACACACACACACACACACACACACGCACACATACACACACACACATCCTGAACAATAGTTTGAAGAAATATATTGTTTTGAACTGAAAGTGTGCAAATGTGAAACATTGTGAAGAGGCATGCTCTTTGTTTTACACTTTTTCTTTCCTAGGCCACAAGAGGATATAATATATTTGATTTATGAAGATGTTTGTTTGGAATGTTGGGAAAAGAAAGGGGGGAAACATATTCCCTGTCATCACTGAGATCCGTGTCCTGTTGCTTTGCTATGATGACATTATATGAATAGATTAGGGCCTGTGCAGTGATCATCCCTCTCTTCCTGTCACAAGGCAAAAAGGGGCTGTTAATTAGGTGCTAAGAGTTAAGTTTCAGCCAATAACTCTAGCCAAGATGGCATCCTCAGAATGAGCATGTAGGCTATAGGCTATTGTATCAGAATGAGCATGTAGGCTATAGGCTATTGTATCAGTTTTCCTGGTGACATATTTGCCCTGATAGAGACATCTGGGTGACTCAATGGAACAAGGAAGGTTTAACATCAGTCTGGAATGTTATCTGGTCCTATATCCCGACTGTATCTATAGCCATGGTATTGTATAGAGCGAAGAGTTGAACACGTCCCAGGGCATGTTCTACTAGGATTTGTCCAATAAGAACAGCTGTTTGTTTCCCATCACAAAATGCCCTGCTACATTGTGTCTACTGAACATGAGCCTGGTCTCTCATGTTTCAAAGGATGGTACATACAGAATAGCGAAGTAGCTGTTCCTAACAGCATGAGCTCACTATTTGCTTGTCAGCATCACTCTCATTTATCGGATTTTGAGAACCAACAATATAATTAATGCTGTTTCGCTAGAAGGCAAGAGAGACTGATAGCTAAGAGCAATTCTCTTTTTTTATAAACCTGTGTAGTGCTCCTCACAGAATTTTGCTCCTTCAGATTCATCTGAGTAGAGACAGAATTCTATAATATTCAGAATTCTTAGTCACTACCTTATTTAAGTTGAACCAGAGTGCGGCCAGAGTAGGACCGGCAGTGCGGGTTTGAAAACCACCCATTGCCTTTTTCAAATCTATCTCTCTACATTTGTATCCATCTAACTTTCCTACTGTCTAAATAAAGAAAGATAAAAGCCTAAATTAGGTTGAGACGGAATTTCTATTGCTGTGATATGTCCAAACAGCTCCACTGAGTGATAGCACAGTATACTGCCATTGCTGAAAACACCCACTGTCAGGAATCTGGATTATCATTATTTTCCAATCAAGAGCATATTTGTGTTCCTGGGATTAAGCTTGTGGACCGTCTGTCGGAGTGTAATATCAAAACAAAAAATCCCTCTAATTTGTCAGACAGTATGGTTGTTGCCAAAAAGTACTCCTCTTCTCTCCTTAAAGGTACACTACAGTATGGAGGAATAATTGCTGTTTTTATTAACCTACATGTTTTACCTGAGTGCTGATAACCTCGTCCCTACATACATAATGACTCAAAGCCTTCATGGCAAGTGAATTTACTGAGTAAAGTACTGTCATTGTTTGATTTTAGCGAATCACTGCGATGTGTGGCTCTGATTCAGAAACGTGTACACCACAAGCACTGGGGGGAAGTGCTGTGGGAGATGATCGATGCAAGGTAAAACCAATGGCTTTGCGTAAAATACGACATTTGAATTAAGCTCATTGGGTTTTCATAAGTGACATTCTTCGAGAATCAATGGGTATATATCATGAATTGAAATGACAATTGAACTCCTTTTTTCAATGATTAATTTCTACACGATAGTTCAAAATGACTATCATATTTCTAAGAACAAAATTCTGAGAAAAAAGTAACATTATTTATGGATTTAAAATCCTAGCCTACTAACAGCAGGTTTTTTTCTGAATTACTTTAGTACAATGTGATGTTTACTTAATGATTATAATAAGCTAATTTAGGCATTTATAAATATACAATTTCTAGGCCTATTTCTTGAACTTCAGAGACTTTAAATCCACTGGACTGTGTTCACTTGGATTACCACCTACAATATCATTTTCCCTCTCAATTGATCATTTATTCGGAACATGACAACAGCACTATAGGACACACATAAAGATATATCACTGTTCTCACATCATTTCAGAACAACAGAGCATTGATGAATTGAGACTTTCACTTTGGAATGCTGATGACTGTAATGTATATGTTTGAATTGTGCCTCATGTACATCTTCATGTAGCATATGCCCTAAGGATACAGTAGTTTAACCTATATGTGACACAGTTTGGTAATAGATACCACTTGGTTTGGTAATGAAGGCATTCTGTGGCAGGTTGTTCGATTGAAAGAGAAGAGGCCTTAACATGGTGCTACAGTCAGAGAAGGGCAATGATCCCCTTGTAAGCCTGCCTTGTCTTTTCCTCAAGGTAATACTGTACATTAGTGTTCTTATTACTCCCCTTACCCTTATCTTAACCATAACCCTAAGAACAGTGTAAGTACAGTGAAAAAAGAGCACAATGAATGTTACTTGGTACTTACACTAGGGTGAATTACACTGTTATAGGAACACTGTAGTAAAGCTTTACCAAAAGAGACAAGAAATATTTTATGACCAGGATTGAAATGCTGGGTAACATCATTTCGATAACACAAGTAAGTTGCCATCCTGACTTTCTGATGCTCTTTTTAAATAATACTGTACATGCTCCTTAGTTCAAAAGTTGCAGAATCAAAATCTCTGGATGACCAACCAATTCCAAATCCATGCTTCTCTGCACCATTCTCTATTATTTTGACCTTTTTAATAACTTCACAGTGAAAAAAATAATTACTTAACGAAAATCATACTTAATATACAGTACATCTGTTTCTTTTATCACCCTTTTCTCATGCTTTGGCTAAGGCATTTCTAGAAAAGGAAATAAATTCAACGACATGTTGGCAGTGTGTGTGTGGTGGGCTGTTTTTTCTCTGTCTTTGTGGCTCTGACAGAAAGAACCTGGAAGAGTGATGTCACGGAGGCTGAGGCAGAGGTTTGTTGCTCTGTTTAATGTTAACTATGCACATTCAAGAGTAGGGGTCCTACTGTACTGTAATAATCCCTGCCAATGGGCCCCAAGGTACCCCAAGTTCCCACAATTCTTGAATAATCATCCTGCACTTCAAGATGCAGATCATCTACCACAAACTCAAACTACAGCAAACTACTGCTCAACATATGACGTTTCACCATTTAGATATGACAACACTTTTTATACATTACACTTTTTAGACACTATTTCAGGGCACTAAAAGTAATGGGACAATTGTCAATGTCCAGTATTGATTCTACGCTTTGCCTTTGCCTTTGGAGTCTGTCAACATGAGGACCAAAGTGATGTCAATTAAAGTCAAGGAAGCCAGTATTAGGCAGAAAAATATCAAACACATAGCCAAAACCGTAGGTTTACCAAAATCAACAGTTTGGAACATAATTAAAAATACAAAAAAATCACTAGTGAGCTCAGCAATCACTGGGCCGGTAGGTCCCATTAGTGATTGCTCATGTTGACAGGCACCAATAGCAGGCTCCAAAGGCAAACACAAAGCCTAGAATCAACACTAGACACTGACAGCTCTCTCATGTCTGCACAAATGATGCGATGGAACACACCTGACTTACCAGAAACACCTGTCAAGCCAATTGTCCCATTACTTTTGGTGCCCTGAAATAGGGGGATGTGTATAAAAAGTGTTGCCATTTCTAATGGTGAATCCAATATGTACACAAATACCCTCAAATAAAAGCTGAGAATGTCTACTTTAACCTCATAGTAATTGTTTGATCTATAGAGCCAAAGAAAAAATGCTCCACTGTCCCATTACTTACGCAGGGCACTGTATATAAACAATATTGGTTCCCTTGTAACTAATGGTAAATTACACCTGTATGCCAATCATACCACAGTTTATTAATGTTTTCTTGATGCAGTACACGTTTGGCATTGCCATCCAATATCTCTGATTTCCAGGTTGTGAGAGTACACTGACACACTTTTTGGCTGCTGTTTCTCGTCTCTAAACTTTTTTTGAATTTATTGCTACTTGGGTCATCATTATTCGGATTGACCATTCATAAGAGAGTTTTGCCTTTTTGCCTGCTGCGTGGTTTACGGAGAACTGAGATTGCTTTCTTTGGACTGTCAAGAGTGTTCATCGTGGATTCTATCTGTCTGACTTCACAGGAGTGAGAACCATCAAGACCCTCAAAAATTGCCATCTTGGATTAACCACGATTTGTGCTACAATAGTGTGTACTACAGAGCGTTGCTTTGTTTTTTTGTTTCTTTTTACTACCAAACTTGAGCACCACTTGAACTATACTCTTTTGAATCTCGTACCGCCCGGTGAAACGCTCGCCTTTCTCCCTGCTTGTCTGCCGGCCTGCTCTGCAACTGCTTCCCTCTAAAAATACTTTTCTCCCTGGCCTTCACTGGTAATTCAACCTTCAAGAATTACCACTTCAAGTGTTGCTGTCTGATGGGCCCGAGCAGTTAAATCCCATTGAGTAAGTCTCCGTTCTCTCATTTTTTGCTACTCTTTACTTCTGGATATTACTGTACTGGGTTAGGGTTAGGGCACAACTTAACACTGGAACAAGCCTCCTTTTAATTCTTCTTCAGTGGACATTGAGGAGGTTTCACCGGAGGAGCCGGCCCTCACAAATTGTAATTTGGAAGACATTTACTTTAAAATATGGCTTATGTCAAATGTTTTTAGTATCTGTGAAGGGAGACTCCTGCTTAGAGTCAGAGGAACCTTTCGGGTGTGAATGATGTAACCGGCTCATCGAACTACAGTCAAAGTATTATTGCTCTCCAGGACCAGCTGAGACAGCATACCTCCTAAAGCTTGGCCTTTGCTGAAGGGGAGCTTTTCAGCCTGGGTGCCTTCCCTTTACTAGACCGGTCCTCAAACCAGTGGGTAACTAGAAAAAAATGATAGAGTGTTGCTTCCCAGGTTTTCCCCCATTGGGGACGACCTGGTGGAGCTGTCAAACTGCTTTGACCTTCTTGAGCATGATGCTCCGGCTCCATTGGCTGCTGACACCCCCTCGAACTCTCTGTGCCTTAAGAGCAAGAATCAAGTAAAAAACCTAGAGGTCCTTTTTTGATGCTGATCTCAATTGTGAAGCCCATGTGACTAAATTGGCCTTTTATCGTTTAAAAAACATTGCAAAAATGAGAGGTTTCATTTCACAGGCAGATTCAAAGAAACTGGTGCATGCTTTAATCACAAGTAGACTAGACTATCGCAATGCCCTTTTTTCTGGTCTTTGAAGAAAAAAAAAATTTGGTTGTCTGAATATTCTGTTGACAGAATATAGCTGCACAGATTTTAACCAGAACAAGAAAGACTGAACACATTAGAACGGTTTTGAAGTCACTCCACTGGCTTCCAGTTAACTCCAGAAAGATTTTTAAATATCTTAATGGCCTAGCACCTGCTTATCTGACAGATCTTGTAAACTATGAAACCTCAAGGTCCCTTAAATCATCTGGCACTGGCCTCCTTGTCGTTCCTAGTGTTAGAACTAAGACGATGGGGGAAGCAACATTTAGCTTTTATCCACCCTGCCTCTGGAACAGCCTACCCATTAGACTTAGGAATACTCCAACATTAGAAGGTTTTTTAAAAGCCCTGAAAACATATATTTTTACTGCTACGTTTAACTGACTGTGTGTTCTTGTATTGTGTGCTGTGCATGTGGTATATGTGCTTTATATGTGTGTTTGGATTAGATATGCTGTGTGCATGTAGGTTATATGTCATATTTTAATTACCTATTGCTGTGATGTCTCTTATTCTGTTTGCTATGTTGATTGCTATGTTTTCATTGTAAAGCACATTGAGCTACTGCTGGTGTGAAATGTGCTATAGAAATGCAATACCATTTCATTTCATTTCATTTAGATAAGGCTGGCAGCATTGTGAGGGTCATGTTCTTTGACTTCTCCAGTGCATCTAATACCATACAGCCCTTACTACTTGCGGATAAGTTGCTGAGGATGCAGGTGGATCCCCCATTGTTTTGTGGATTACAAACTACCTGACCAACAGGCCACAGTTTGTACGGCTGCAGGGATGTGTGTCGGACTGGGTGGTGAGCAGCACTGTCCCACAGGGGACAGTTTTGGCTCCCTTCCTCTTCACCCTTTATACCTCGGACTTCAGGCACAACACAGATACTTGCCATATGCAGAAGTTCTCAGACGATTCTGTTTATGCAGTGGTATGCTGGGGGGGCAGCATCTAGGAATGTGACACCAAGAGGCTGAACAAGCTTATAAGGAAAGCTGGTTCTGTCCTCGGTGTCACCCTGGACACTATGGACGAGGTGGCCAATAGGAGGATGAGGAATAAACTTCTGTCCCTACCATCCCCTACATGTCACTGTGGCAGAGCAGAGAAGCTCCTTTAGCAACAGACTATTGCAACCACGTTGCACTAAGGAGCGCTATAGGAGATCTTTTCTGCCTGCCGCAATAAGACTGTACAACTCCTCCTCCAGCTGGCTCGATCGGAGTGATCAGACTCTGGCTGGGGGATGTCAAATCATACTGGACTGTTCTTACTGTATATAATGTTTCAGATGTTGATTTTATTTGTTATTTTATTCTGTTTAATTTTTATTGTATTCTATTATTCTATTGTCACTTTATTTAGTTCTTGTTGTTTGTGATGTGAGCTGCTGTAATGCCTTAATTTCCCCCTCAGGGATCAATAAAGTACCTATCTATCTATTCAGAAATTGTTCACTGAGCTAAAATTTGTTCTGAATACGGATAAGACTAAATACTGTATATGCTGTTCTCCAAGGCTCGCAACATAAATTTCACAGACCTTGTAGAAGGGACAAACATTGGCTCTTCTTTATATATAAAGTTATTTTACAGAAACTTCCAAAATGGAAGTTCACCTCATGCCTTCTCCACAATTATCAGAGTACCAAATGAGGTCCCAATATTGGCTAACCCTCAAAGTTCCACACATTTTGTCTGAACTAGATAAATCTGCCTTTTGTTTCTGTGCCCCGAGTACTTGGAACGACCTTCAAAACATACTCAAATTAGATTATCTTGTGTCACTGGGTCAGTTTTATAAAGGATCTGTCATCTGAGGAATGTTTTCATTGATTAGTGTGTACATTGACTTTGTAATTCAGATGTAATTAATGAATTGTATTGTTTGTAATTTGATATGAGCTTTCTGATTTAAGTTAAGCATACCGTAGGCCACAGCTCAAAATCGTCATCTGGGAAACGGAGGTGTGTTACAGTGCAGCAACCATGATTTATTTCCCAAATCTACTCCTATATTCCTTCATCTTTGCTTGTTTAATGGGTTTAGAAACTTGTATTAAGCCCACTCATCGACTAATTGATAACTTGATTGATAACCATTCCTGTCCTTGGTTGAACTAACTGTGTTATGCCAAGTTAAAACATCTTATGTGCCAGTAGCCTTAGGTCTTATGCTCTACATCTTTATTAGGCTACAACACTGAATTTAAATGAAATTGCATCAAAGTAAACATTTCTTAATAGGCAGCTACTGTACGGCATGAAACACTTAAGAGTGTCTCTAATGCACTGTTCCACTCTTTATGATTGACCATTAACAGGGAAGCAGGGCTTTGAGTAGACACGTTTAGACATCCAAATACACACTACTACTTGTATCCTGATATGCTACCAGGGAGAACAAGAGAGGATACTCTCTCTAACTTTTAAACAACATATCTGGAACATATGAATAACTAATAACAGTGAGCAGTTACAGAGTTCAGAGACAGCTGTCCCTCTAATGTCACACCTTTTGATGCCCTCTACAGGTCTGCACTGTCACACTCCCACAGGAAGGAGATCAAACGCCCATAGAAACAGACTCATACAGTATGCAGATACACAGCAATAACACACGCACACTGACATGCAAACACACGCTGAGGGGAAAAATAAGGTCACTAAACGTGACCTTATTTTTTTTTGGGAGAACCAGGTGTTAAAAGGGTGGAGCTGTGAGATGAGTTGACAGTTGCTCCAATTGTTGTCGCCACTCCGTGGAAACTGTGTTCCCCAGGCAGGATTTGACACATAATGGAGTTTGCACTGTATGGTATCAGTGTCCTGCTCTCCAATTAGGCCGGAGCCTCATTTTCACTGAGCGCTTAATAGACTCCTCGTGTTCAGCTATATGTACCAAGACCAACGCAGCCCGCATTTAAAAGGGGGAAAACTGTGTGCCTCAGTAATGCATGTGCAATAAAGTCTGCCTTTTTTGCCCAACATTACATATGTTTATCAAATCTAGAAGTAATTTTTCAACATTATGGAAGCGCCTTCCACAATTAGCGCTCTGAATGTGACTTCTCCACCGCAGGGTTGCCTCCCCTCCTTATTTATTTATTCTTTGTCTTTGATATTGCTGTGTTTTACATGTGAATAATGTTTTCCTGTTTTTGTGGTCAACTACTTCTGTGGTCAACTATGTTTTTTGGTCATGTTACCTTTCTCTCTCTTTCCAGCCCAACATTGGTCGACTTGGCATCCCCCATGGACCCTCAGGAGAGAAAGTGGCAGTAGTTGCCGTGGACGACTGTGACATTGCCATGGCAATTAGTTTTGGTGGCCAGATCGGAAACTACTCCTGTGCTGCCCAGGGCACCCAGAAGGGACAGAAGAAGTGAGTGGGACTGACTGTGTCCCTCTGTCTTTCAGACACAGTCGCTTTCTCTACCTCTTTCTCTCTGTCACTTCATTTATTTATCTCTCTCTCTCTCTCCCAACCTGTCCCTACCCCTCTCTTTTGCTCCCCTTGTCTTTCTGTAGCTTCTACCCAAGGACATGTACTGTATTAAATGTAGAATAACTCACCCCACAACTTAATTGAATAAAAGCAGATCATTCCAGAAGATAAAACTCAATGCCCTCACTCAATATAACTATGTTATGAGTTTCTGTAGAGATTTGAACTGCTTCACTTATAGCAATTTACATCTCCCACCTTACTATAAGCTCTTGTAATCAATGGTAACAAACACCACAGACTCATTGGAAAGTAATGAGAGCAATTAGATTTTAAGACATGGTTTATGACAGAAATGTAGGGCTAATTTTCTGGACAAAGATTAAGCCTAGTTCTAGACAAACACAACATCTCCATTGAAAGCCTAAATCTGTGTCAGAGAAACACCCAAAAATGTGATTTGTACACAGACTTCATATTCACTCCTTGCACTCACTGATCTCTTGTGTTATGCAAATCTTCATGTCTGACCCCATTTCTTATTCAAATTCAAATTCTGAACCCTATTTGGACTAGTTTATTCCTAGACTAGTATTAGTTGATGACAAGATATCTCAATAGAAGCCTCTTATTATATGCAAATGGTCAGCACTGGCCGTTCAAACAATGGGGTTTTTGATACTAGGTTAATTATTTTATAAGAGGCAGTCTATGGGCCTTTCTGTCATATGTCTATTATGTTGGTAGATTATAGGTTGAGATTATTTTAACTGATGTGATATGTATGTGATATACAATTACAGTGTACAGTATCTTGCTCGCATTAGCCAACTTGTTATAATTTGGCAAGGACATTACCCTACACCTTGGCACTTGGTGATCTGAGAAGATTGGATAGGTCAGCAGTATGACGAAGGCAAGTTGGATGATTACTTTACTTCCAATATCTATTAAATCCTCTCAGATCTACAAGTAGTGCCCTGGGGTAGGGGCTAGGGGTAGATTTGGAACTGGGCAGTACAGTACTCCAGGCTAAACGGTTTTCCATGTTGTCCAACTCGAGATCTCTGGACCTTACTGGACCGCTACTCCTGGGCGGTGTTCCCAACCTTCCGGAAGATTTCCCGGTGAGGAACCGGGACTTTGTGGGCTGTATTAGAGACCTGACCATCGACAGCAAGCCTGTGGACATGGCCAGCTACATCGCTAACAATGGTACCACTGCAGGTCAGAGAGAACTATCAAGTACAGTACAGTACAAGTGGGGGCAAAGCTATTAATTCTGGACCATCATTATAGTCAATACAGTTGTGATCATATGTCTTTCAACGCAGGTCATGGTTAAAAAAAAAAAAGTGATCTCCTAGTTACTTAGGAGTCATTATAACGTATTGAGTGTGTGACTATTATTTGAGATTGTCCAAATACTGGTGAGATTGATAGATACTGTTCATTATTATATTCAGGCTGTACAGAGAAGAAGGACTTCTGTACTAAGACTGTATGTCTGAATGGAGGAGTGTGTGTGAACAAGTGGAGCACCTACTCCTGTAACTGCCCGCTAGGCTACGGAGGCAAGAACTGTGAACAAGGTAAAGTATCTTAGGAGGTGTGCATACGTGCATGTGTGTGGGTTCACATGTGTAAATTATTCAAATGTTGCAGCCACTGTACACAAGGCCAGAGGTGAGGAAACAGACACTAGAGTTCAAGGTGACATTCCACACTGACCTTAACCAATGCTACAGTACCACTGAATCTGTAATATACAAATATTCCACTAGACTCACCTCTTAATGATTAAATAACTGTAAAATACCACTCATAAATACACTTACAGAAATATTGTCTCCATCAGTCCCAGCACCACATTACTGGTGAGGTTCATTGATGTAGAATAGTGGTTCATGGTATACTGTAGTTGTTGGCCCATAATCAGATGATGAATCCTCAAATACACTGCTTTACCATACATTTTTAAGCTAGTATCCTTCTGGAAAAACATAATTTTATGGATACTTGAATGAACACTAATATGGGCTGTAAAGCTAATTTGGTGAGCTTATATTTCCACTTCTAATATAAGTAATTTCACCGGGAAAAGGAAATCACATCCTAAGTGGCTTTACATTTTCAGAAAGCTTAGTTTGACCTAATTCCTTAGTACTGCAAAAGGGAAAACTCAGTCCACTGCTGGTGTTACTCATGATGTTGCGCTAATAGGCTTGTCTCAATTCAACGAAAGATCTTATATTGTTAGAAGATAAGAAAGTGCCTGTAAAACCAATGTCTTGGCATTGTCTGGGGGAGACGAGAACTCAAAGATGACACCACAAATTGGTGGCCACCAAGCTGAGCCTGTGCAGAACAGGCACTACCTCAAATGAACCTTATTATTCACCAAAAAGAGATGTCAAAGCCAAGCATTTTTTTACCCTTGTCTCTCAATTTCTATTTACAAAAAAATGGCCAGAAACTTATACCAGTCAATGGCTTCGTAAACACAGCACCTAGTTAGGCACCAAGTACAGTAGTTAACTTCTGTTCTAATGAGAATCTAAGACCTGGAAAGACCCTCCAGTCATTCTGTTCACTGACATATCTGGTATGATCCATGGGAATATCCTAATGTCATTCTATCCCTTTGAACATGTCCCTGTTTAGATTGTGGCTCTTAAGAATATTGAGCTTTACCTCACTACATTGTGTAAACATTCTTAGGAAAGCCATGCATTGGGGATAGCATTTTTCAAAGCTGTTTGGATATGTTATGTCGGTTTTTCTGGGATGTTCATGAATGAAACGTGAAAGTCCTTCCTCCAGTCATGCCCTCACCTCAGCAATTTGACGGGCATGCCTTGGTGTGGTGGCGTGAGCCAGAGGTCACCATCGCCATCCCCTGGTACATGGGCCTGATGTTCCGCACCAGGCAGAGCTCCGGCACGCTGCTACAGGCCAACGCTGGGGACTTCTCCAAAATCCACCTCTTGGTGAGTATACCCTGGCTAGGCAAAGCTTACCCAAGCAAAAAAAAACAACAACTTTAAGTATACTTAAATATTATATTTCTAAGATTCTTAAGTATATGAAAGCATACTCAAATGACCATTTCTTAAATTGTATTTTAGTTGTATTTAATATACAAAAATTTTAAATTATGTAGGTTTTTAGCATATTAAGTATGCTTAAAATATGTTAAATGGACCCTTCTTAATTGATATATAAATATACTTATAATAAGATTATCTGAGTTGTACTGAGTTTCAACACACTAAGAATGTAATATTAGTCATATTCAAAGTAACTATCATAGTATAAAGTATATTAGAAGTGTGTTAATAATGTGTCAATAGCATATTTCTGTGTATAGTAAAAGTACACTTCAATTAGATAGAAAATGAATTGGTATTTATGTTCTTTTTCATTTTAATATTCAACTTTTTTAATGCATTGTCCCATTGAGGTTGAGGGGGACATGTAACCATGCGATTATCTGTCTTGCAGCAGGTCAACTGCCAAGCAAGGAGGCACATACTGTAGGTTTCTGACTTGTAGAAAGGGCTGAATGGCATATCATATCTTGGTCCTAATTATTTGCAGTTATGGTTTGCAACTTAATACACATTTGTGGAATAGCAGGAATTAAAGTACAAAACTGACGGGCTGTATTGACTGACAACTGACACTGCTAATACAAAATCCAATCTCAAAATGACCACTGAATTCAATAAATAACCAAACTGTAAGTGTTGTTGTTAACAAAAACGTAACATTTGAGACAGGAAGGCTGGGTGTTATGAAAATTATATTAAAAGTATATTAACATTATATTCTAAACATACTTAATTTAATTTTTATTGGGATTCTTTCAGGATATTCTACAAATGTTTTTGTTCAAAGCTTACGGCTTTAAGGACATGACATTCAAGTATGCTTTTTGTAAGCATACTACAATACAGATTAAATTACATGACAATGACGTATATTTTTTGTAAGCATACTAAAGTACAATTTAAAACACAAAACTATACTGTCAGTAAGTACACAAAAAATCAGTACAACTTTGTGTACTTGAAATAAGTATAGAAAAACATGAATACATTTTTGGCATATTAATTACTCCTTTAATCTAGTGTGTTCCACAAGGAGTTACGTGGAACACACACACACACACACACACACACACTTTAACTCTTAGTGTGTTCCACTTAGCCGAAGAAATCTATCAAGTCTATAGCACCCCAAATCCAGCGCTTCCAACCAGTGGTCCAGGCTGGACTAAGGGTTAGCAAGAGTCTTGGCTATTGCTACAGTATTCTAAATGCTAAATGCAAATTGTTAGTGGCTTTCAGACTGGCTCTAGCAAGTCTAACCCAAGCCAGTATAGTGGAAGAAACTGCAATCGGGTGTAGAAGAGGCACATATCCGGTTATCAAAGAAATATCTTGACAAAAATCTCTGTTTCACTCTCTCCCTCTGTCCCTCTTTCTGCCCCAACGTCCGTGTCTCCAGATCAGCAGCAGACATGTGCGTTTCCAGGTGTTCCTGGGGGTAAAGAGAGTGGCCCTTCTGGACTTCCCTCACATCTGGGTGAGTGACGGGCAGTGGCACCATATCCTGGTGGAGCTGAAGAGTGTCAAAGACGGCAAGGACATCAAGTACATGGCCCTGGTGTCTCTCGACTATGGCATGTCCCAGGTACCGTGCTAACCGACGTTAGTGTGTGTGTTGTCAGTTCACAGATCAGGACATTGTATTTTCAATGTGGACACTTGGGGTGTACACTGCAGTGCCTTGTGTGTGATAGTGTTTGTATTATAGTGTAGTGTGTATGAAATATAGAGCAGGGACTTTAGTCTAAATAACATGACAATAATAGTGATAGTATTTCTAATGTTACTGTTGATATTACCATGTTGTTACGTTGATAATAAATGCACAGTAATACTATTCATTTACTCTTTAAGACAGCTATTGTGTGCCAGAATTCTTACCATCGCTGTGTAATCCAGTGGGGCAGTGAGGATTTGGCATAGTAGATATGGTATATAACACATATTTTCTGTAATAGTGTTCTCTTTTTGTGGCTCTGTTCCATAGAGGTCAGTGGAGATAGGGAACGAGCTACCAGGCCTGAGGCTGAGGAGTCTCTTTGTAGGGGGGCTGATGAAGAAAGACGGGACAGTCCAGAATGGGCTAAAGGGCTGCATGCAGGTGAGTTTTAGAATCAGGAATGTAGTGGTGGTAAAAAAGAAAATCCAATTCTGGACAGTGTTGGAGATGAAAGGTGTTGTCATGTCATCCTAAATGCTAAAGACCAAAACATAAATGTAGCATAAATAGGTGGGTAAATATTCAACATCCAGAAACAGGGTGTAAACTGTGTTTACATGCCTTTGTGCCCCAATGCAGTGCCATGAGTAAGTATTGGGACAGTGAAGTATTTTTTTCTTCTTTTGGCACTATACTCCAAAAGTTTGGATTTGATACCATGAGGTTAAAGCAGAGATTATTAGTGTTTGTTTGATGGTATATGTGTACATGTTGGTTTCACCATGAGAAAGGACAACACCTTTTATACATAGTCCCCCTATTTCAGAGCACCATAAGTCATGGGACAGATTCATATCATGTCCAAATTGAGCACTCATGTTTAGTATTTGGTTGATAATCCTTTGCCTGCAATAACTGCCTAAAGTCTGCAACTCATTGACCCCCACCAGATGCTGGGTATCTTTTCTGATGATGCTCTGCCAGGCCTGTACTGCAGCCATCTTCAATTGTTGTTTGTTTTTTCCTAAATCTTTCCTAAGTCTTTTTTCCTAAAATCTTATCATCAGGAAATGTAATGCCTGTTCAATTGGATTTAAATCTGAAGATTGACTTAGCCAGTCAAGAACCTTAACCTTTTTTAACCCTAACCCTGGAAACTCCCTAGTTGCTATGGCAGTATGTTTTGGGCCATTGTCTTACTGTATGATGAATTTGGAAGCATTTACTTGGACTCGGGCAGACAAGATGTTTCTGTGCACTTCAGAATACATTCTGCTGCTGTCATCAGCAGTTACATAATCAATTAAGACAAGTTAGCAAGTTCTAGTGGCAGCTATACGTGCCCAAACCATAACACCCCCTCCACCATGTTTCACAAATGAGGTGAAACTTTCCACTTGCAATCACTCTGGTACATGACAATATTCATCTTATCTGGTCACAATTCCCTTTTCCAGACCTCTGCAGGCTTTTTAGCAAACTGCAACCTGACCATCCTCTTTGAGGATAACTAGTGGTTTTTGAGTATAGTTAAAGGAGCAGGGCATAAGTTTGTTAGAAATACACTATTGTGTTGGAAATACACTATTATATAAGTATACTAATAAACAGATTCAATTACATGACAATAAAGTATACTTTGAGTAAGTACACAAAAGTATAAAGTCAGTACAACTTTAGTGTACTTTAAATAAGCATAGAAAAACATGAATATATTTTAAGCATATTAATTACTAATTACTTTAATGTTTTCAATACACTTTTCAGTACACCTTTTTTTCTGCTTAGGTAGTCTTTGACACATTCACGCCTACCCCTTGGAGAGTGTTCCTGGTCTGTGGGACAGTTGTTTTAGGGTTTGTATTAATTATGGTGAGCATTATTCAGTCATCCACTGTAGAAGTCTTCCTTGGCCTATCAGCCTGTTTGCGATGGCTGAGCTCACCAGTGTTTCTTTTTCTTTTTTTATGATGTTTGAAAATGTGGATTTTGGCAAGCCTAAGGTTTTGACTATTTTTCCTGATTTTTCAGCCTAATAAAGGTTTCTTTAAATGTCATTGACACCTTCTGTTGACAGACACCAATAGCAGACTAAAGGCAAATGCAAAGCCTAGAATCAGTACTCTCATATGCCTGCACAAATGATGTGACGGAACACACCTCACTTACCAGAAACACCTGTCAAGCCATTTGTCTCTTTACTTTTGGTGCCCTGAAATAGCAATATACCCTGTGTTGTCAGTATTACATGGTGAAACCAATATGTACACAAATGCCCTCAAATAAAAACTGAGAATCTTTACTTTAGCCTCATAGTCAATTGATTTAAAATCCAAACTTTTGGAGTATATGAAAAAAAAAAGATTCACTGACCATTACCCATTACCATTACACATGCACACTGCATCCCTGCCTGGAATGTGATCACATTCAATGAGATACTGTGCATACAGTTGAAAAAAGACACATTGTGATCCAATTATGTTTAGACCTGGCTGGTCACCTCAAATAGGTGGATGAGGATGTGTCACACACAGTCATTATGGAAATCTAACACATCTTCGTCAACTAAAGCAATTGTAGCGGCTTGTTTTTTAAGATACCCATCAGTCGATCATGACGTGTTCATTCAGCATTCAGTGTGGGACACTGATCATCCTCTCTGATGTCTACAGGGCGTGCGTATGGGGGAGACGTCCACTAACCTGGCCAACGTGAACATGCATCAGGGCCAGAGGATCAGAGTGGAGGAGGGCTGTGAGGTAGCTAACCCCTGTGACTCCAATGTCTGCCCAGAACACAGCCGCTGCACAGACAATTGGACCTCACACACCTGTGTGTGTCACCCTGGTAAGTCACCATGGGTCTACTTAGTGTTGACATGGTCTTGCCAGGATGTGAGGCTTTGGGCTTATTTTTTGTTGTACTTTTCTTAGATGTAGATACTGTGGTCATGCGAACAAGATTGTCTCGGTCACAAATGGACACACTTACAGTATATAGAGGAACACACACACACTCACACATACGCAAACATGTTTGATTATACACACACACACACACACACACACACACACACACACACACACACACACACACACACACACCTTACTATAACTCATGCCTCTTTCCCAGGCTACTATGGGAGGGACTGTGTGGACGCCTGTCTTCTGAATCCCTGTCAGCACTTGTCTACCTGCGTCCACCAGACCAGCTTCACCCACGGTTACGGCTGCCAGTGTGGCCACAACTACTACGGCCAGTACTGCCAGAACAAGTCAGTCCCCATCACACTGCTGTGTGTGTGTGCATGTGTGCATGCATGTGTGCGTGCATGTGTGTGTGCATGTTAGTGCTCCTCTGAGTCGGTGACGGCTCACTCAACCACACATTAAAATGTTTCACATTGTTTCTTACCTCATTGAACCCTACTGTACCACTCAGCACCAATGGTACTCTGGAGGGTGTACAATCAAAAATGCATTTTCTCACCAATGGGTAAAATAATGTGTGTAATACATGTAATATATGTTAATTGTGTAGATAATCATCTAAGAAAGCCAATGATCGAAACCGCATGTCTCTAAGATAATCCATTCAAAAGTTGGAGTTGTTACCCTTGAAGTGTGGCCAAAATTAGGGTGACTAAATCAATGGAGGCCAGAGAAAAATAGTGGTCAAAAATAGCATCCTAACTAATTAGCGCTGGGCTACTACAGTAACTCGCATTAGGCTACCTGACAGGCTCACTTTGTTTTTGAACTAGACATCTTTCTTGAATCTGCAAGACATAAAACAATACAGAGGTAAGATAGATATCAATTTTGAGACGTGACGACGCTTTTCATATTAACATATTATCTGGATGATAGGGTGGTCATATTATTGTTATTTTTCGAAGATTTCTCACAAAAACAAATATATATTTGTGAAATATCTACGGAGCAATGAGTATACCACAGGCCTTTTATTTTCAAAACCTTTTACATTTAATTCAGCTTGTATCATCCTTATTTAGCTTTTTGTGACCCACGTAAACAACTTTGAAGATGACCACAACAACATGTAAATCCTCAAAAGTTGGTGCTTTGGACAATCCTCACTTTGATATGTAAACAATGAAATTAAATGCAATAAGTAATCAAGGCATTATTTGACCAAGGTATAGACTAAACTGATTACCCTATTAGGCAAGAGTACAAATTAAATTACTGAGTGAAAACATTGCCATATTAAGCCCCCTTTACAGTAGACACCCGATAACCATGCCCAAAAGTAAAGGCCTTGTGCCTGAGTTGTTCTTGGTAGGACTAAAGGAAGGGCCTTGTGTCTGAGTTGTTCTTGATAGGACTAAAGACTGGTTCTGTTGTTCTAGAGCCAACCTGCCCTGCCCGCGTGGCTGGTGGGGGAACCCTGTCTGTGGCCCCTGTAACTGTGACACCACCAAAGGATTCTATCGGGACTGCAATAAGACCACTGGGGAGTGTCGTTGCAAGGTATGCTGTACACGATGTTCAAAGTATGTCCCTACAGTTGTACTTGTGTGTACTGTATACATCCCATTGAGGTAAGGTTTGTCGTGAAATACACCACAATAATAATTATAAAAACATGGACATGCAACTCAATCACAATATTGTGCTTTACACTTTACACCTCATACTGTATGTGTTGACAGTGGAATCACTAATCAATCATCATTTAATTCACAATTCATGATATTGCAAGAGAGTGATTTAAATGATTTTTTGGTAGTGTCTATGGGTCATCAGTTGACCCCTGATTAGGACCTCTGATGAGTGTGAACTCTTTCTGAGAATAAGCAATACAGTATTCCAGTCACATTTAAATGACATTCTTTTTAATAGTTCCAGATACACCTCTGGTTTAGTGCACACTGTCATGACAGTTCCAAGCCTTTTATCTGGAGTCAACTGTTGTTTAAAATGTGCATCTGTTTCCTTGGCCATCCCAACTCACTCCCTCTCTGTCTCCAGGATAACTACTTCAGGCCCAAGGGTGGGGACACCTGCTACCCGTGTGAATGTTACCAGCTGGGTGCCCTGTCGCGCTCCTGCAACCCACACACGGGCCAGTGCCAGTGCAGGACAGGCGTCATTGGGCGCCAATGTAACCGCTGTGACAACCCCTTTGCCGAGGTTACCTCCAGCGGGTGTATGGGTAAGCACAGCGATTGCCTTTTTCACCTGAAAGCAACATTCACTCTCTCACTCACTCACTCACTCACATGTGGATTGTGGAGTTTCAATTTGTTAACTTTTGTTCCTACCAATCACCAGTTGTATATGAGGGCTGTCCCAAGGCGTTTGATGCAGGGATCTGGTGGCCCAAGACCCAATTTGGACAACCTGCTGCCATGAAGTGTCCCAAAGGGTCAACGGGTCAGTTCCAAAAACCCTACCAAAATATCACATTTCCATCTAAAAGGAATGGCAACAGGAGTGATGCTGTCCACACACTGCAAATCGGTCTTTGGATGTATCAAAAATTCATATTTGTTAATTTACAAAATGAAGAAGAAATAAGTGAATAGTACAAGGTGAAGCAGCAATTGTGGAAGGTCCATAGCGTGATTATGAATTTCATTCATATCTAATTTAGGTGCCTTATACAATACTCTTGCAAATAAAAGCCTAATATCAATGTTGCTTAAAGTTTTTAGAAGTAAGTGTCATCTCATAAATATAGGCCTTCTACAGTCATATAATGAAATTAGCTACTGCTCACCTTGTTGATGGAATTGATATGGTAGTATTGGAAAGTTGGTAAAACATTTTTTTTTGCTATCTTTGTTGGCCATGTTCCTCAATTCGTCACTTGAAATGCGATACAGGTAAAGTGATAATCTCCTTTTCCCTCTCCTCTATTCTCTGTTCCTCCCTCCCACCTATGCAGGCACTGCCGTCCGCCACTGCAGTGATGAGAACGGATGGCTTCCTCCTGACCTCTTCAACTGCACCTCTCTCACCTTCTCCCAGCTCAAAAAAGAGGTGTGTGTATCATCTGTTTACATCAACATGCCATTTACTATACAGTAGGAGATGCTCTTGTCTTATACTGTATGAAGACAGTACTGATTGTAGATCAAGTGGAAAGAGCTACACTGTAAACCATCATTACCCCTGATTTGTTAACTGTACTCAGTTGTTTTGTGGAAACACCTTGGAACTACAAGCAAAGTAATGCTCAATTTACAAACTTTGTTAGAGATACTAAATAAGAGCTATTGTCACTCAAAAGCAATATGTTACAAACATTTTTACAAATGTTAAAAACTTAAGTACACCTCACTTCCCATCAAGGTTTGTGTCAGTACCATATAAAGATTTTGAGTAGGCTACACTTTTGGAAAAGTTAAGTTAAGTTCACCTAACTCAATATATCTGTGTTAGCAATGCCTGGGGTGTACAGTGTCCTCCATAAGTATTGGAAAGAGGAAGCATGTTGTCTTCTTCTTATACTCCAACAGTTTAGATTTGAAATCAAACAATTACTATGGGGTCAAAGTCGAGATTCTCATCTTTAATTCAATGTTTTCTGCTTCATCAAATTGATTTCACCATTTAGAAATCACAACCCACAACTCATTTTAAAATTGTTGTTTTTTTTAAGTGTTTTTCTTGCGTTGAATGGGTCAGTCCCACTCTTATATTTTTCATTTATTGGATAGAGATAGTGAAGAAAGACAGGAAAGTAGGGAAGAGAGGGTATGTCAGCAGAGCATAGGCCGGATTCGATCCCATGCCGACATGGGCATATGTGTGCATTGTAGGCCATGGTGCTAGACCACTGGACCACCCCAGGCCACAACTCACTTTATCAATGAAATGTTCACTAGTAGTTGACAATTACAGCAGCAAGAGACCAAGCTCTTAAGTTGGAGCCCATCGTCCTCTTGCTGGCAGTTCAGAGTAATTTGTACTTGCAGATAAGATGACTATCTTTGCCAAACAGTTGTCCACTGAGTCAAATCAGGGCTAAGCAAAGCATGCCAGGTACAGTGGGGGAAATAATTATTTGATCCCCTGCTGATTTTGTTAGTTTGCCCGATTACAAAGAAATGAGCGGTCTATAATTTTTATGGTACTTTTAGTTTAACAAATAGAGACAGAATATCAACAAAGAAGTCCAGAAAAAACACATTATATAAAGTTATAAATTCATTTGCATTTGATCGAAGGAAATAAGTATTTGATCCCCTACAAACCAGTAAGAATTCTGGCTCATACAGACCGGTTATATGCCCATGAGGCACACAGATTAGTCCTGTCACTTTAGGAAAAGTACTCCTAATCTCTGCTTGTTATGGGTATAAAAGACACCTGTCAATAGAATCAATCTCTTCCATTCCAACCTCTCCACCACCATGGGCAAGACCAAAGAACATTCAAAGGACATCAGGGTAAGAGTTGTAGACCTGCACAAGGCTGGAATGGGCTACAAGACCATCAGCAAGAAGCTTGGTGAGAAGGAGACAACTGTTGGTGCAATTATTAGAAAATGGAAGAAATACAAAATAACCATCAATCGCCCTCGGCCTGGAGCTCCATGCAAGATCTTGCCTCGTGGGGTAAGGATGATCATGAGAAGGGTGAGGGATCAGCCCAGAACTACACGGGAGGAGCTTGGTAATGATCTCAAGGCAGCTGGGACCACAGTCACCAAGAAAACCATTGGTAACACACTACACCGTAACGGATTGAAATCCTGCAGTGCCTGCAAGGTCCCCCTGCTCAAGAAGGCACATGTACAGGCCCATCTGAAGTTTGCCAATGAACACCTAAATGATTCAGAGAAGGCTTGGGAGAAGGTGATGTGGTCAGATGAGACCAAAATTGAACTCTTTGGCATAAATTCGACTCTTTGTGTTTGGAGGGAGAGAAATGCTGAATGCTACAATCCCAAGAACACCATCCCCACCGTCAAACACGGAGGTGGAAACATTATGCTTTGGGGTTGTTTCTCTGCTAAGGGTACAGGACGACTTCACTGCATTGAGGGGCCAATGGACGGGACCATGTACCGTAAGATCTTGGACGAGAACCTCCTTCCCTCAGCCCGAGCACTGAGGATGGGTCGTGGATGGGTCTTCCAACATGACAATGACCCAAAACATACGGCCAAGGCAACAAAGGAGTGGCTCAAGAAGGTCATGGAGTGGCCTAGCTAGTCTCCAGACCTTAATCCTATAGAAAATTTGTGGAGGGTGCTGAAGCTTCGAGTTGCC
Source organism: Argentina silus (assembly GCF_951799395.1). NCBI lineage: Eukaryota > Metazoa > Chordata > Actinopteri > Argentiniformes > Argentinidae > Argentina > Argentina silus. The sequence continues at coordinate 27,673,193 of NC_139657.1, forward strand.
AAGCAAAAGCCTTGAAACCTTCAGGATTTGGAGAGGATCTGTAAAGAGGAGTGGACCAAAATCCCTCCTGAAATGTGTGCAAACCTGATGACCAACTACAAGAAACGTCTGACTTCTGTGCTTGCCAACAAGGGTTTCTCCACCAAGTACTAAGTCATGTTTTGCTTGGGGATCAAATACTTATTTCCTTCGATCAAATGCAAATTAATTTATAACTTTATAACTTTTTTAGATATTCTGTGTCTATTTGTTAAAATAAAAGTACCATAAAAATTATAGACCGCTCATTTCTTTGTAATCGGGCAAACTAACAAAATCAGCAGGGGATCAAATAATTATTTCCCCCACTGTATATGTGTCTTTGCCACACTTGGGTTTTACCTTCCACTCCCCCTCTAACTTCTATGTAACCTTTAGGAGGAGCTGCACCGCAACGGTTCCAAGATGGACAGCGGAAGGTCGAGGGGCGTGGCCAGCATGCTGGGGAGTGCCGCCAACCACACGGTGGCTCTCCATGGCAACGACGTGAAGACGACCTACAGCCTGCTCACCGGCCTGCTCCAGTATGAGAGCCAGCAGCAGGGCTTCGACATGGCCGCCACACATGACGTGCACTTCCACGAGGTGCACTGCCAGAAATGCGTGGCTTCAAATTTGATTCATGTTGGATAATACAGTGCTATGTAGTGTCATTATATGTCCTGCCTCAGATCTCACAGGGTGGAATCCTAAACGAGATCTGTGCAAGTAAATCTGATGTTCATGTAAATCTTGCGTCGATGTCAATGGGAAATTTGCTTGATGATTCGAGTTACTGCTGAAGATCTGAAGTTAGGATTCCACCGACAGTGAATCTATGAAATACATCATCACACATCAATAACTATATGCAAAGCAATTTGAGAGTTGAGGAAGGATATAGTCCTAGATGTATTTTCTTCTCGAGAAGAGCCATAAGAGGAACTTGCACACCCTCAATTTCTCTACTCTAGAATGCATTCACCTTATTTTCTCTCACAATTTCTTAAGACTTGCTTAAAGTTTTGACACACATTGTTTGACTAAACTGCTTTTAGATCCTACTCTCTTTAAGTCGCCAATGGTCTCCAAAATCCTGCTTATAGCTGGTATAGGTTTGCTAACAGTCTGTTTTCCCAGTTGGAGATGTCTCCTCAGGGCTTGTTAAGGTGGAGCCTAGGGGCAGTTGGGGATTAAGTGAAAGTAATACAGCGTAGTGATTAGCATGTTCTCTATGAGCTTTATTAGGGTCATGACCAAAATGCGCTAATGGCTAAGCTAAATGGTAAGAGTGAGCATTCTTGGCACAGACCCCAGCTCATTGGTGTGGTTTAGGTGTCAGAATGTGCAGCTGGAAGGGTTTAGGGGGTCAAGGACCAATCTTGACAGAGGTTATTGGGTGATTGGGCCAATGGGAACTGCTCTACAGGGGTGGTTGGCATTGCGCCAGAGAGCACAGGTGTGATCATGAGAGTATGTCTATTGTGTTGGCCCCCTTCCTTTGTAGGGTCAACTTTCTTTTCCTTCCTCTGTTCTTTTTTCCTTCTCCCTTTCTCTCACTCTACAGTGCGTTTCGGAAAGTATTCAGACCCCTTCACTTTTTCCACATTTTGTTGTGTTATAGACTCAATTTAAAATGGATTCAATTAAAATAATTTGCCATCAATCCACACACAATAACCCAGAATGACAAAGTAAAAACAGGTTTTTAGAAATTTCAGTAAATTTATTAAAATTGAAATACAGAAATACCTCCTGTACATAAGTATTCAGGCCCTTTGATATGACACTCTTAAAAATCCTTGCATTAAGATGGACTCAGTTCAACTTATTGAGTGATTTGTTGATGACATTTTTGCATTTTAGCTAATTTTAAGAGTGTCATAGCAAAGGGTCTGAATACTTATGTACATGAAGTATTTCTGTGTTTCAATTTGAATACATTTACTGAAATTTACAAAAACTATTGTGTGTGGACTAATGGCAAATTCTTTTAATTTAATCCATTTTAAATTGAGTCTATAACTATATTAAAATGTGGAAAAGGTGAAGGGGTCTGAATACTTTCCAAAGGCACTATGTGTATGTTCGGCATTAATATGTAATTTAGCATTCTTTATCTGTGATATATGATACATACACAGTGTCTTAAAATAGTACAAAACTAAATCTGAAATTGCGCATGGGGTGAATACTTATCTAAAGCCCTGTCATCACTTTGGTCTCTGTTAGGTAGGTACTATGATAAAACAGCATTCTTCAGTCTTGGTCCTGGGAGCCCTCAGGGTGTGCATGCAGGCTGTTGTTCCAGCACAGCACTAGTGCACCTGATTCAACTAAACAAGGGTTTCATTAGGGCTAGAGGAGAAGCTTGCCACCCTGTGAGTCCTCCAAACCAAGTTTAAAGAACACTGTGTTATAGTATAGTTTGTTATGGTGTGGTATAGTAGAGGGGAGCTCAGCATGATATAGCTGTGATTGAGGTGTATGATGGCTCTGATAAATATTCTAGAACATAATCCGAGCGGGCAGCGCCATCCTGGACCCAGCCAACAGGGGTCACTGGGACCAGATCCAGCGGTCCGAAGGTGGCACAGCCCTTCTTCTGAGGAGCTTTGAGGAATATGCCCAAAACATGGCCCAGAACATGAGGAGGACTTACCTGAAACCCTTCACCGTTGTCACTGACAACATGAGTGAGTCCACCTACTTCCCCAGAATACTGTTGTATAGTCATAGGAATACAGCATTCACAGGTTCCCTGACATAAGCCTTCATAACAGTGTAATAATAATAGCATACTGAGGTTATGACAATCTGACGATACAGTTATTGTCCCCCACCAATGAAACTGTCCGTATGTCAAAAGCTTTTTCTCCAACACCACTTTTTTGATGAAAATGTATAGGCCCAATTTTAACTAAACTACGGTGAAGTACACTTCTTGCCATCGAGATTGTTTAGGATTATTTGTAACTAAATAATTTGCCTGTGCAAATATTTTATTTCAGCTAACAAATTTGGGAATACTATTTTGACAAATCAAAAATATAAGCAAGAAAAATTGTCTGTGCAAATATTTTGTCTTAACCTATTGGTGAATTTTTTGTTTGAAGTAACAGCATTTTATATCAATACAGAGTTGGTACGATAGTAGCCTAATGGCGCCCAAATTATTTTTGTCTTTTATCACAGAAGGTGATCACACCAAGAGAAAAGCCCTCCATCCATGAAAAACGTCTTGCTTCATTTACAGGTTTCTCCATCACCCTCCTTTAATAGAGGGGCACTGTGTCATTCGTGGGGGACAACATGTTTACTGTACATTTGTTTTCTATTTGTGGCTGTTAAAAAAATGCTCACCAACGCAACTTTCTTGCGACAACAGGCATATCTTATGTCCATTCTCTCCACATTATCAGTTGTCTCTATGGACTACCTGGACCAATTAAGTCCAGATCAGTCAAGGATCCCACGTTTTGAGGAGATCCAGGAGGCTTATCCCAAAGACTTGGAGTCCTCCGTCCTGTTCCCAGAATTCCCCACACAGACAGAGATGGTCAAAGGTACAGTTTATTCAACATTAAAGGTATACTTCATCATAAAATGAAAGTTTACCAGGTGATTTTATACTTAAAAGGTCTATAAAATCAATATGGAATTTTCATGGTGCCTGCTGTCTATATCCCTAAATGTGTTAAACCAGGTGGACTCTCACAAACATAGATGATTCGAACCGATGCATCACCCTGTCTTGATGCAATGCATACTGCAAAAGCAGACTTGATGTGAACAAGCCCCCTCTCAACCTTCCTTACAATGTTTGTTTCAGCTGTAATCATCTCATGTGCCGAGTAAAAGCTTTAAAAACATAAGGACAATTTGGACACGATAACCAGGGGCTGTCTATTCTTTAAAAAGATTTGGAATTTCAAACCGAGAAATAATAATGTATTATGTAGCTATTATTTAAAATATTCCCAGTATGGTCAGTATGGTCAGTAAGTATGGTCCCAAAGACAACTTGCGCATTGTCATTGTTCACAGCATCCTGCATTTCCATTGGTTGACATTCTTAATCGCACCATAGCACATCTCATACTGCACAAGTATTAAGGAGCCACACCCAAAAAGTCTGACATGTCAGAATTCAAATAGAACTTGATGCCGTCTTCTCTTCATGTCATTAACCAACTCTGCACGAGTCAAGGCGTCAAGTTCAGCGCAGATGACCCGTGTTCACAGAAAATATGTAAATGCCGTTGTGAGAACAAATTCGTGGATGAAATCGTGCATTGTCTGCAGGCTTAGATTCCAAATGGGAAACCATCTATTTTCATCTAAAACTTTACCCAAATTAACGTTTTGCTATGAACTATCCATTGAATTCTAGCCTGCATGTGGAGAGACTTTGATGTGTCTCATTGTTCATAGGATGCCAATAGGTTGATACAATACCTTGAGCTTTGATTAGGAGCAATTGACCAGGGTTCAGTTTCTCAAAAGTTTTGTAGATTAAGTAGTACTTAATTTCTTCTGACAACCCAACTGCAAAGCCACAAGAGAGTAACAATTGTAAAAACGTTTGCAGGTCAGTCTTCTGTGTGTATGTTAAAATATGTTTTGCTGGTCTAGGGGAGAAGTGTGTAGAAAGCTTTTGAGAAACTCATCCCAGTTAATGTTCCTCGGCATAATCCTTAATAACAGTGTAATACCAATAGCATACTATAGGTTATATTGTACATAATAGGTTATGACAATATAAGGATACAGTTAACATTCACCCTTATTTTCTATGTGTGGCTCAGAGTTTCAAATGTAGAAATGTTCAATGTACTAAAGAAGACTTTCAAATGGTTTAAAGAAGCAATCTGGGATTGGTACATCCATTTTTGGACTATAAACTTATAGGGTTATGATTAGGGATATATAGCTGTTGATTCTGAAACTTATAAATGCCTCATGATCTTAGTTCAACTTTCTAACCCCATCAAAACCTGATCTATAAGCTTGTTTTACTTAATTGTAAACAAACACTGTATAGATTAAAAGCATGGCTAAAACTCATCATTCTAAAACTCATCATTTTGATCTCATAGATGGTTATTTTAAACTAACTAATGTGTATTTATTTAATTATACACATATTCCATGTTTGTTTCCAACAAATTAAAAATAGGTCCATGTAAATTATTTAAGCTGAATTAACATACACTATTATATAAAACATGTTTTAAAATGTGGTTTTTGATAAATACAGCCGAGTCCACAGCGATGGCCACAGATGAACCGTCTGTTCAGACCGACTCCATCACCACCAATCACACATCCACAAAGAAGAAGCGTCATGCCGAGGTCCTAGGCCCTCTCCCGGTTGCCGTGGTGATCATCTACAAAACTCTGGGACAGCTGCTGCCTGAGAACTACGACTCTGATCGCAGAAGCCTGAGGTACAGTAATGTATTTTTTTTATTATTTAAACCTTTATTTATCCAGCTTTTTGGGGGGCATTTCGGAGCAAATTGCATCTGTCTGTTATGGGCTTTCTATTGAATATCTGCTAGAGACCATGGTAAACCAACGGGACATCCAACCCTCCCTGAGTTGAATACGTGACTAAAGAGATAGCACACTAATAGGTGTCTTGAAAGGAAAGATAGTTTACACTGTTGGATTTACATCAAAGTTATTAGGTAACCTTCTTTGGAAAGTTGAAAGATCCTTTTCAACCCATGTTGATGCAATCAGTGTTAAGGATGGGTTTGATTATTTGATTAATCGATAAGTTAATCAAGCTGGGCCAAATTAATTTTAAAGATATATAATCGTTAATCAAAAAAGACCACTTTTTCCTTACTGTAAGCAGCACAGCTAGAGCAAGCCAAGATCTGCATCCGGATGTGGCCCATGTACATCTTCATTCCCCGGGCCAGAAGTGGGTGGGCTCTGGCTGCCATTCCTGAGCCTTTGCCATGAAAAGGCCAGACCTTGGCTAGCATGTGCATGCGGCCCATATACGACTTTGTTGCCTGGGCCAGAAGTGGACCGACTCTGGCTGTCATACCTGAGCCTGATCTTTGCCTTGAAAAGACCAGATCTTGGCTAGTATGTGGATGTGGCCCAGTTATCACTTGATAAATGGTCCAGATATGGGCCAGGTCTGGTTGCTTGAGACTTAGATGTGGTAACCATTTCTGGGCCATAATTCCAAGTGGTAACTCGGCCACATCCACAAGTTGGCTAAGATTTGGCATTTTCATCGTGATGATTGGGTTTAGGTTCGGCCACCAGAGCCGGTCCACTTCTGGCCCAAGAAACAAACATTCTGGCCCAAGCTTGGCCTATTTGTGGCAACAACCCGGCTTATTTATGGCAATCAGCCCTGTTCTACTCAAAATGTGGTCAAGATCTGGAAATTGTACAGCAACCAGATCAGGCCAACATGATTTCCTTTTCCAACCATAACAGGCCCATTTATAGATGTATTATTGTGTGCTGAAATCCAGCCTTATGTATGGTAACCAGTTCATGGTTGCATTGTCAGAGATTTTACATTTGTATAGTAACTATAGTTATGGTCCTTTATTCCAAGTGGGATGCATCAACATCCAAGGAACTGCCCAACATCCACAGCATACCAGTGTATGGATTGGGCATGTATGGGTTCCACTGGAACTGGCTCACTTGTCTTCATTGATGATGAGCAGCAGCATGAATTCTGAAATGTACAGAAACATCTTGTCACCCGAAGTACAAGCAAATGCCTCCAAACTCATTGGATGGCACTTCATCTTAAAGCAGGACCATGATAAAACATACTGCCATAGCAGTGCCAAAAAGTTGTTGACTGGCCAAGTCAATCTTCAGATTTAAATCCTATTGAACATGCATTTCATTTGCTGAAGAGGAGACTTAAGGTAAAACGTCGTGAAAACAAACAACAACTGAAGATGGCTGCAGTGCAGCCCTGGCAGAGCATCACCAGAGAAAATACCCAGTGTCTGGTGAGGTTAAGGGGTCGCTGACGTCAGGCAGCAATTGCTTTTTCATTTACCCTAGCAACCATAAACTTATTGATTTTCATAAACTTAAGTCCGACCCATCCCTAATCAGTGTTCTGTTTCTTTTAGACAGTGTTGATGCACATTTAATCATTTCTAATGCATTTTAGGAATAAAAAAGGTTTACATTTTCTCTTGTCTTATCAACAGACCACAGGGTTAGTTTAATACGTTAATTAATTGTTCAGAATATCATATACGGCAACGGCACCAATGTACACAGCACAATATTCCATGTGCTTACCTTGCACATTGTTATGCAAACAGACATGCAATAAAGTCCAAATATTGAGATGTTCTGTATGAAATAGCTTAACTGAACTCTCTGGGTCCCACAAGCTCCTTAGAGTTTGCAGGCCGTCCCTCAGTGATGTGTGTGTGTGTGTGTGTGTGTGTGTGTGTGTGTGTGTGTGTGAGAGAGAGAGTGCTTGTGTTCTTGTTTGCTTCTAGTATCTAGTCATAGATTTCAGTATTGGTAATGTTACTACCACATGTTCACTTTGCATAAGGGTCTTCTAAATAACTGAATTGAAACTGTGAAATTGTGACGTGTTTATTTAGACTCCCCAACCGGCCGGTCATAAACAGCCCCATCGTGAGCACGGTTGTCTACAGTGAGGGTGTGCCTCTGAATGCACCTCTAGAACACCCCATCACACTGGAATACAGACTACTGGAGACGGAGGAGCGAACCAAACCAGTCTGTGTCTTCTGGAATCACTCCATTGCGTAAGGCTAAGTGGCTCAAACACTACTCACATTCACACTGTCGGTATAGGATTGAGGATATACTGTATATAGTATGTAGCTTGTATGATTGCATTGCATGACTGATGCAAGTGATATAGAAACAAATGGCTTTAAACTGCTATCCCATGCTTGGAGCCTGATAATATGTTTGTACATTAATGTCCAGGGTTCAAGGGACAGGAGGCTGGTCTGCCAAGGGCTGTGAGCTGGTGTTCAGGAATAGCAGCCACATCAGCTGCCAGTGCACTCACATGACCAGCTCTGCCGTGCTCATGGACATTTCGAAGAGAGAGGTACAGTCTTGCAATTTACTTCAGACATTTTGATATGGAAGCCATGCTTTATATATTACAATTACACTGTGGCCTCTCCACAAAGGCAAACATTTTGGTTTATGACCTTTTCTCAGAACGAAACAGTGTTAAGAAAAAGTGCAGAGATTTGTGCTGAATTAAATAATGAAATTAACCATGTCTTTAATTTCCAGACAGCAGGGAAGCTTTATGTGTTGATAATCACATATCTATGTAATTCATTATCACTATTACTAGCTATGATAACATGACAGTTTACAGTTAACATTTGCATAAGAGTTCATTTTCTTAAAATATTTTATATTATGCTATTTTAGAGCCTTCTTAGTTTGATATACCAGTCTAAGTTCCTGGCATGTCTCTTCCCCCTCAGCACGGAGAAGTACTACCCCTGAAGATCATCACCTACACCTCAGTCTCGGCCTCACTGGTGGCCCTCCTTATAACCTTCCTGCTGCTGGCTGTCCTCCGGAAGCTGCGCTCCAACCTGCACAGCATCCACAAGAACCTGGTGGCCTCCATTTTCCTCTCCGAGCTCATCTTCCTTTTCGGAATCAACCAGACTGAGAATGCGGTGAGGCACCAACACAGATCCCTGAAGCACGCCTTCATGAACTGTTATGATAATGATACAGGATTTAGGGGGAGGTCTGTTAGTAAGTATTGATGTGTCGGAAGGGTTTTAAAGCTGACTTGAATCACCCAGGTGTATGCCACCCAACACGTTTGGGTTGTCTGAATAGGTTAAGTTAATTAATTAACTTAAAAGCGCCAGTTTTGCTTTTTACCAAATGGGTCACTGTTGATGTGAAGCCTGTTATGCTTCAGGTTTGTTGATAAGTAATGACGGGTGCTGTTGAGAGAGTTAGGGAGGGTTGATAATTCATAATCAATTGTTATTCTGGCTCAATGGTAACAGAGCTTAGGTCTTGTCAACACATTAGTATGTTGAGTAGAGGGCCTTAGCAATCCTGTGTTTCTATACAGTAGATAAACCGCTTCTGAACCGAAAGCCCATACATTTTAGACAAAAACTCATAAGATTGAATTCTTTATTCAATCTTAAGCAAGTTGAACACAAAGACAAGCTTTAATTTAGATTTAAAGGAGGATTTAGCTCTTTACATTTCACAAAAAATGTTTATTTTCACTTACCTCACTGTTTTTACAATATGGCCATCCGGACATACAGTGGCTTAAGAAAGTCGTTTTTGCCATCAATCCACACACAATACCCCATAATGACAAAGCGAATACATGTTTTTAGAAATGTTTGCACATTTATTCAAATTGAAATACAGATATACCTCATTTACATAAGTATTCAGACCCTTTGCTATAACACTCTTAACATTTGCTCAAATGCAAAAATGTTTTCAACAAGTTGAATTGAGTGCAAGGAAAATAGCTCATGTGATTTCGGAATAAGTATCTTTTCTTTTTATCGTCTCTGGTTTGTGTGATATAGACCTGCAAATTGTGGGTATTGACATCGTCAGGGTCAATTTAAGATGCTCCTTTATGATGTAACATCCTACAGTGAAGAACCCTATTTTGTTTTGGTATTCAGTGCAACATTTAAGAGGGTTGACAAATCCTTGTTTGATTTTTTTTATCCTCCCAACTCTCTTCAGTTCATGTGTACACTCGTAGCCATCCTGCTCCACTACTTCTACATGTGTACATTTGCCTGGATGTTCGTGGAGGGCCTGCACATCTACCGCATGCTGACGGAGATCCGCAATATCAACCACGGACACATGAGGTTCTACTATGCCATTGGCTGGGGTATACCGGCCATTATAACTGGTGAGAGAGAGAGAGAGAGAGAGACACACACACACACAAACACACACACACACACACACACACACACACACACGTTCTTATGGAATCCCTCTAATGTTTTTATAACATAGACAGACGTTATGGCCTTCCTGAAACTCTTTCTGCTCAGGTGATTAGAGGAGCTGTCAGGTGTCTGACAACTCAAGGACAGGGATGGAGCTCCAGACATGACTAGTGCAGAGCTGGATGTACTGTGTCTAGTTAGCATTTCATTTGATACTGTAATAAATCATGAGAAAGAAGTGTGTACCCTCTCTTCCAGGATTAGCAGTAGGGCTGGACCCTCAGGGCTATGGGAACCCAGATTTCTGTTGGCTCTCTGTCCATGACACTCTCATATGGAGTATCGCAGGACCCATTGCTATTGTGGTGCTGGTAAGTGTGTGTGTGTGTGTGTGTGTGTGTGTGTGTGTGTGTGTGTGTGTGTGTATATGTTTGTGTGTGTGTGTGTGTGAGTGGGGGGGTTGAGTTTTTTCTTACAATAACATATTGGTATTGGCACTCAGCTCGCTGACATGTTTCTCTTTGTTTGAATACCTGAGCATGTTATTAAACCCTGTTATTCTGTTATTAAACCATCTCTTGCATTTCTCTCAGGTCAACATTGCCATATTCTTTCTGGCAGCCAAAGCCTCATGCGGAAAAAGACAGTGGACCCTTGAGATGTCTGGAGCAATGTGAGTGCTTTGAGCCCTACTAACACTAGTCCAGCCTATCAATTAGCTTACATACAGTAGCAATTAAAACAACAAAAATATCGTCTGGATTCCTTTCTGAAACCTTGCTCACTTCCCTCTCTCCTGATTTTGACTGGTTGATCCGAAAGGACTGGATAGAGTGATGTGGTAATAGCTCTACCATGCCCTTTGATTTACTTTGCACATCAGGTATCAGCTATCAGGTTCTCTCAGATCTCTGAGACCACAAGGGCAGGGGGAAGGTATGAATGATCATGTTAGAACAGAGCCTGAATCCTCTCCCTTTTCTCTCTCCTCTACAGCTCTGCTCTGCATGTGGCCTTCCTCCTCCTGTTGCTCCTCAGCGCCACCTGGCTACTGGGCCTAATGGCGGTCAACAGTGATGTAATTTCCTTCCACTACCTCTTGGCCATCTTCAGTTGCCTTCAGGTACGAGTTGGACTTACTGCATGGAGGCCAGGGTTAGGACACCATAGATCTGTGTCATACAGTGTGACATTGTGCGTTTAGATGTTGCATGTATATCTAGATAGTGTCAAAATCACCATCCTGATCACATATGATATCTGTCTCTTTCTTTTCAGGGTGTGTGTATTTTTTTGTTCCACTGTATTTTCAACAAGGAGGTGAGGACCAGCCTAAAGAACATCTTCACTGGGAAGAAGTCCATAGTGGAGGAGTCTACCACCACCCGTGCTGCTCTATTAACAGTAAGTGTCTCACCCTTTGTTTGTTATAGATGGCCATATGAACTTTTCTTTCCTGCAGAATAGATGATGATGATGGAGACCATTTACACAATTAAGAAAAGTTCTTGAGAAAAGTCAGACTAACATGGATAAATAAAGGCTAAATACATACAGTATAAATAAATCTGCTGTTGTGTCTGCTATTGCGGCTGTCACTAATGACAGCCTACCCCACTTTGATCCTCCTCCACTTCCCAGCGCTCGCTGAACGGTAAACGCTCGTACACAGAGGACGACGGCCTGTACCGTACAGCCATTGGAGAGTCCACTGTGTCCCTGGACAGCACAGTCAGATCAGCCAGGAGCCACAGCAGCAGTCAAACCAGGTACACTGCACGCCCATACAGGGACTGAGCTGGACATGGAAATTGAATTTAAATCCTTTATTGATGGATTGTATTGAATTTATGAGATAACAGATAACATAAAGATGCACGTACAACCAAATCACTTGGGTGGTGGTTACCCCTCACAGCATTATGATAAAAGCTGTATATTTACATGATCGTGAGGAGGTTACTTTTTACTCATGACCCTTCCTTTATACAGGGAGGCCTCTGGGCAGAAGCGCACTACCTCCTCTGGCTCAGCCAAAAATAGTTACCATGGAGAAGGAGACTCCTCCATCTTCCTCCACAAGCGCTCTAAGCAAGATGGTACGTGGATCAGGTCATATGTTGTTCTCTCAGATTCCTGTCACTGTGGCAATGAGCACAAACATAACCTGAAACCAGAAAGAAAAAGAAGAAACCTGTTCCCCAACTGTTCTGGTTTTGTGGGTTGTCTTGGGCCAACACTTTGGGACCCCAAGTAAAACAAAAGTATACTCAAGTATATTGAAAAGTTAAATTAAAGGAGTAATTAATATTAATATGCTTCATGATTTTCTATACTTTAATGACTTTGTACTTTTGTGTACTTAATCAAAGTATACTTTAATTTCATGTTAATTTAGTTTACTTGCAAAAAAGTATACTAGAATTGAATGTACTTTAAATGATACTTTAGTGTACTTACAAAAAGTATACTTTATTGTCATATCCTTAAATATGTATAGTATACTTATAAAATACTGTACTTCACTGTATTTCAAACATTCGTAATCCCATACTTATATACAATTATTTTTCATTTCAACAAATGAGACAGTCCCTGAATGTTAGGTATCCTGCCCAAGCGAAAACATTTATACTTAAAGTATACCAAACTACGATATTTCTAGTATACATGAGTTTAAATATACTAAAGCATATTCATTGATACTAAAATAACCCATCTTAAATTGTACTAAAGTTGTATTTAATATACTAAAATTGTAAAATAAGTATGTTTTAAGCATATGAAGTATACTTGAAATATGCTAAATTGAAATATACTTATAATAAGTTATTATATTAATTTATTAATATATAATAATTATCTGAGATGTACTTTCAACACACTCAGAATGTGATCATATTTAATATTCGACTGTCAAATATTATGAAGTATATTATAATTTAATAATAATAATATTATAATACATAATGAATAATGTGTCATTAGCATATTTCTGTCTGTACTAAAAGTACACTTAATTTAGATGCATTGGTATTTACAGCATGTTCTTTTTAATTTTAATAATCAACCTTTATTAATGAACTCCCATTGAGATTGAGGGGGACATGACATGTAACGATGCAACTCTGTAACCTTTGCAACTCTTGCTGTGGGAGATTATTGGTGTGAAGTGAAGCCAATAGTATGCGCCGTCCATTTTCGACGGTCTTTCTATTGGCTTAATGAAGGCCAAGTTTGACGCGCTGGTCCACCAGAACTTTTGGGCATTTTGGCGGAAGTGTCTGGGAAGGAATATGGTACAACAGCACAGGCATATTAGTACACTCATGCCAACGACTGAGATGATTGATGTAACTAGTTTCATACTACTTAAAGACAAGTGCATGGTTTTAGAATAGCCTGTTTTGTCTGATCTCGATACTCCACACACCGTTGACTGTGCAGCAGGTTGGAGTTCAGGATGTAACAGACCTTGTGTTTCCATGGTGACAGAGTCAGACTCGGACAGTGAGCTGTCGGTGGATGAGCACAGCAGCTCTTATGCCTCGTCTCATTCCTCAGACAGCGAAGACAACAGAGAGGGTCGCAAGCACAAATGGAACAATGAGAGGCAGCCCCAGCATAGCACTCCTAAAGGTAAGGGGACTCATTCTTAAACACACACACACACACACACACACACACACACACACACACACACACACACACACACACACACACACACACACACACAGGTACTGAGTGTGCATCACACATCTGTCTTTTTTGTTTATAATACTTGAACACACACACATGCAATTATGACTTTTAGTTACAACTTTTAGTTAAGAAAATGAAATCTTGTTTCAGTGGAAACAGTGGCCAATCATGTGAGGTCTTACTGGCCAGTGGAGCCACCGACAGCCAATGAGAGTGAGGAACCAGGTGGTATGGACACACTGCGCATGGAGACCAAAATCAATGTGGACCTCCACCAGGACAACAAACTCAACGAGGAGTCCCCCTCGGAGAACGAAGGACGGGGGAAAGATGGTGCCCCTCCTAGCTCACCCGACAGCAACCACCAGCCAGAGAAGAGAAGGGGTAAGAGAGAGGGAGAGAAGGTGGGCAAGTAGGCAGTTGAGGCCAGGACCCAGGGCAGAAGTGGTGATGACGAAATGGTTAAGACGTTGGTGGACTGTGCCAGGTAAAGGTTGGTGTGGATGCCGCCACTGACCACGTGTTGGCCCGATCCGTCAGGAAAATCCAGATTTCTTTTTTTAAATTTGACATATTCTTTGGGATTATTTTGCGTGTAGGGCCTGTGGGGCAAAATCATTTGAGGAGCTGCGGCAGTTGGTATTGATTGAACAAACTTTAAGACTGAAGTCATCTTCTCTTCTCAATCTGGAGAAGATCTCAAATTAGATCATCAGTAGCTTACAGTTGATGACAAATTCATCAGACAATGAATATGACAGGATCACACTTCCCCCAACCCGCTCATAGATTGCTGCACATTACCCATTTGATACAGACTCCCTTTGAAAAGAGACATCAGAGTGTTTCCCCTACCATTGAATCGGCGGGGCAATTGGGTGTTATTCATGAATTGACTTTGCTTTATTTGATAGCATAATTTAAATGCAGCCCACAGATTTGGGTTAGTTGTGGTCCGATTTTGAGTCGCGATAAACGGGAGAATGAGAGGCGCATAGTTTGTGCGAGGTAGCCTATACTGTTTGAATCCCGCTTAGTGCTCAGTGCCAAATCAGGCATTTTCCCTCCTGTCCCAACCCGTCCCATATCTTGCTTTGAGGAGGCATGAAGAGTCTCTTGAGGACCATGTTGTGGTGTTTATTTGATTCATTAGGAGCCCAGTATTTTTGCCAAGCAATCCATGTTTATTCCAGTTAACCCACATTATGTGCACTATAAAGCTTTGATAATTTATATGAGTGATTCTTTGATTTGTATTGATGTAGTGAATTAACCTTGCTTTATTTAAAAGCATTATTTGAAAGTTATGTTATGAGTGAGATGGGAGTCATGATGAGAGCGCAGTTTGTGCAAGGCAGGTTAAGCCTACTAGATTCCTAGCCTAAAGTTGCAGTAGCGCATACCCAGCTGAAAGGAGACAAAATGCTTCCTCTTTCCAATTCTTATGGAGGGCACTGTATACATGTTTGGTCTTCCGTGGTTTTCAAGCCACATGTTTGCAGTGATGCCAATCTGGCTCAGAGGGTTATTGCCCTTGTCTTGTAATACATATTACCGTAATTTCCGGACTATAAGCCGCTACTTTTTTCCCACGCTTTGAACCTCGCGGCTTAAACAATGACGCGGCTAATTTATGGATTTTTCCCGCTTTCACAAGCTTCATGGCGCCAAAAAACTGAGCAAAAAACGGCGGCATGAAACTTTCATTAGACCAATGAAATTGCCGAACGGGTTAAGGTGAAACAATGTAACTGTTTAGATTAAATCGAGCGCGCTCAAACTTCCCATCATTCTGATTACGGTAGTCATTTTGAAAGCCAAAACAATCGCCACCGCAATGAAGTTTGAGGATTTTAGAGGTGGACCATCGTGGTGTCTCAGATTTATGAGACGTAAAGGCCTGTCCATCAGGGTACGGACGAGTCTGTGTCAGCAGCTCCCTCCCGACTACGAGGAAAAAGTTTCAAACTTCCGCAAATTCACTGATGCAAAGATAGCGGAGCATTCCATCGGCCCGCACGACATCATAAATATGGATGAGGTCGGTAGGCTTGGTAGGCTACTGTTTACCGCTAATTTTTTATTTTTGTTACAAGCCGTGTTTCGTTAAAGCGTATTTATTTTTGTTACAAGCCGTGTTTCGTTAAAGCCTGTGTAAAGTTCATTTGTTTCAATGTACCGGTAGGCACCTGCGGCTTATAGACATGTGCGGCTTATTTATGTTCAAAATAATTATTTTTAAAAAATTCAGTGCGGCTTATATTCAGGTGCGCTTAATAGTCCGGAAATTACGGTATATAGATTACTATATGGACTATATGTGTTATATTCGAAAGAAAGAAAAAGGTTTGAAAGGCTTGGACCATAGGTCATATTTTTTTTTTTTTTTTTTTCTGTCTGTATGATTATGATGTGTGTGTTTTCATAATGGTACACCGTACTAAAAAAAAAAAGTCCAAATAAGTATCTGACTAAATCAACATGTTTATAATTACAATTTTTCTCTTAGCCTATTAGGATATCTCTGTTAAGAGTGTGTATGTCTATGTGTGTTAATTATGAGTGAGCACATGGTTATCATGCAAGTACTTTTTTTCTATATTTGTGGATAAATATATACATACATTTATGTGTAGATGGTTATCTGCATTTGGTCTGTGTTGGTGCATATGTGCACACTCATATGACAGACTTTGATTTAATACCCAGTGGTTTATTTATGTATTTATTTGTGTGTTCACTCTTAGGCATTCTTAAAAATAAAATCTCCTACCCTCCTCCGATGATTGACAAGAACATGAAGAATCGCCTGCGGGAGAAACTAAGCGATTACAACCCCTCCACTCCTAGGACCCCCATCCCCCCGTCTCCCTCCAACAGGGGTCTACATCCTGAAACAGGAGGCAATGGGGTCCTCATCAAACCCCCGCCTCACCTGCCTCCATGCCCACCCTTGTCCCCGCGGGAGCTACACAATGGGATCACCATGATGACTGCAACACTGACTACGGCAGTTAACGGCATGGACAACACCCAAGATTCAGATTCAGAGTGAGTAGCTACATGACATCAGATAATATCCTTCTCTTACTTTCTGCAAGGGTTTGGTTGGGTTGGTTCAAGGGTTTTAGGATCAACTGTCCATGAACCTTATAGCCTTATATATTTTTATGCTATTTACTTCCTGTATTTGTATCTACAGTTGGAGCAAAATAAAATGTGTGTTTTATTTGTTTTTATTTTATTTAGGATTTTCACACACACAATAACAAATGAAAGACACAATGAAAAGCAAAGGCAAATTGTGCAGGGGAGGTTAAGAAACCCAGTAGGGCTTGTCGAGAAGCCTCCCCTAAAAAGTAATAGATTTGAAAAGATCAAATAGAAAATGTATATAATATTAATAATTATAATAGTAATATTAATAATAATTAAACAAACATTGTTAGACAGAAGTTTAAAAAAATGTTAATGAAAATAAAAACAAATGATTAAATGAAAAATAAGACAATGTGAAAGGCACTGATTGAAAAGGAATATTAAGACAGTTGCTTCAAGAGTATCTTTTTTTTTTTTTATTGGTAAATGCTAGTCCAATTTTTCAGATGATCTGGGAGGCTATTCCAGAAAGATTCCTCTGTAACGCATTGAGAATTGTCTTTTACTAGATCTGAAATATGGATCTTATGTGAACTTGTTTGTTGAACTGAAACGTGTTGTGAAAGCTGATAGGTAGATGATTCCTTTTGAAAGTGAAAACAAATTGACAGATCTGTATTTTTTTTACGTCATAGATATCATGAATCTTAAGACTGTAAAACAAAGGGTGTGAGCTAGTGAGGGGGTCAGAAAAGGTTGCCATCCTTACAAAATGCTTCTCAAAATGAGATGATAATTTAGATTGCTCTTGTGAGTACTGCCCCAAACAATGTTACAGTTTGAAATAAACTTATATATCATAGTATAGTACAAATGTACAATAATTTTCCTTGGTGTAATCAGTATTAATCAGTATTCCTGATTGTAGCAATATTCCTAACAATTTTGTTCAGAGATCAGAGATGTATGATTTTTCCAGTTTATTTTTTCGTCAATGAGTATGCCTAGAAATGTAGTTAAAGGTACACAGGTTAGAATATTATTCAACATTCATTTTGATGAGAACATTTGTATCAAAGTGTACACTGTTTGCTTTTTCTAGCAAAAATCATATAACAGCTCTTTTTAGTATTGAGTGGGAGTTTGTTGGCTTTAAACTAGTGATCAACTTTACATAATTCAGAGTTCATTTTGGTGATTAAATTCTGACCATCTTTATCTGATAAAAAAGATATTGGTCGTTAATCCCAGCAGTCCTCGGCAGCCACCACTGCTGCTGGAGCTCTGTGGAAGCCTGAACACACTTGAGTGTGTTAGTTAAAACTCCTCTTTGCATGCCAAGATCCATCCACCAGAAACCACATGGACTGAAGCTTTTACAGTAGAACATTAAGATAGCCTAGAGTGATCAGAGAATCAAGACAGCTCACACTTTAGAGAGCAGTACATTTTTCACCCTCAAAGTACCATCTGAGGTCTGGCCAGACCACTGTTGGTAGTTTTAGGGTTAATCATAATATAATAAAGCACTTTTAAATATTCAGTTTAGCCGTGCTGTGAGGGGATTTTAAGTGTCACCTTAATTTGTCAGTGCGCTTGAGTTTCTCCCGGGCAGTGAAACAAAGATCCTCGAAGTGTATCCTTGTTCTCATGGTTGTACACAATAAGAAAGTCTTTTAAATACCCTACAGTATAAAGCCAGATCCCTTACTATACAGTAGCTGTCATAACTGAGTTCATGATGCAAACTCAGATTAATTTGAGAGATTTTGTGCGCTGCTCCTCCCTGCGACCCTCAGTCACCTGGCAACAACCAAGCCTCAATGTGTTCGTAATGTGCTAGTTTAAATATAACTAGCCACATGAAATGAAGACTTGTTTGGTGTGAGCATGTTAATACTGTAGTGTTTTTGAATGGTTTTCTAATAATCACAACAATAAAAGAGAGAGAGTGAGAGAGAGAGAGTGAGAATGGTTTGCAATTGCAGCGAATTGTAGCGAAAATGTTAGCCACATTTAGATAACTGTAATTAATTCAATTTGATAGCCTAACATCACACAAATTCATTAATTTATCATTTAGTTCATGTATGCATTTTTTTTTTATCCAACTACAGTTCACTCAACCACTTACAGTGATCAAAAACCATTATGGAAATAGGGCGGAAAGCTCCTGCTGGACTCCCCTCAGAAGTGTAGGCCTTCTTGACTCTCGCATGATTGCCGGGTGCCGACACACATTTCATTTGGCTTCATCTGTATAGTGCCATACTTGTTCAATCAATTACAATCCAGTCCTCCAGTAACACACTGCCCCCTTCAATAACTCACAGTCTTCCTCTCTCCGTCTCTCAACAGCGGCAGCAATGAAACCTCAATCTGACCTGGAGGAAATCCAGATGGACCTGCCCTCAAGGGAAGAGGGGCTACTGTGCCCATGCCACATGTGATGGGTTAAAGGTTATGAGGGTCACCAGGACCCAACGATAGCCCCATGCCAGTAGGCCTCAGCTCCTATGGAGACCAGTAATAGTGCAGACGGTAGCCTGCCTGAGTGAAAAAGGGAAAAAAGCTCAAGACTGAACCCCACAGGGATAGAAACGTCATGGTGACAATATGGCAAACTGCAACAAAGCCTAAAAACTACATATCCAAGCATGCCATTATACACGCCTGATAAAGACAATGCACTTAATGGCATGGCCACTAGGTGGCACTATCTGCAGATGTTCACTCTAGGTGTCATTTCAGGGTATGAGAGTAGGGAGTAAGGACTTTTAAGAACGCTTATCTTTGTATTACAAGATGTGCCATGACTTTCAGAGAGACCTCACCAAGTACCCAGCTATATTTGTCCATCCTCAGAGACAGAACAGTCTAAAAACAAATGAATACTCTGTGTGATTAGCATGTAGATGATTTGTATTTTTGAATTGTATTTTTGACTTTACTTTTTTATAGACTAAATGTTAAATTGTCAGTAGTATTATATTGCCACATGTAAGTAGTGGACATTTTAATTATTTCTCTTTTGTAAATAGAGTATAATGTTCAGTATATGATTTCATGCCATGGGCAATGGGGTATATTCTCATTTCCTTGTGCACCACCTTACATGCGCAGATCTGTGCTTTATGCACAGATTATTCTAATGTCAGCCCAGAATGCGCCATTGTGCCAACTGCACTTTTGGGGAGGAGAAACTTATAGATTTTTTTTATTATTATTTAACCAGGAAAAGCCAATTTTTCAGTCTCTTTTGCAAAGGAGACCTGACCAAGAAAACATCAGCAGTCAATATAACAACATTTAAAACATACAATACAATCAGCACAACAACATGATCCGGCCTACAGAAAACATTTACACTCCTCCCGAGTAGAGTTTTAAACTAATTTAGAGGCACTAGTACATCTAGGTGAAATATACCATGCAGATTATTCCACGCGCATTCTCATCTGATTTTATTCAAAATGGGAATTCCAAATCTTGGAAAGTACATAAAAAGCACAGCGCAAGGAAATCAAAATAGACCCCATTCTTAATAGGCTACTTTATGGTAAGCAATTTTACAACAGTACTGTTGTTACTTTTTCTAAGAATACAATATTTAAGAACTGTTCACACAAAGTAAGATTTGTCCAGTATAATGACTGCTTTAAGTATCCTGCAGTTGTTTTGGTTATAACATTTGGTTGAAAAAGCCATATTAGAATAGTAACTGTAAAGGGTATACTGAGGTGCATGTATCTCCTTTTCCCTGTCAGTGTGAAGGTGTTGCTACAACGTCCATTCTTATGGCATCTGAATCACGTTCTGATGGTTTGCTGACTTTGAAACATGCACCGAAACCTTGTGACTTACTTGACTTTTATTAGAAGTTTCAGTTGATATCAGGGTAATGTGGTAGAAATGCAAAAGGCGCATAATGTTTCAATGTATGCATTTTTGTGATAGAATAGTAATTACACTATATTTGTTATGTTTGGCATACTTTATACTTCATCTCCTTGTCTTTCTGTGAGAACAAACTGACTCATGAGCTGAGTAGGCCTATTAAGTTCCTATCGTAAACATACACGGTAATACACTATGAAAGTCCATACATCACAAATTGCAGAATGTAAATATAACTAGAGACACCCGTAAATATAACTGGAGACAGACATCACCGCTATGATTGCAAGCATAAGTTAAATATGTTCACCATTAATTATCTACCAGACTGACTCTCTTTTGCTAGCAATCATAACGATGATGCCTGTCTCCAAAACTGTCTCCAGTTAGGGTTAGGGTGTCTCCAGTTGTGTTTACCTTCTGCAGTTTGTGATGTATGGACTTTCATAGCATATTGCCTTTCCAAAATGTTGCATTGTCTTATCTACGTCTACACAAACTCTCTGAAATGTCTCTCTTGAGCATTTATGAAGTGCTCAGCTAGTATCATGCCTGGATGCTGAATTTAAACACAACTTGCAATGTTGCTAGCATGTTGGCAGCTAAATTGCTCTAACTTCCTTGAGCTAGATATTTTTGGTAACAGTCTGAGTATAAACCTCTGCTCTGGTAACATTTTTTCCCACTTGCAACAAAGATAAGGGCTCAGCATTAGTTAACCTGAGAATATGGGGTTTAACTAATTGTATGTCTAAAATAAATCTATTTTCTGCATAGGTTACAGTGATCACTGACATCCTGTGCAAAAACTCAACTGGCTGTATACTTATGGTGTCTATTAGTTAGTATAATGTTAATCAGAGTAGATTTAGCCAGATTTTTCCAATTTGGTCATGTCGGTTTTGATATTAGCTGTGTCATGTTTAAGACACTACACAGCTCTTTTAGATTTTTTTAGGAATTTGTCAACCAAACTATGTTTAGGTCGCCCATAATTATCAGTTCGGAACGTAGCATAGTTAGATAACAGCTCCACCAGCTTGTCTACAGCACATCAGCACATCATCCAATACAGATTAGTTTGACCATGATTCTGAAAAAATTTAAATGTTATTGCCTGAATGGCCCAAATGTCCATTTTAGAAACCAGGCTTATATTCAGGTGCAGCAGTCCGAGCCCATACCTTGATTTCAATTCATGTGGCGTCTCTAAATCTGTTAAAATAGAGATCTTAAATAACAACGCCTGTTGCCCAATATTGGCTCAGATTGTGGAGATATTTAAATGCATATTGATATCTAGAAATAAAGTATGTGTGCGGGGCAAAACAACGTACTTTGTACAAGTCTAGCGTGTTGTGAAACAACATGCTTCCTCAAGGGTTAAATCTTGTACACAGCAGGTGAGATCAAACCTTGAGCACTGCTTCACAGGTGCATCCAATTAAAGCCGAGAGGCAACTTCAAATTGCAAGTGAGTTTACACTGACACTTTTCAGGATACAGTGCTGTGGTAATAAACCAAGGAAATAAGACAAAACATTTACATTGCAAGTGGCCCATTTTGTCGAACACAATAATAATAATAATAATAATAATAATAATAATAATGTAACAGTATTATTGCCAAAAAAACTGTATTAACTTAATGCACAGTAACAGTGCCTTTCTCTCTACCACCACCAGCATAGTATCAATACTGAGGAATCGTTGTAAGATGTTTCAATATAGTAAATTGTCCATGGAACATAACCTCCAACTGTACGATCAACAGTATATAGACCACCCTGTTCCTATTATTTTTTGAGCTGTCATTAACATTTCAGCAATGTACATGCACTGTAGGTGTCTATAGTGTTGTTATGAAACTATTCTTTTGTTTTCCATTCTGAATTTCATGTTTGCAGACGACAACACTCTTATAAAGCTGTCAGACACTGGAAACATAATTGTAACATACATGTACAGTACAGTCTTCATTTGTGAAAACACTGGAAATCCAACTTTTGCAACTGTAAAATAAACCACTTTTGGATTTTTAAGTGTCTATTTATTTTTACTCTGTTAAAATGTTTATTTTGATGATTATCACAAAACTTATCTTTGTGAAGATAAAAAGAGATCGTCAACAAACCGAATCGAACAGTTCTGTTCTCAAGGCAAAGTAAGAAGATTGAATGCACCGCCTACTTGTTTGTTAGCTAGCTTGCTAGCATCATTCATCATTCATGCTCCAAAGCTTGTGTGTTATAGTCGTCCATGTTTTGGTAGCTAATGCAAATTATTTTTATGGGGTTTCATGCAACACGATTGTATTGCATTGATTGCTTTTAGCAGGCTCAGCAAACTAGCTAATTGGCTTGCATTATATTGCGGAGGGTGTGTTATGGCTTGGGCATGTATGGCTGCCACTGGAACTGGCTCACTTGTATTCACTGATGATTTAACTGCTGATGGCAGCAGCAGAATTAATTCTGAAGTGTACAGAAACATCTGGTCTGCTAAAGTACAAGCGAAATCACCACCAGGAGGCATTGTTGAGCATGATGGATGTGTTTACAGTGTGTTATAGTGTGTTTACAAACATTGCCGCCTGATTAATTATGTGAAGAGTAGCTTATGAGATGTTTCAATTTGGATATAATTTTTCTCAGTTGATTCTGTGCATTTCAGCAGTCGGCTATATGGATACAGCGCGCTCACAACGCAAAGAGCACAGTTGGTGTCATTCATTTTGTGAGCTGTGAGCTCACTGGGATGTTTTACAAGTTATCTGGAAGGTGTCAAAGCTGTGGTGTCATCAGTATAGAATTGATAGGATGAATTCTGATGGGTTCTTCTTGCAAACAGCTCCTAATTTAAGTACTGTGGTGGTCGTGGGATATAAAAGCAGAATGCAGGGGATAGCTATTTTTATTTGTATTTGTCCTGGTGTGTGTTCTCCTCTGAGCTCTGTGAGTACTGTAGGAGTGACCATCTGTTCATCTCTCTGTGTATATCTGTCACGACTCCGCCTCCATGACCTCCACCGGTAGTGACTAGCACACCTGTCTGCGATCCAGTAATCTACTCATCACTACAAATACCCTGCACCTGCTGCTAGTCGATGCCGGATCGTTGCCATTCCGCCCTGCTACCCTACCCTACTTGCCATTCACGAAGATACCCAACCTGCTCGACCCCTGCCTGTCTGACTACCCACCTGCCTACCCCGCCTGATCCTCTTCTGTTAAAACCTTTTTTATTAAAAAGCAGAGTGTAGAATGTACAATTTTTCTATGAAGTATTTGCCTTATAATAATTGTGTAAGTTACCAATGCAGCATTTCAATAGTGTCCTATTCGGTCCCTCAAAAAGCACTAAACAAAATAAATGTATCATTATTATTATTATTACATTGTGTGAACGAGAGAAGGCTGCCCTTGCTGAAAATGTACCCTATTATAACTGTAAGCTACTTTTCTACCCAGTTTCAATCCCACTGAAACCCAACATACTTACTGCTTTCTCCCATGAAAATTTCTAACTTCATTCTGTTACACTATTAAAGTCGACTTATTCATTGTTATATTTCCCTGTTTCTCTGCGCTGTGAGAGAATGCGTGACCTGCAATTTGTGAGCTGCTATAATAAACTTGAGTTTGCCTATCTACATGTACACTGTATCTGATAAGGCAAACCATTCAAACATCCTTCACAGCTCTTCTCACCACCTTGTGGTGGCTTTTGGCAGCACTTTCCACCGCATATAATCCGCACGTTGGTGGATTTGAAGTGCAGAGGCATGAAATGATTAAACCCCTGCCAACTGTATTTACATAAATACAACGTAAACAACACCTTCATGACAACATTTGGGAAGACCACACATGTGCATTTAGCTATAAATTGGTCTGAGCACTGTTATTTAGTGTTTCAGTTAATATACACTAACCATTGAATTAATTGACTATTCTACAGATATATTTCAACAGCTTCAGTGTTTTCTGTATAGTTGTCTAATGTTGGTGGGGTATACAGTGCCTTTGGAACGTATTCAGACCTCTTCACTTTTTCCACATTTTGTTGTGTTATACTCAATTTAAAATCGATTAAATTAAAATAATTTGCCATCAATTCACACACAATAGCCTAGAATGACAAAGTGAAAACAGGTTTTTAGAAATTTCAGTACATTTATTAAAATTGAAATATAGAAATATCTCATATACATAAGTATTCAGACCCTCTTAAAATGAGCTAAAATGCAAAAATGTCATCAACAAATAACTCAGTAAGTTGAATTGAGTCCATCTTTATGCAAGGATAATAGTTCATATAATTTTGGAATTAATATTTGTTTTTATAGGGTCTCTGATTTGCATAGGAATCAATTACACACTATGTGGATCAGGTTGTCATTACAAACTGAGCATTTTAGAAAAAATGTTGTATTAGCATTGTTTTTCGATCATGATGGAAAATGGTGTGGTACAGCAATGTCTACCTCCAAACATTGTATAAACATATTTAAAAGGTTGTCGATTTACTGTCTTGTGCCAACCATAGAGAGATGATAGAAAATAACTGTGGGACAATGTTAAAAGTTGCACAGTAGAATGTGATAACACCATCATATAATGTTGGTTTATAGTTGTCATTTGATGGTCATCATCCAACATTGTTACATTGTTTATTATGGCTTGAAAATACGTGTTTTCTGAAAATCTGCATTTGACAGTCATCACACAACATTGTGACAAGGTTGCATGTGGACTGTAAAGGTAAGTTTTCTACACGTCATTATTTGACAGTCATGATCCAACATTGTAACAAGGTTGCCGATTGATTCCTAACCAAAGGTGAGTAAAAACAGAACATTTTATAACTTGAATGCTTTACTGAACATTGACATAAGCTATATAGTATGAGTACTTTTTTGCTGAACTATGTTTGAATAAACCCCGTTTGGGATTGGAACCCAAAACCTTTTGGTTGTTATGTCCACAATACCACTAGTCCACTGCTGCAACACAAATAATAATTGGGTTATAATGGAGTTCAGATTGTGCATCAGAGAAATTAGAAACTTGGGGAAATACTTTCCTTGAGTAAAGACATTCTGTAACACAGACAATATTTGGACGTAAGTAAGAAGAAAAGGTTTTATTGGTCTGAACTTTATCCTCTTTTACTATCCTCGTTTGAAATACAAATTCATTGTTTTTTTAATATTTTTAAACTTTTACATTTTAAAGTTTAAAATGTAAGCCTAATGGTGGTGTATAATCTACACTCACTGAGAACTTTATTAGGAACACCTGTACAGGTGTAATGGTGTGGGGAATGTTTTCTTGGCACACTTTGGGCCAATTAATACCAATCAATCATCGCTTGAATTAATGGTGTTCCAAACTGTTTTTGGTCAATCTAACGGTTGTCTATGTTTCTGATTGATTTTCTTATTTTACTTTTATTGATGTCTCATTGGTCTTCATGTTGACAGACACCAATAGCAGACTCCAAAGGCAAACACAAAGCCTATAATCAATACTAGACAGTGACAGCTCTATTATGACTGCACAAATAATGTATAACCTGTCAAGCCAATTGTCACATTACTTTTGGTGCCCTGAAATAGGAAGTGTTAGAAGCATTAGAATAAGAAGTGTTGTCATTTCTAAATGTTGAAACCAATATGCACACACACACTCTAAAATAAAAGCTGAGAATCTCTACTTTAACCTCATAGAAAGTGTTTGATTTTTAATTCAAACTTGGATTAGATTAGATTAGATTAGATTAGATTCAACTTTATTGTCATTGTGCAGAGTACAAGTACAGAGACAACGAAATGCAGTTAGCGTCTAACCAGAAGTGCAAAATAGCAGAAAGTGCAATGAACAGTATTTACAGGTAGTGCAATATATGATCAGTAGTAGTGCAGTATAATATAGTATAG
This sequence comes from Argentina silus, assembly GCF_951799395.1. NCBI lineage: Eukaryota > Metazoa > Chordata > Actinopteri > Argentiniformes > Argentinidae > Argentina > Argentina silus. The sequence continues at coordinate 27,699,827 of NC_139657.1, forward strand.
TATAAGCAGTATATATAGCAGTGCAGTATAGCAGTATTTGAGTAGCTGTAGCATTATAGCAGAATAAATAGTTACAGTATGAGCAGTGTAGCAGCATATGAGCTGTATAGGTAATGCAGTCTAGCAGTATATATGTATTAACAGTAACATGAGGTAGATGCAGAATAAATATAAATATGGAATGCCGTATAAACAGTATAAACAAGTATGTACAGTATGTGCAGTAGTATTAAAGAAAATATAGGATATGTGCATTATGTGCATTATGAACAGTATGAACAGTATGAACAGGTATGTACAGAAGAGCAGTGGTATTGAGTAAGAGTAAGAGCAGGGGAGGGGAGTAATAGTGCAATAGTGCAATTGTCCGGGTGGGGGGGGGGGGGGTTGCGGGGGTAGTAGGTTGTCAGGTAGGTGTAGTGTTCGTGTTCAGCAGGGTGACAGCCGCAGGGAAGAAGCTGCCTCTGAACCTACTGGTTCGGGTGCGGAGAGACCTGTAGCGCCTCCCGGAGGGGAGTGGGGTGAAAAGTCTATGGTTGGGGTGAGAGATGTCCTTGACGATGCTGCGTGCCTTACGCAAGCATCGTTTGCCCTGGACAGCCTCGATGGAGGGGAGTGAGGAACCGGTGATGCGTTGGGCAGTTTTCACCACCCTCTGCAGTGCTTTCCGGTCCGATGCCGAGCAGTTGCCATACCATACTGTGACACAGTTGGTAAGGATACTCTCGATGGTGCAGCGGTAGAAGTTACCGATACTCCATACTTGGAGTGTAGAGCCAAAAGAAAAAAAAATGCTTCACTGTCCCATTACTTATGCAGGGCACTGTATAAGGTATTAAATAAACTTACATTTCCACTTGTGTAAGTAGCAGTAATTAGCAGTTAGTCAGTAGGGCATTTAGGATATTGGGAAATATACACAATAGGATCCAATAGGATATACAGTATGAACTAAGAAATGTACTATGTTAATGTATGATATTTTTTGGGTACATAATGAGCAGTACAATTAAATAGTAAAAATATATACAGTATTGTAAGATTTGATGAGAGATCTTTAAGTTAAACTCTGAATTATCCTTACATTTACTTTACCAATTATATCAATAATGGAATATTTCTGAACTAGCTAGTCATGAGGGAGGCAATTAATGAAATAAAGGTGGTTTGATGACTGAGAAGGTTCACCGGCAACAGCAAATGAACGAATAGATGTAGCACATGGTACACATCATTAATGAATCAAAGAATCATATAGCTAGAATATGGTATCACCTATTTGTGAGCTACAATGTATGAAACTCAAATGAAAACGGAATATTCGCAAACTTCAGTGCAGAGAAAGGGGGTGTGTCTGTGTGACTCCATGTACTGGTGGCAGATTTGATAATAATGGTTGACAAGACTGTAGTCTACACAATACTAGCTTACAATGCACAGTACAAAAGAGATAGTGAAACACTGTTATTACTGTGAGGTGTCTTGAAGCTATCTGTGTTCTCTGAGCTCCAATAGTGGAACTCCATCCACCTACTTCTGGTCAATGTAAATTTGGTCACTTTGGTCGCTGAGGAACGCAGAGGAAGTCCTTTCCGTCTTTGTTCTCCAGAAAACACTCAGCGAATTAACCTGGCGAGAGTGGATGAAGTTTGTATTGTGGCAGCCTTAGTTGTGAACGTTTGGCAGTTAAATTTTGTGTTAAAATTAGTGGGTTAGCTTTTTTAGCTGGTGGTAATCGATGCTTTCCTAACAGCTGATCCTTGACATCCGGTGGATCAGTTGGGGGGATGGACGGGTGATGTGACCTTCCCAGGTGACATGGCCGCATCAGTCCTGAGTCTGCTGTCCTGAGTCTCCTACCTTTGATTAATACATAGAATCAACTGTACAATGATTTCTGAAATGTTTTGATATCAGACAACCTATTGAAGGTATAGTGTATCACACGGTGAGTATTTAATCACGTAAAATATTACAATTTCACTAGCAAAAATATACTACATATAACACACATTACACATAATTTTAGTGTGTCAACTCTCTTCATTCAGCACAACAGAATGGTACTTTTATGGAACATCTAAGGTTCAAAGGGGTCAGAAAATCCTCTGCCATGAAGTTCCTCTGCCATGTGGCCTTTGACCCGCTGTTGTGGTAGGGGGGAGGGGAACTAAACAGTGACGTGTGCGTTCGTGCGCGTCCATATGCCTGTGTGTGTGTGTGTGTGTGTGTGTGTGTGTGTGTGTGTGTGTGTGTGTGTGTGTATTAATCTTGGGGCCTAACAAGTTTCAAATGTTTGTGGTTGTTTCTGTTTGTTTGGATACCTGTGAGTGGTTGTTTGTGGTTGCTTGGGGTTGTTTGTGGTTGTTTGGGGTACATGTTTGTGGTTATTTGTGGTTGTTTGGGGAATTTTGGGTTCCTGTTTGTGGTTGTTTGTGTTTTTTTTAAATGTTGAAGACCCATAAAGTGTTGGCATTTTTAAACAGTGAAACAAGCTGAGAATCTTGAATCTTATAGTAATTGTTTGATTTAAAATCAAAACTTTTGGAGTATAGAGCCAAAAGAAGAAAAAAATGCTTCATTGTATATATTAGTACCGGCCACCACCTTCAAGGAGACAGGTCAGGAGAGAATACGGACAGGTCAGAGGTGCTAATAGGAGGTCAAGGGGCGTATCTGACATGAACAAAAAGTTATAGCGGACCTCTCTCTCCTTCCAGAGGACCTTTGTGTGGAAGAATTAGGGGCCTGAGGAGCAATCCTGCCGAGAGATTTTGAAGCCAGCTTTACCATGTGGCCATGGGGAGAACTGCAGGGCACTGCAGTGGCTGGTGCCAAAAGCATGTTTCCCTATTGAAACCCATGTGAAAGGGTTAGTTCAGCCTATATTTTGGGGGAAGACAGAGCAAGCTGACTGGCTGGGTGTGGTAATATCATTCATGTTTTCACTGAATATTAACTGTAGCCGGTCTGGGTGTGTGCACAACTCAGGGCTGCTATATCTGCGTTGTGTAATCAATTTTGTGTAGTGCACTGAAGGAGGGACACTGGACCATGGCTCTGCCAGATTACTGAATGGAGTAGAAAAGAATACCACAGCAAATGGTCAGGCTCTGGCTGATCTCACACATACACAGCCTCTCTTCAGAAAGCTCAAAGTGGAATCTAGCCTATACATTAGCTAATATTTCAATAGAAAGAAAATACATTTCCTAAATGTATCAATAAAAAGTCAAATACATGTTGTATAGTTATTTGTCTTAAAGCATATCAATTTGGAAAAAAGACTACTGTGACATAATGCATTATTTTCTACAATATTAATATTGGAAAGTCACCAGTAAAATATTATATTTCATGAACAATTAAAAGTGAAACCTAACAAGTAAAACTAAATCACAAAATGGACAAATGCACTTTGCACAAAAATAAAATAAAAACACAGAGAGGGAGCTAACATACCTGAATGGGGTAGAACAAAATACCACAGCAAATGGTCAGGCTCTGGCTGGTCTCACACATACACAGCCTAATGTGAGATAAAGGGGCGAGTGAGCAACAGCAAGAACAACCAGCATCATGCTACTAATTAGTATACTAAACTAACATGCTAAAATACATTGCTGCACATAGATACACTTTTTATTTATTTTAATTAATCTTTATTTATACAGGGGAAACACACTGAGACCAAGGCCTCTTTTGCAGGTGCACCCTGTCCACAATATTTAAACAACAAAACAACACACAGAAAATACAGTTCAAGGCAGTAATCAATACATCATATAAAACCACAATATAACAGGAGAAACAATCACATCTTTCACCAAGGAGGTCCTCAATTAACATCCTAAATTACCCAAGCGGCACCAGAACAGCTACTTTCTGTAGATTGTTCCAGCAGTTAGGTGCACCATAACTAAAAGCGAATTTATCCAATTTGGTGGAGACCCGGGGAACCTCAAGAGTTAACCAATTCTGACAATGGGTTAGGTAATTTATGTCCTTGAATTTTAATAATGAGGTTAGGTAACCCGGGAGTTTATGCAGTATGGCATTACACAAAAAGGGAGTAAAGAAGAGATCTACAGGTATTTAACAAGGTCCAGCCAACCTTTTGATAAAGTATGCAATGATGAGTATTAAAACTATCACTTGTGATAAAGCGAAGGGTGCTATGGTAGATGGCATCCAAAGGTTTAAGAGTAGTGGCTGCTGCATTTTGGTAGATAATATCACCATTATCAAGTATTGGCATGAAAGTTGATTGCAAAATCTGCTTTCTGCTGTTCAGGGAATGGCACAATCTATTCCTATAAAAGAAGCCAACCTTACATTTTACCTTACAAGATCCTCTGTATGTTTTTTGAACGTCAAGTCTTTGTCAAACTAAATGCCCAGGTATTTATAAGTGGGAACATGCTCAATGGGGGCACCACCCAAAGTACATATGCATAAATCAGATAAATGTTTCTGTGATTTGGTAAATAACATATATTTTTTACATTACATTCATGGCATTTAGCAGACGCCTTTATCCAAAGCGACTTACAACTATCCAAACCAACTTACAATATTTTGTCTTTCCAGCATTAAGCACCAACCTCAGCCCAACAAATGCTCTCTGCAGGACAGTGAATGCAGACTGTTGCTCAGAAAGAGCCTGATCAGTCGTCGGGGCTATAGCATATACAACAGTTTCATCGGCAGATAGATGCAGTTTACAATTATTTACTGATAGTCCAATATTGTTGATGTAAATAGTAAAAAGAACCGGACCAAGAATTGATCCTTGTGGATGTCCAGAAAACCTGATTTAACACCATCAGTGAAGACACGCTGTGTTCTGTCCATTAAATAATTGTCAAGCCATCTACATGAAGCCTGATCCAGGCCTATTTCAGACAACCTCTGAATGAGTAGGTAATGGTCAACCATATCGAATGCTTTAGAGAGATCTAGAGATAAGGCAGCACAATGTTTTTTCTGATCTAGGCAATTTAACACATACTTTAAGACAAGTGTAGCTGCTGAGATTGTGCTATGACAAAAAACAAAAGCCAGATTGGTGCATTTAGAATAGAATGAGAAGATAAAAAGGTTCCTAGCTAGGAGTTGACCAGGGACTCTAATACTTTGACAGGGCAAGGTAGCTTGGATATTGGGCGGTATTTATCTAGGTCAGAGGGGTCATTTATGGAGAGGGAGTACATGGGCTGACTATACAAGTACCTGACATACAGTCGGATAAAAAATATGTGTCAATGACTCAGAAACCGGGTTAAGCTGCAATAGGCCTGGATCAAGCATATCAGCCCCAATGGATTTTTTACATACATTTTAAGCAGGGCATCTAGTACATCACAAGTAGAAAACAGTTGAAATGAAAACAAAGATTCGCTAGTAGTTGACTGATCTCTCACCGAGCCAACTGGGGCTGGGAGATGGGAGCATAGTCGACTGTCTGACCAGGGTCAGCCAATCCATCATTTCTAATCAGGTGCTGAACAGTAAACTAATGTGGAATGTGGTGTGGTGCAAAAGTTCAGAGGTCCATAGTGAAGGACAGCTTTCTGGTGGGATGGCAAGGACCAGGATATAAGGTGGATTAGACTCAGCCTGGACAAGTTCAGCAGCTGAAGTCTAGTTTGGAGGGGCTCAGAGCCCCTTGGACAGATAAGCACAAAGAGGACAACACAAAATTAGAGGCTGTTGCAAACTGAAAAACTGAACATTAAACAGTAGGAGAGAATCAACATAAAGCAGGTGGCCTGAAGCCCCTGGCACATCTATAATACATCTAAAGGACAAGGCCAGCATGCACTTATACCACATCCACTCTGTCACGGGCCGGCCTGCCAGAGGGACATCAGGGGGGTAGAGGGTTCAGCAGCATGAACCCAGACCCCCTAACATGAATCAGAAGATTATTTCAGAGATGGGGTGCTCTGTCGCAAAATGCTCTGGCCCCTGCCGTAGTCTTAGATATTCTGGGAACAGCTAATCTCCCTGTATCTTGTGAACGAAGAGCACGTCTGCTCGTGCTTTAATCGGAAGCCAGTACAAAATACTGGAGTAATGTGATCATAGTTTTTGGTTCTTCCGCCGTAGATTGAAGACCCATCTCTTCAGGCTACATCTTAACGGTCCCTCCTAAAGACCTCTTCACCCCCACTACCCCCCTATACAAGTTTCTCTCCTGTTAATAAAAAAAATAAAATAATAATCCTTCTTCTAGCATTGTGACTGCCTATGGCCCCTGGTCTGAGCATTGATTACTTTATCTTATGATGACTGATGGACCGATGATTCACTTACTTAAACAGATGTATTTGTTGTAAGTCGCTTTGGATAAAGGCGTCTGCTAAATGCTCTGCTAAAAGGCAGACAAGCAGGGAGGAAGGCGAGTGCTTCACCGAGCCAGACGAGATTCAGGAGAGTGGGTAATCCAACGGTTTCTCACTAGTAAAAACACAACAGATAGATTCCAGCGAGAGGCAGGGAGCTGCAAGACAGCAGCCGAAAATCATGGGTAATCCAATATGGCAATGTTCGATGGTAGAATCTACATGGTTCTCACCACAGCTCTCCGTAATCCACTCAATAGGCAAAAAAGCAATACTATTAGGCAAAGAATCTTACAAATAAATAGTCAATCCTAATAATCAACCAGGTCGTAATGTCACGCCCTCTACCTCTAGGTTGAGGGCAGTCTTTCTCCCTCTCTCTCTCGACCAGTCAGGCTGATTTCAGGAGTGGTGTCAGGTGTGCAGGAGTCAGATGACCAGCTGTTCCCCATTCTCATTACCAGCGTTTGCCATAAATATCTGGTTCAACCTTCACTACCCGGCCAGATCGTAACATCAGTTCATTGTTAGTCATGCTTCTAACTACAATTCCAAGTTCCTGCTCCTTAGCATTCCCAGCCTCCTTACCTTGTTTGTTCCTGTGTCCACAGTTCCCTCCTAACTCCTGCCACCAACCCTCCTTCCCTGCCTGACCCTCCTGCCTGCTTGCTTGCCTGCTTACCTGAACCCTGCCTGGACGACTATCCGCCTACCTGCCTGTTCCCCTGCATGACTGCCCGCTTCCCTGCCTGACCTCTTGTGTACGACTGCTCGCCTGCCTACTCGACCTATGCCTGTCTGCCAACCCAATTACCTGCCTGAATTCTGCCCGCCTGCCTGCCAGCTTACCTGTTTGACCCCTGCCTGCCTGACCAACCGCCTGCCTGACCTTTACCAGACTACCTGTCTACATATCGGCTCAGTCAGCCTTCTCTTAATAAATACACCCCAGCTTGGGGTTTCACTGATCCTGTCTCTTAGTTTGTGTTCTGCAGTTGGGTTCACCTGTCTGAACGTTACATGTAAGAAATAACAAGTTTTCGAGACGAAAAGCGGCCTTTGATCCTACCTTTGAAGCAGTCTCCTGCTGAAGCAACAATCTATTTTCATACTTCTTTTTAAACACACAGATAGCAATTTTCTGATTGTTAATATTGGCCTGACTAATCCCTGGAATGGAAGCGTTCCATCACAACATTCCATTATGTTTGTGCCATTCCAGTAACTAATTAAAGTGACATTGATAACATCACAATTTCACTTGATATATGGCTATAAATGCTTATTTTTAAAGCTTCTTTACTTGATTGGGCATTTCGAATAAAGTTTTCCACCAGGAGAAAATCCTAGCTAATTAATGTATATTTTATCAATGTTAGGGGCACCTCTCCCCCCTCCAGTAGGCCATGGACATGCCTGAAGCAGGCAGAGCCACTAAGAGGGAGAGGGTTTTCACAATACAGTGAAAGTATTTTATCTTTTTTTAGCTTGATACTTTTTTCAGATTGGTTTCACCATTTAGAAATTACAAGCATTTGTATACATAGTGTTACGGTTCCCCCTCCTAACCAACCCTCTGGTACCACCTCAAGGCTGCGGTGGTCATCACTGGAGCGTTCTCCTCCGAGTCGACAGTGCACCTGGACTCAATCACCAATCAACGGCCTACTTAAACCCTGCCTAAGCTTCAGTCCAGGGCCAGAACGTACTGTGACCATACAGTAAGTTTTGTGTATCTTCGCAACTACCCTCCAGTGATTCCTAGTGCTCCTTGTGTCTGTCTCCTCGTCGTTGTTTTACCCCTTGTCTCCTGTGTTTCTCCTGCAGTCCTGACCCCCTTGGATTCCGCCTCGACCCTCCCACGGCCCTAGCCCCTTCGTGTCCTCGACCCTCTACTCCTGTCCCACAGACCTCGCCCCCTCCTAGTTCCCACGGCTCCTTCCCCACCCCTGATACTGGACCTCCCCTTACTGACCCTGGACCGGCCCTTGACTACTCTCTGGATTACCCTTACTCTCCCCCTTCCCTTATTATTATTCTTATTAAATATGACTTTGGGCTAACTTTTATTCTCCACTCTCTGTGCCATCATTCAATACTTTTGGAGCCCTGAAATAGGGGCAGTATGTTTAAAAAATGTTCTACTTTCTAAATGGTGAACCCAATCTGAAAAAAACCCAATTGAATTAAAGCTGAGAATCTCTATTTTGACCCCATAGTAATTGTTTGATTTCAAATCTGTTGGAATATAGACCTAAAATTATAATTAAAAAATGCTTCCTCTTTCCAATCCTTGTAGAGGGCACTGTACATCATCAATTAAGGCCTCTACATGCTTCAGCATCACTTGTGCGACTGGGGTCAATAGGTCACAGACTTTAGGCAGTTATTGCATGCAATGGATTGCATGCAAATACTAAACATGAGTAATTCATTTGGACATTATATGATTTTTTCTTTCCAAAATGTTTAGAGCCATGAAATAGGGAGGAGTATGTTTGTACTTTCTAAATGGTGAACCCAATCTGAAAAAAACCCCACATTGAATTAAATCTGATCATCTCTACCTTGACCCTGTAGTAATTTTTTATTTCAAATCTAAACTGTTTCAAATCTACAGTATAGAGCTAAAAGAAGACAAGACTCTTTCCAATACTTATGGACGGCACTGCAGGTAAAATAAATGTTTGTCAGTAATGTATTTATTCTCATGGAGTTCTCTTATGAAGTGTCTCACCTGTTTCTGGGTCTCCTGTTGCAATGAGTGACTAAGTGGTGTGTTATGTTTGAAATGATTCAATTGTCTGTTAGCTTCAATGAGATCACAATTTTTGAATCTTTGTCTGCTGGTTTTATAACTATGCTAGAATTGTTACTTAATCTTTTTAATGCTGTATGTTCCTGACTTATAAGATTATCTCTACCTGCTGAATGGAATCTAAATGTAGCAAAGGAAGTGGTATGTTTCTGAATTAAGATAGAATGGCATGCGCATCAGATACTTGGTTATTCTGATTGGGCAAGTAAGCCAGATATGTAAGGAAGAATGAACAACAAGGTATGCCCTTATAGGGATCTCCATCATGAAACGACCCGAGGTGCAGCTGACATTTTTTTTCCAGACAAACAGACAAAAATAATCGTGGTGTAGCCCAAAAACTTAAGGTTATTTTTTGTATCGTTTAAGTAGTCTTATTTTTACAATGCTGTTGTGCTAGATTGAGAATCCATGTTAAACTGCTAGATGCAGCTATGCTAATCCTCTCGGTTGTTGTGGCAAATGGAATGACAGGCCCTTTGCAGAAGGCGTCACTACAAGTCAACAGACAACATCTAAGGTATGTGAAAGATTAAGAAATGATGATTTTCGGATGAACTACCCCTTTAACCTACTGTAACTATTTCATAGGTGTCCAGCTATCTTTTGCAACTGTATGGTTATATAATGTACACACCAGAAGGCGAATCAGAGACGCGTACCAAGCTATGGAAACGCTATATCGCTAATATTCTCCTATCAAATGGATTATCAAAGGTATAATGCACCCTTCCATTCTCAAACTGGAACTGGAACTGGCTTCTTCAGATCAGAGTGTTCATATGAGGGTGTTTTATGAACCACAATATCATATCTGTTTATTGTATCATATGAGCATACTGTAAGTGGTCTGTGGGGTATGATAAGGTTCAAGTGTAAACACAAATGTAGCTTTTTGTTCAGAAATGTTTATTCAACTACTTTCATCAGTAGATAGGCAATGTCAAATACTTTGGCAATGAAGTTAAATGCTTCAATTTCAGCACTCAATTTGCATCTGGACCCACCAGGTTTCCCCTAATTAATTAATTCAGTTTTCACCACTGGTGACAGGAGTCGCTGATACGTCTCATACTCATGAACCTCATACCCCCCATGCCCCCCATGCCCCCCATGCCCATGCCCATGCCCATGTTGAAGTTCCTGTACTCCCCAGGCCTCATGTACATCATCCTGCCTCTGTAGTGGGGCTGCTCATACATGAGCCAGTGGCCATCCATCACGTTGCAGGACATACAGTTGGACATTTGGTAGCGATCCATGATGGAGTCACAGTCGTCCATCATCTCGTGCATCTGACCTCCGAAGCTCTCCCTCTCGTAGATTCTCATCCTGAAGTTTCCTCTGTGCTGTAGTAGGAGGAAGAACACGTTTTATTGGGAATGATACTGTACAGTGGTTGAAGGTGCAATCCGTAATGGCTCACTTCTTGTTTTGGTATAATGTTGAGAGATGGGAAATGTGAGACCTCTCAAAGAGTTCTGGGTGCAAGTCTGTGATAATTAGATGATAGTTGTAATCATATGTTTGTTCACAAAGACATTTTTTACTAACAACAACCTTATATTTTGAGTTATGATCATGTAAGGAATTTAAATAGGTATCCGTCTATCTGTCTACCTAACAACATTTAGACTTGGTCATAGGCTTACCATGGGGATCATGCGGGAATACTTCATACAGTCACTCATGCCCATCATACTGACCTCATACCATGCTTACAAAGGCTATATATCATGAAATTGAATTACCATTGAAAAGCACAAGAAATCCCAGATAAAAGCTCAGGAATTGTTTCTATGTTACTCTATTTGATAGGTAGTATGTAATATATTGGGGACTGGTAACAGGTGTAAACCATAAAATTAGGCTGACCATAAAGGCAACAAAGTAACTGAATGTTGAGGGAAAGAAAGAGATAGATAGACGGATACTTATCCATCTACCTAAGATTATTTAGTCATGCTCATATGCTTACCATGGGGATGTGGCGGAAGGACCTGACACAGTCGCTCATTCCCATCATGCTCATGTAGTCGGAGTACTCTCCCCTTCTCATGAAGTACTGGTTGCCCATGAAGTTGGAGCGGTCATAGACCATGAAGCAGCCACTGTGCACCCTGCAGGAGTGGCAGCGGCTCAGGTAGGAAGACATGTCAGGACAGTCGCTGCTACACTCGTAGGAGCGACCCATGAAGTTCCTGTCCTCGTAGAAGATAATCTGAAAAGAAACAAGAATCATTTTGATGAACTATCCAAAAGATTAAAAAAAGAGGATACATTTTAGCTCCTACTCATATTGGTAGTAAAAGACCAGTCCAAAGTAACATTTTCTGAAGCTCTAAGACACTAGAGCACAAGAGCTTTTTGTGTAACAATCTTTTTTGTGATACATTAGAAGTGTTCATCATTTTTATTTATGTAAAAGTAAAATGTTGACACATAACAGGCGTAACACAATTGTATAGTGAGGTACAGAAAACATTTTCTGTCCAAAAAAGTCTGTCTATATTTGTGCAACACTGCACAATAAGGAATGTTTTATGGACAGAACATGGGGCGCAAACAACCTCTGAAAATCAAGATATAAATAAACATATACACATGTATAAGAAACTTGACATTGTTTACCTTGCCCATCATGTTCCTGTCAGTGGGGCTCATTTTGGCTCAGTGTGTTGCTGCTGCTATTCGTCCTGAACTGACTTCATACCTGTTTGAAACCTTCCTTTTTATACCTGACAGCCAGAGGCCCCATTGTGCAAACCCCCTGACCCAGCAACATGGCATAGAAGCTCATAGAGCACTGAGGTTTGTCCTTTTTTCCAGGGACTGGAACCCTCAAAAGACTTTTTACCCTGTTAAAGTACTAGTCATCCTCCATGTGTTTAGCAAAACATACATGCCCACTTTTGGCAAGATACTCCCTTCTGTTTTGAAGCATGTTCAGGCATTGGGCCTTTACCGCGTCCTTTTTGCCCAGTAGGTGAGGCTACTCAGTTTAGATCTTAGAACGATAAGAGGTATATCAGATTTGGAAAAATGCAAGTAAACTAAAAATATTTATTAGATTACAGTTACAAATACTACCACCTTCAAATTTACACTGTAAGATAGGAAAATAAAAAGTAGCGAGTAGTCATAATTAAAACCCTAACCGAAGATTCCCCAGCCCTTGGTTTGTGCCAGAGCCATCATTGTGACTGAATGATAAGAGATAAATAATACATATTTTAGTAAGTGACAATAAAAATGTATTTTTTATAACTATTAATGTATTGAAGGCACAATCCGTAATTACGAATTGGGTGACCCACCACAGTGAATAACACAAACAAACATGGCTTTGCGCTTAAGTAAGCAACCAGGGAGACAGTTGCTAATCGCAATTACAGATCGATGCTTTCATTCAGATCATTTTAAGCTGAAAATCTATGTTTTAAGTTTTAGTATAACACTTTTGTGTTGAAATAAGCATTTTGTGGTAACAAATCGATATTTGGCAGATATTAAATAGTAATAAGATCATGAATAATGTATGAATTGTGACAATGTGACAGCTCCAGATATAGAAATTAGTTTATTGTTATTTGTATTATTATAATTGTTATTTTTGTATTTTTTATTTTCTATTTCTGTGAACCTCTCATGCCTTTGTTATTTTGTGTTTGTGTCTGTGTGTGTGGGGGATGGGGGTTCAGCGAAGGTTGGAAGGGAGGGGGTTGGTTGGGACGGGTAACATTGTATTGTATTGTTATGCAGTGTATTGTGATGTGTCTGTTTTGTGAATTCCCCTGTAAATAAGATTTTTGCTCAATATATATATATTTAAAAAAAAACGTTTTTTTTTTTTAATTAAGAAAAATAGATGTTTAGACCCAAAGTAAAAAAAAAATGTGTTGCCTTCAATAAGTCATCCAAGTAAGTTCTGGATGAGATAGAGCAGGTCGTCAGTGTAAAGCCCTGTAATTTACCAGTACTGTGGTCCCTGTAATTTACCAGTACTGTGGTCCCTGCCAGATCACTTAGTTCTTCCACCTCGGCTGGCCGCCTGGCACCGGCGCCTCTACGAGGATGTAGCGGTCGCGCTGTTTGGTCACTTTTCACTGTCTTGGTGCCCCGGTGGAATGAGCCTCCCACTGCAGTCAGGACTGCAGAGTCATTACCTATCTTCTGCCATAGACTGAAGACCCATCTCATCAGGCTACATCTTGACTGTCCCTCCTAAAGACCTCTTCACCCCCCACTACCCCTCTGTACAGTTCCTCTACTGTAAAAAAAAAAAAAATGAAAAAAAAGGTAATCCTTCCTTCTTCTAGCATTGTGACTGCCAATGTCCCCTGGTCATAGCATAGATTTTTTTCTCATGAAGACTGATAGATGATTCTGTATAGATGATTCACTTACTTGAGACAAATGTACTTGTTCTAAGTCCCTTTGGATAAAAGCGTCTGCTAAATATCAACAATGTAAATGTAAATGTAGAAATAAGAGCTGAAATTATATGTATACAAATAAAATGTTAAAAGTAAGCCGCATGACCTGCAGTCAAATATGCCGTTACACAATTGCAGCGAGGCTGGGCTCAAGCCGCAGTTGGGGGAGCATATTCCCAAGCTCCTATTCTACAGTTCTACCAACTAGTTTTCCATTCATATGTTATTACACATTGAAATAGTTTGTCTTTTGCCCATTATCCCCAGAATTACATAATTGTTTTCAATTCAAGCGATTCGATTGCCCATTAGCAACAGTTTATATAAAAAATTTCATTTTTCTGGCTGAGCACATTGTAAATATACCTGCAACAGATGGAGGGTGTGGTTCTGCTTCCCTGGTTCTCATGTGATTTTCATGAATTCGATTGCCCATTATTCACATAATTACACAATTGTTCTCAATTCAATTATGCTATGTCCTTATGTTAATCAATGTCCTTATGTTAATACTACAACCATTGTCTTTGTGTCGATTGCCCATTATCATTTATGTGATTGCAAACTCATTCATAAAAACTGTCATATACAAACGGAGCAAAGCTGCTTACTACCGTGGCTGCAACTCATGTATGCTGCTGCAAGAAAACAAATAAAGGTTTCCATGTTAGTCTAGCACTAAACTAGTTCTGAAATATTAGAAGTAAGCATGTTGCTGATAACTGCAACCATTATGAGACACGCACTTGAGTTCAGTCTGCCCTGATTGGCACTGTCCTAACCTTCTACCCGTTACACTTGTCATGGAAAATGTAAATACAGTATAAATAATCAAGTCTATATGCACAAGTCATTTGTTGATTTTATTGCAATATTGTGCCCTTCTCCTTTCAATAGGCTATGCGTCTTTACGCACAGGAGCAGACGGGCCATTTCACGCTATACCAAGATTTGGTGGCAGCAATGGCTATAAAATAATTATAAATTGCATATATATATAAAAAAAACAAGGAAAAGTGAGGAAGGGGTGGGGGTGTAGGATTTGGCTTTCACAGCAGCAATTCAATCAGGACACTCAGTTTAAACACTTATTGTAGGAAAATGGTAATACATTTAAGTGTGGTGTAATTGGATGTCTCCACGCTGTAGAGATCCCTGGCTGGAGTTAAACTACTACAACATGCAAGTATACAATATGGCAGGGAGCCCATGACTAATCAACCCCCCATAGGTAGGTTACATACAGAGCAATCGAGTGAGTGGATGCTGGGGGTGGTGGGTGGGACAACCACACAGAACTTACTCTCATAGCCAGTGCAATGGTGTCACAACTGTAGTATGCTACCACAACATACAAGTATACAATATTGTAAGGTGTGTGGGGTAGGACCCAGGTGCAGAGAGGAGACCAGACGAATGAATGCAGTTGAATGGCAAATGCCACTTTACTGATAGTTATCCACAGAGTAGACAGGAACAGACTTATAATAAACAGATGAGAAATCTGTTTCCCCTCACAGGCTTAACTAATGTATTCATCATTTATCATGACTTGATCATTCTTGACAGCAAAGGATATAGCTAAAACTATTTGGCCATGGCATTTGGTGGTCTGTTTCTACATGACTATTCTCACTGGTTAGACACACTGGCTGAATCTGGGTTAGGGGACACAACTGGATGTACTTGTATTTGCTATTGTGGTAGTTTTCCCCACAAGCGCACACAAACACACATTGACCACAGATTTTGAGGGTGTACCAGGCTTTTTTCTCCTCTGTGAAGCCATTATTAGCTAGCTTGCTATGTCAATTGTGAACTAGCTAGCTTTTGTTTTTTTCTCCCTTTGAGCCCAGTACAGGGGGGATGTTTTTGCTAGCACACCTCAAATTCCTGCCTGGGTTTTGCCTCCATTTGCCTCCAGCCACACCTCACAGTAGTGTGATTCGCTAAAATTAAATGATGACACATACTTTACTCAGTAAGATCACTCCCATATAATTCTATTGCCACTCCCACTAAGGTCAACTATATAGGTCTATATTCCAACATGTATAGTATTTGGTCGACAATCCTTTGCATGCAACAACTGCCTGAAGTTTGCGACCCATTGACACCACCAGACACCACCAGACACTACCGGTATATTCTCTGATGATGCTCTGCCAGGCCTGTACTGCAGCCATCTTCAGTTGTTGTTTGTTTTGAGGTCTTTTTGCCTAAAATCTTATCAGGAAATGAAATGTATATTCAATTGAATTTAAATCTGAAGATTGACTTGGCCAGTCAAAACCTTTCCACTTTTTGGCCCTGAAAAAACTCCATAGTTGCTATGACAGAATGTTTAGGGTCATTGTCTTACTGTAGGATGGAGCTCCATCAAATGAATTTGGAGGCATTTGCTTGTACTCAAGCAGACAAGATGTTTCTGTACACTTCAGAATACATTCTGCTGCTGCCATCAGTAACATCATAAATTAAGACAAGTTTGCCAGTTCTTGTGGCATCTATACATGCCCTCACCATGTTTCTCAGGTGAGGTGGCATGTTGTAAATCTTGGGCAGATCCTTTGTTCTCCAAACTTTCCTCTTGCAATCACTCTTTACTTTAATCTCATAATAATTGTTTGATTTCAAATTGAAACTGTTCGAGTACAGAGCTAAAAGAAGACAAAATGCTTCCTTTTTCCAATACTTATGGAGGGCACTGTATCTCATAGACGATCGCATTATGTAAAACACCTCCACTAGTACACCTGAGCAGGCTGTAGACTGTTACATACATGTGTAACAATCAACAGAAAACTCAATCTGCAAGAGAAAATAATACAATAACAAAACAATGATTAGGATATTAGGTCAGAGCTTGCAAGACCTTTTTCCAGACCCCTGCAGGCTTTTAGGTACCTTTTAGCAAATTGTAAATTGACCATCCTTTATTAGGATAACTAGTGGTTTGCACCTTGCAGTGAAGCCTCTGTATTTTGGCTGGTGAAGTATTCTGAGGATGGTAGTCACACATTCACACATTCAGACACATTCACGCCTACCTCCTGGAGAATGTTCCTGATCTGTGGGACAGTTGTTTTGTTTTGTTTCTTAATTATGGTGAGCATTCTTCTGTCATTCACTGTCAAAGTTTTCCTTGGCCTACCAGCACGTTTGCGACTGCTGAACTCACTAATGCTTTCTTTCTTTTTCTAATAAAGTTACAAACTGTTGATTTTGTCTTAGTCTCAGGTTTTGGCTATGTTTCTGATTGATTTGTCTGAAATTTTAGCATAATGATAATCATAATGACTTCCTTGATTTTCATTTACTTGTCTATTTGGTCCTCATGTTGACAGACACCAATAGCAGGCAAATGCAAAGTCTACAATCAATATTACACATTGACAGCTCTCTTATGCCTGCACAAATGATGTGATAGAACACACTTGACTAACCAGAAACACAATTTTCCAATATGTTTGGTGCCCTGAAATAGGGGTACAATGTATAAAAAGGGTAATAATTTCTAAATGGTGAAACCAATCTGAAAAAAAGAAAACATTGAATTAAAGCTGAGAGTCTTTACTTTAATCTCATAATAATTGTTTGATTTCAAATTGAAACTGTTCGAGTACAGAGCTAAAAGAAGACAAAATGCTTCCTTTTTCCAATACTTATGGAGGGCACTGTATCTCATAGACGATTGCATTATGTAAAACACCTCCACTAGTACACCTGAGCAGGCTGTAGACTGTTACATACATGTGTAACAATCAACAGAAAACTCAATCTGCAAGAGAAAATAATACAATAACAAAACAATGATTAGGATATTAGGTCAGAGCTTAGACTTTCGGAGACATTGACTGGAAATGTTCCCTGACTTCAGATGGGACCGATGTGGGCCGACTGTTTGACAGGAGAGAGAACAGGGTCTTCCGTAACACACAGTTAGCACGGCACCCCAAAGTTTGGCACTCCAGGGGCAGCGGGGTGTGTACACAACATGTCACTCGTAAGCATGCGAACTGTTCAGTAATCAGAACACCAGAATCGAGACAAGACCGACTGATGGTAAGACGAGATGACCACAGCCCATAACCTATAACCCCCAAACACTGCAGACAACCACACAAAACTTGTGCAATGGTGTCACAAATAAAGCTTGTGTTAGTTCAGGCAGGACACTTTAGGGGACAGACAGCTGATTCACACATATGCAAAACATCCATCACATGTTCAGGGACAAGAAGCCGAGTTATGCAGCACTCTACCATGGTTAAACAGTCTGACGCCACTGGGTATGAGAGTAATACTTGTAATACATGCCATCTACTCTTTCTTACCTGGTTGGGGTACCCTATGTCCAATCTGTCGGAACCGGACGATGGATTCCTTTTTGAAGAGGAAATCAAAGAAGTTCCACCTGATTCACCGACGGCGGTTTTGGCTCCGTTGATGTCGGTGGAGGCCGATGGGGGGGTTCCGGTTCCAGCCAACATTTGGTGTAGTTTTTGTCTGACTGCCCCGAAGTTGGACAATTCCGATGCTTTCTCAATGCTTTATATCACCAGGAGAGTGCTCCTCCTGTGGGTGTTGTTCATGAGGACCTCTTTCAGTTTGTGGATTGCCTGGTGTCTTTCCACCACCTTTCAGGACAGCAAGGCTACGACGAAGAAGCATCATACCGCAAGAGGGCCAAGGTCCCGGGGCTCGTTGGGGATGACACAGTCCTCGCCGCTCTCCAAAACATTTAAGGCTCTCTTGTCATCAATCTGGAGAACAACAACAACATTGGCACTTCCGCTTCCGTCCTCATTCCAGGTTTATGTTACTTTCCTTAGGGCACACATGTATGTCCTAATCTGCTGTCTGCGCTCCATGAACTGGATATAGTTGATGGGCTGTTAAAAAAAGAGGTGGAGAAGGGCGATCTGTTGGGTCCTTTTGATGATCCCCCCCCTTTTCTGACTTCTGGATCAACCCCATTGGTGTAGCTACTATACTAATATTTGGGCAAGAAACTTTGGGCTACCATCGACCACGCTATTTGGCTGATTAAAATGGCAGGGGTGGGTGCTTGGCAAAGGAAAACTTATGTAGTAGACCCTTTTAAGATTATGCCTCACAGTGTCATTTGTTAGGCGTATTGTGGAAATCTCAGATGTTCTTTTTGGCTAGATTGACTTTCAGGGGTCACAGCAGTCGATACCTTGTCGGAGGTGCTATGCTGGATTCTTCTCAATAAATGCCAGCTGCCTTTCATTTTACACATACTGGACAATTTGTTAGACTGATTCTCCTCCTGCTCACTGAATTTCGCGACTCAAAACCACTTTCAAAGTGCTAGGCGTGCCTCTCTCTGAGAAAAAAATAGCAGGGCCTCTCATTTCTTTCGAGTTTTTAGGTTTCACCCTTGATAGCATGCTGATCCTTTTTTTCCTGACTGTGTTTTATAATGTTGTAGTTTTGTATGATATATGATTGTAAAGTATACATATGCAGGGCTCCCTTGTAAAAGAGACATTGGTCTCGATAGGATTCCCTACTAAAATAAAGGTTCAATAAAAATAAAATAATGTGTATAATTTTACTATTATAATGTGTACAGGTTATGTTATATTTTTAATACATTTTTGAAAATGTTTTTTTTCACTATGAAAGTGTCCAGAAAGCTGTATAGATCAGTAGAAAAACATCCTAATTTAATGCCATTTCAATTTCACACTCTAAGGCAACCAAATGTGAACATTGTCTTTTCCAAGACACACACTATATGTAATAGACTAAGGCACATTGTCTGGCTCTCCAGGATTAATGAACCACAATATCATATCTGTTTATTGTATCATATGTGCATAGTGTCAGAGGTCTGTTAATTGCATCATATGAGCATATGTGGTCTGAGGGATCTGACAAAAGTGTTAAGGGATGTTAAGTGTAAACAAATTCTGCTGGCTAAAATATTTTTTTATCTGACATTTTTATTCAATGACTTGTCTTACAGTTTATAGGCAGTGGTTCCGTCAACAGGGTTCTGTGAATTAACTTCTTGTTGGTGTTAAATACTTCAATTTGAGCATTCAATTTCCCACAGGGTTCCCTCAATGAAGTCATTATATTGTTCACCAATGATGACAGGAGTCGTTGATACGTCTCATACTCATGAACCTCATACCCCCCATGCCCCCCATGCCCCCCATGCCCATGCCCATGTTGAAGTTCCTGTACTCGCCAGGCCTCATGTACATCATCCTGCCTCTGTAGTGGGGCTGCTCATACATGAGCCAGTGGCCATCCATCACGTTGCAGGACATACAGTTGGACATCTGGTAACGATCCATGATGGAGTCACAGTCGTCCATCATCTCGTGCATCTGTCCTCCGAAGCTCTCCCTCTCATAGACTCTCATCCTGAAGTTTCCTCTGTGCTGTAGTAGGAGGAAGAACACGTTTTATTGGGAAATATACTGCACAGTGGTTCACGGTGCAATCCATAATGGTTCACTTCTTGTTTTGGTATAATGTTGAGAGATGGGAAATGTGAGACCTCTCAAAGAGTTCTGGGTGCAAGTCTGTGATAATTAAATGATAGTTGTAAACATATGTTTGTTCACAAAGAAATGTTTTACTAACAACAACCTTATATTTTGAGTTATGATCATGTAAGGGATTTAAATAGGTATCGGTATCCGTCTATCTGTCTACCTAACAACATTTAGACATGGTCATAGGCTTACCATGGGGATCATGCGGGATTACTTGATACAGTCACTCATGCCCATCATACTGACCTCATATCATGCTTACAAAGGCTATATATCATGAAATTGAATTACCATTGAAAAGCACAAGAAATCCCAGATAAAAGCTCAGGATGGTTTCTATGTTACTCTATTTGATATGTAGTATGTAATATATTGGGGACTGGTAACAGGTGTAAACCATAAAATTAGGCTGACCATAAAGGCAACAAAGTAATTGAATTTTGAGTAAAAGAAATAGGTACATACATAGTTATACATCTACTTAACAGTATTTAGACATGCTCATATGCTTACCATGGGGATATTGCGGAAGGACCTGACACAGTTGCTCATTCCCATCATGCTCATGTAGTCGGAGTACTCTCCCCTTCTCATGAAGTACTGGTTGCCCATGAAGTTGGGGCGGTCATAGACCATGAAGCAGCCACTGTGCACCCTGCAGGAGTGGCAGCGGCTCAGGTAGGAAGACATGTCAGGACAGTCGCTGCTACAATCGTAGGAGCGACCCATGAAGTTCCTGTCCTCATAGAAGGTAATCTGAAAAGAAACAGAATCCTTTTGTTAAACTATCCAAACATAAATAGCACGAGGATGCATCTTGAGCCCTTCTCGATCACACAGATAGTAAAAGTGCCTCGGGTAAGTAAGGCTTTCCGATGCTCTGAGCACAAGAGCCTTTAGTGTAACAATCTTCTTTGTGATCAGTTCAAATTAATATTACTTTGAATGAGGGTAAAATGTTGACACATTACGTAATTATTAACAGGCCTTATATTATTGTAAAGTGAGGTACAGAAACAGCACAGTTTGGAATATTGCAACATATTCTGTCCACAAAACAGTCTGTCTTTGGGCAACTTTGTGCAATGAGGTCTGCTTTATGGACAGAAAAAGGGGTCCTTAGTTAAACAAATCTAAACATTCACACATTTATAAGAACATTTGACATTGCTTACCTTGCCCATCATGTTCATGTCAGTGGAGGTCATTTTGGCTCAGTGTGTTGCTGCTTCTGCTGCTGCTCTTGGTCCTGTACTGACTTCCTACCTGTTTGAAACCTTCCTTTTTATACCTGAGCGCCAAAGGCCCCATTGTTCAAACACCTGACCCAGCAACATGGCATAGAAGCCCACTGAGCATTGAGGTTTGTTCTTCTTTTCAGGGACTGGAACCCTCAAAATACTTTACTTGGCATATTTCAGTGTACCTTGTCAAAGTGCCAGTCATCTTCCATGGCCCTTTTTACACCTGTCCCTCTCATCCACCTTCTGTTATCTGATCACAATGAACGGAATTCTTTCATGAACAAAGTGAAACGAAGTGAAAAAAAGACAATGTTTTAAGTTAGATATTTAGAGCTGAAAAGGGTTTTCCAGCACACTCAGTTTTGACTCCTGTTAGAGTAGCTTTGTTGGGCTAGTGTACTTCAAACAACATAGGTTACACTCAGCACAGGGTTAGGGTTAGGGTTAGGGTTAGGGTTAGACAACACTCTGGATTTACTACACATATGAGCATTATCAATAATTAGTGATCACTATTTACGCTTGATTATTTTGTATTATGCAAGTTTATCATTTGTGTTCCTAATACAGCATCATTTTCACTAGTCAGATGCTACTGGTAATCAAATGTGAATATACAGGAAGATATACTACAACCCATTGACCCCACCAGATGCTCTAAAAAGACCTGGCTTACCAGAAACACCTGTCAAGCAAATTGTTGTTGATTTTTGGTGCCCTGAAATACTGATCTAAATCGTGAAACCAAATTATGTACACCTTCAAATAAAAGCTGAGAAGCTCTCCTTTAACCTCAGTAATTGTTTGATTTCAAATCTAAACTAGCGCCAAAAGAAGATAAATGCTTCACTGTTCCATTACTTATGCAGGGCACTGTAGATGTGATCAACCCACATAAAACATGATTCGCCTTACGTTTAGCCATGTGCATTAGTTTGAAATACACCCAAATTGGACAGAAGAATGAATGTAAACATAAACTAATAATTGATTTGGTCATATCCATTTTTGTTTTACTGAAGGAAATAATGTATCAGGAGCTTGAGAGTAGGTGCTGCAGGTGGTCTTGGACTGGGAAGAAGTACATTCTGAAGTGTACAAAAACATCTTGTCTGCCCAAACACAAGTTAATGCCTCCAAACTCATTGGACGGCACTTCATCATACATCAATCATTGACCCCAAACATACTGCCATAACAACTACAGTAGATCACTGTTTAGTATATTCATTGGTCGGTGACGATAGTGCACGGCTAACGCCAACTGGTAGCAAGTCTCCGGGCCTTTTTCACACGTTTTCAGGGGGCATTACACCTTGGCAAAACAACCTCCTTTCCGCCTAGCTAATGGTTAGACTTACTGTTCCTCATAACACACACATTTAAGTTGTTAATATTGTTTTAGGCAATGGCAATGGTGTTAGGCAATGGTTTCCAATGGTTATTTGTCAAATGATGTGCTATATGATGTTACAATGCATAGGGCTGATAAGACAATGTTCCACGATTTTACTTCATAGGGACTGACTATCGCAAATCAATTCCACTTGGACAGCCGCAATGACAAGTTAATTCGAAGCCATTGCTATTCTTGTCTTCGAATGCAATGCAATATTTTAAGAATAACATTTCACATGGCTAACACAAAAGCAACAATTCTGACAGCACTACTTTCACATGTATAGCCAAATCAGTGACTGGTTCTGGTTGGATGTAGGCTATTGATGCAGAAGTCATTTTTTCACTTCATTACAGTAGGCTTATTGTGTAATTGGCCCAGAGCTCGTTGGAGATGTGCGTATAATAGTTGTTGGAGACACACGCATAATCCTACTGATATTGGTGGAATAGGCTAAAAGATTGGCACTGGACAACTCTGCTCACCTTGTTATGTTTGCGTGATATTACAATTTTTTTCAAAGTATCATGAGAACGGCTACTTTGAAATGTTTATATTTTTCTTCTGCACAAACTGGCCAGAGATTTTCGTTACATTAAACTCAAAGTGGAGCCAGTGAGGTGTTAACACAGCCACTGAGAGATGAGTATGTTTTGCCACAGAATGACGCAAAATCCCAACTGAGACTCTGGCCATCTGGTGTGCATGCCGCAAAACCTAGTGGTCAAATGAGGTTGATTCCAGCGTGACTTTCATTTTCTACTTTCAAATATTCAAATTTATACCTGGGCCAACGTCATTTTTGTTAACCCAGATCGGACGATAGAAGCATTTCTCATACTTCTATAAATTGCTGACATCATAACATAGCACTTACACCAGCCAGGGCAGCCAGTCAGATTACGCACAGAGAATGTGTGCGCAGCGTGGAAAAATTAAACAGCTGCAACTAGTAGACTACAGTATTAGATTAGATATTATTATTATTATTATTATTATTATTATTAGATATTAGATTCTCTGTCCAGTATAGGCCACTACATGGTATTGACAATAAAGTTGATGATGAAAGAACATGAAATATCGTGGCCATATTAAAACAAATCGCTTGGTACAGGTAGGCAGAATAGGAGCTTCAATTGTTGCTTGTTTTGAGGTCTTTTTGCCTAAAATCTTATCATCGGGAAATTAAATGCATGTTCATTCGGATTTAAATGTTAAGATTGACTTGACCATGTTATTAATAAGGGTTGTTCTTCTGTCCCCGTCATTAATAGTTTAATGAGACGACTAACTTGGATTTGTGTTATTGGGAACTTTGTGCTTAAGGCTGCTTACATTCCTGGTCTTCGAAATAAAGTTGCTCTAAATAAAATTCTCTATCGTGGTGCAAATTGCAGGAATTACGAGCAATGTGCCCGGACGCCTTGCCAGCCAGCATGCCCTGATCTCCTTTTCAGCAAATGGTTCTAGATTAAATGCTCTGAGTTCCTATAAATCCAAGGCTGCTCTACACATGACAATGGGACTGGTCAAGGCTTATGGATGGTCTTATTACACTTCTTTCTGTTCTGTGTTTTCGGTTGGTGTCATGACTGTTGGTATTTCTGTGGTATGTGCTTTAATAGTACCCTGTTTTGAATCTTGTAAACGACAGCCTTCTCAGGAACTGGTCCATACGTCTCTTCCTAAACGGATTAAAGAAACGGCAACCTGAAGGCAATGACAAACATATTCCTTTGACCCTATCTCTAGTGCACACATTGGTGTGTTTTCTAAGGTGGGGGGTGTTTCAGTGGCTATGTGGATGTTTTACTGGAATCAGTGTTTCTCACAGCTTATTTAAACAGAATGGATTCCGGAGTCAAACCTTTCTCAAACTAACTTTTTTCAGAGCAGAGCACAGTTTTGTTTGACTTTGTCCTTGGTGCAGACCATCTGTTGTTTTGGTTGATAGGCAAATTTATTTACAATAGTGTAGATGTAGGCTTAGACGTAACAAGACCATGTTTTGGAGGCCATATTGCGGACTGACTCATGACCCAGATAAATGTTTATTGCACTGTTTGTTGCTGTGTTTTACAAACTGCCATGCATGCAATGCATGAACAAGACCATAACCAGGAGGGATTTCATCCAGTGTCTGGCTGATGAGCTTCGTAAAAATCACATGAGGGCCAGGAAAGCAGCACTACAGCCCACGAAGAAGAGACAGTAGATATATTTCCGTCCATTTCTCGATTATATGCAAATAATCATGAAGTTGCATATAAAAGATATGCGCAATTCCGTGGGCAAAGTGTGTTTACATCTGTCTTTTTATCCAAATAAAATGTATGCGTGTATTACAAGTGCATAATGATGTCACTTCCTCTGAAAGCATTTCCATTACCTGTTTTGCTCAGTTGAGGTTTTGCGAATAAAACAAATGCAAATAAATGGCAAAACATGCCACACCGGTCATAGCGCATGCTCTTTAGCCAACAATTCAAAGATATAATGAACAAAATAATTCTAACCTATATGGGACCACACAATTATTATTAATTAATTAACACACAATCATGCAATTCACCAGCTACGATAATAAATTTGATTTAGCTATCTGATAAGGCAAACCATTCTCTTTTCAAACATCCTTCACAGTTCTTGTCACCACCTTGTGGTGGCTTTTGGCAGCACTTCACACTGTGTGTCTGCTGCAGCAGCGGCATTGAGGTAGACCACCACTGCGATGTAGGTGTGTTCTTATTAAACACCGTCCTACTGTACCTGGTCATTCAGACGTTATGTGATTTAGGCCTGAATCAGGCTTCATGTACCTCGTTTGAAAATTAACTGACAGAATGCAGTGTGTATTTACTGATGCTAAATCAGGTTTTCTGGACATAACAAAGGATGTCAAACGAGGTTTGATTCTTTTTTTTTTTTTTTTTTTTACAATTTACATTACCAATATTGGATTATCTGTAATTAATTGTAACCTGCTATTATATGCCAATGACACTGTTGTGTATGCTTTTGCCCCCACGATTGACCAGGCTCTTTCTGAGCTGCAGTCTGCATGACATTTTTTGAACGCTGGAAAAACCAAGTACATGTTATTTCCCAAATCAAGAAAAATGTATCTGATGATTTATGCATATGCACATTGGGTGGTGCCCACATTGTGCGTGTCCTCGCTGGGCATTTGTTTAGACAAAGATGACAGAGCTGACCTTTAGAAAACATACAGAGGAGCTTGTTAAAAAGCTACGGTGGGCTTCTTTTATAGGAATAGATCTTGCCTTTCAATGAACAGAAGAAAGCGGATTATCAACCTTCATGCCGGTGCTAGATTATAGTGATGTCATCTATCAAAATCTACATCCTGTACATAGCACCATTACTCTCTTTTCTCCTATTGCATGAACTCCCAGCATAACTCGCTACTGAAGTCTAAGAACATAAGTGACCAAACTCGTTCTCTGGGTTGGTTAACTCTTGAGGTTCCTAAGGTCTCCACCAAATTGGGTATCTTTGCTTTTAGTTTTGGTGTACCTCACTATTGGAAAAATCAACAGAGTACATTACAGTTGTTTGTTCTGGTGCCACTCGGGCAATTTGGATCGAGAACCTCTTTGTTGAAAAATGTGATTGTTTTTCCTGATTGTGTTTTATAATGTTGTAGTTTTGTATGATATATGATTGTAAATTATGCATATGCAGGGCTCCCTTGTAAAAGAGACATTGGTCTCAATAGGATTCCCTACTAAAATAAAGGTTCAATAAAAATAAAATAATGTGTACTAATGCAGGTCATGTTTTATTTTTAATACATTTTTGAAAATGTTTTGTTTCACCATGAAAGTGTCCAGTAAGCTGTGTAGATCAGTAGAAAAACATCCTAATGTAATGCCATTTCAATTTCACACTCTAAGGCAACCAAATGTGAACATTGTCTTTTCCAAGACACACACTATATGTAATATACTAAGGCACATTGTCTGGCTCTCCAGGATTAATGAACCACAATATCATATCTGTTTATTGTATCATATGTGCATAGTGTCAGAGGTCTGTTAATTGCATCATATGAGCATATGTGGTCTGTGGGATATGACAAAAGTGTTAAGGGATGTTAAGTGTAAACAAATTCTGCTGGCTAAAATATTTTTTTGTCTGACATTTTTATTCAATGACTTGTCTTACAGTTTATAGGCAGTGGTTCCGTCAACAGGGTTCCATGAATTAACTTCTTGTTGGTTTTGAATACTTCAATTTCAGCATTCAATTTCCCACAGGGTTCCCCCAAATGAAGTCATTATATTGTTCACCAATGGTGACAGGAGTCGTTGATACGTCTCATACTCATGAACCTCATACCCCCCATGCCCCCCATGCCCATGCCCATGCCCATGTTGAAGTTCCTGTACTCCCCAGGCCTCATGTACATCATCCTGCCTCTGTAGTGGGGCTGCTCATACATGAGCCAGTGGCCATCCATCACGTTGCAGGACATACAGTTGGACATCTGGTAACGATCCATGATGGAGTCACAGTCGTCCATCATCTCGTGCATCTGACCTCCGAAGCTCTCCCTCTCATAGACTCTCATCCTGAAGTTTCCTCTGTGCTGTAGTAGGAGGAAGAACACGTTTTATTGGGAAATATACTGCACAGTGGTTCACGGTGCAATCCATAATGGTTCACTTCTTGTTTTGGTATAATGTTGAGAGATGGGAAATGTGAGACCTCTCAAAGAGTTCTGGGTGCAAGTCTGTGATAATTAGATGATAGTTGTAAACATATGTTTGTTCACAAAGACATTTTTTACTAACAACAACCTTATATTTTGAGTTATGATCATGTAAGGAATTTAAATAGGTATCCGTCTATCTGTCTACCTAACAACATTTAGACTTGGTCATAGGCTTACCATGGGGATCATGCGGGAATACTTCATACAGTCACTCATGCCCATCATACTGACCTCATACTATGCTTACAAAGGCTATATATCATGAAATTGAATTACCATTGAAAAGCACAAGAAATCCCAGATAAAAGCTCAGGAATTGTTTCTATGTTACTCTATTTGATAGGTAGTATGTAATATATTGGGGACTGGTAACAGGTGTAAACCATAAAATTAGGCTGACCATAAAGGCAACAAAGTAACTGAATGTTGAGGGAAAGAAAGAGATAGATAGACGGATACTTATCCATCTACCTAAGATTATATAGTCATGCTCAAATGCTTACCATGGGGATATGGCGGAAGGACCTGACACAGTCGCTCATTCCCATCATGCTCATGTAGTCGGAGTACTCTCCCCTTCTCATGAAGTACTGGTTGCCCATGAAGTTGGGGCGGTCATAGACCATGAAGCAGCCACTGTGCACCCTGCAGGAGTGGCAGCGGCTCAGGTAGGAAGACATGTCAGGACAGTCGCTGCTACAATCGTAGGAGCGACCCATGAAGTTCCTGTCCTCATAGAAGGTAATCTGAAAAGAAACAGAATCCTTTTGTTGAACTATCCAAACATACATAGCAAGAGGATGCATCTTGGGCCCTTCTCGATCACACAGATAGTAAAAGTGCCTCGGGTAAGTATGGCTTTCCGATGCTCTGAGCACAAGAGCCTTTAGTGTAACAATCTTCTTTGTAATCAATTCAAATTAATATTACTTTGAATGAGAGTAAAATGTTGACACATTATATATACATATATATTATTTATTTTTGTACATATTATTGTAAAGTGAGGTACAGAAACAGCACAGTTTTGAATATTGCAACATATTCTGTCCACAAAACAGTCTGTCTTTGGGCAACTTTGTGCAATGAGGTCTGCTTTATGGACAGAAAAAGGGGTCCTTAGTTAAGCAAATCTAAACATTCACACATTTATAAGAACATTTGACATTGCTTACCCTGCCCATCATGTTCTCAGTGGAGGTCATTTTGGCTCTTGGTCCTGTACTGACTTCCTACCTGTTTGAAACCTTCCTTTTTATACCTGAGTGCCAAAGGCCCCATTGTTCAAACACCTGACCCAGCAAAAATGGCATAGAAGCCCACTGAGCACTGAGGTTTGTTCTTCTTTTCAGGGACTGGAACCCTCAAAAATACTTTACTTGGCATATTTCACCTTGTCAAAGTGCCAGTCATCTTCCATGGCCCTTTTTACACCTGTCCCTCTCATCCACCTTCTGTCATCTGATCACAATGAACAGAATACTTTCATGAACAAAGTGAAACGAAGTGAAAAAAAGACAATGTTTTAAGTTAGATATTTAGAGCTGAAAAGGGTTTTCCAGCACACTCAGTTTTGACTCCTGTTAGAGTAGCTTTGTTGGGCTAGTGTACTTCAAACAACATAGGTTACACTCAGCACAGGGCAGGTTGTTTAGAATTTGCACCTTCTTCCAAACAGCCTAATACTTACTCTTCAGAGAGGTAATATAGTGGACTGCTTTCAGAAGAATAGCCTATCTAGGTTTGCAATTGCTAATAAAGGTTATACAGTATACACTAATGATAACTAACATTACCAACATTATTCCAAAGACAAGATGATCATAACATCCCCTGACACCCCCACAACATAGGTTACACAACACTCTGGATTTACTACACATATGAGCATTATCAATAATTAGTGATCACTATTTACGCTTGATTATTTTGTATTATGCAAGTTTATCATTTGTGTTCCTAATACAGCATCATTTTCACTAGTTACATGCTACTGGTAATCAAATGTGAATATACAGGAAGATATACTACAACCCATTGACCCCACCAGATGCTCTAAAAAGACCTGGCTTACCAGAAACACCTGTCAAGCAAATTGTTGTTGATTTTTGGTGCCCTGAAATACTGTTGTCATTTCTAAATCGTGAAACCAAATTATGTACACCTTCAAATAAAAGCTGAGAAGCTCTCCTTTAACCTCATAGTAATTGTTTGATTTCAAATCCAAACTAGCGCCAAAACAAGATAAATGCTTCACTGTTCCATTACTTATGCAGGGCACTGTAGATGTGATCAAACCACATAAAACATGATCTGCCTTACGTTTAGCCATGTGCATTAGTTTGAAATACACCCAAATTGGACAGAAGAATGAATGTAAACATAAACTAATAATTGATTTGGTCATATCCATTTTTGTTTTACTGAAGGAAATAATGTATCAGGAGCTTGAGAGTAGGTGCTGCAGGTGGTCTTGGACTGGGAAGAAGTACATTCTGAAGTGTACAAAAACATCTTGTCTGCCCAAACACAAGTTAATGCCTCCAAACTCATTGGACGGCACTTCATCATACATCAATCATTGACCCCAAACATACTGCCATAACAACTACAGTAGATCACTGTTTAGTATATTCATTGGTCAGTGACGATAGTGCACGGCTAACGCCAACTGGTAGCAAGTCTCCGGGCCTTTTTCACACGTTTTCAAGGGGCATTACACCTTGGCAAAACAACCTCCTTTCCGCCAAGCTAATGGTTAGACTTACTGTTCCTCATAACACACACATTTAAGTTGTTAATATTGTTTTAGGCAATGGCAATGGTGTTAGGCAATGGTTTCCAATGGTTATTTGTCAAATGATGTGCTATATGATGTTACAATGCATAGGGCTGATAAGACAATGTTCCACGATTTTACTTGATAGGGACTGACTATCGCAAATCAATTCCACTTGGACAGCCGCAATGACAAGTTAATTCGAAGCCATTGCTATTCTTGTCTTCGAATGCAATGCAATATTTTAAGGATAACATTTCACATGGCTAACACAAAAGCAACAATTCTGACAGCACTACTTTCACATGTATAGCCAAATCAGTGACTGGTTCTGGTTGGATGTAGGCTATTGATGCAGAAGTCATTTGTTCACTTCATTACAGTAGTCTTATTGTGTAATTGGCCCAGAGCTCGTTGGAGATGTGCGTATAATGGTTGTTGGAGACACATGCATAATCCTCCTGATATTGGTGGAATAGGCTAAAAGATTGGCACTAGACAACTCTGCTCACCTTGTTATGTTTGCGTGATATTACCATTTTTTTCAAAGTATCATTAGAACGGCTACTTTGAAATGTTTATATTTTTCTTCTGCACAAACTGGCCAGAGATTTTCGTTACATTAAACTCAAAGTGGAGCCAGTGAGGTGTTAACACAGCCACTGAGAGATGAGTATGTTTTGCCACAGAATGACGCAACATCCCAACTGAGACTCTGGCATCGGCCATCTGGTGTGCATGCCGCAAAACCTAGTGGCCACTCGTCGTTCCGTCAAATGAGGTTGATTCCAGCGTGACTTTCATTTTCTACTTTCAAATATTCAAATGTATACCTGGGCCAACGTCATTTTTGTTAGCCCAGATCGGACGATAGAAGCATTTCTCATACTTCTATAAATTGCTGACATCATAACATAGCACTTACACCAGCCAGGGCAGCCAGTCAGATTACGCACAGAGAATGTGTGCGCAGCGTGGAAAAATTAAACAGCTGCAACTAGTAGACTACAGTATTAGATTAGATATTATTATTATTATTATTATTATTATTATTAGATATTAGATTCTCTGTGCAGTATAGGCCACTACATGGTATTGACAATAAAGTTGATGATGAAAGAACATGAAATATCGTGGCCATATTAAAACAAATCGCTTGGTACAGCTAGGCAGAATAGGAGCTTCAATTGTTGCTTGTTTTGAGGTCTTTTTGCCTAAAATCTTATCATCGGGAAATTAAATGCATGTTCATTCGGATCTAAATGTTAAGATTGACTTGACCATGTTATTAATAAGGGTTGTTCTTCTGTCCCCGTCATTAATAGTTTAATGAGACGACTAACTTGGATTTGTGTTTTTGGGAACTTTGTGCTTCAGGCTGCTTAGCTTCCTGGTCTTCAAAATAAAGTTGCTCTAAATAAAATTCTCTATCGTGGTGCAAATTGCAGGAGTTACGAGCAATGTGCCCGGAAGCCTTGCCAGCCAGCATGCCCTGATCTCATTTTCAGCAAATGGTTCTAGATTAAACGCTCTGAGTTCCTATAAATCCAAGGCTGCTCTACACATGACAATGGGACTGGTCAAGGCTTATGGATAGTCTTATTACACTTCTTTCTGTTCTGTGTTTTCGGTTGGTGTCATGACTGTTGGTATTTCTGTGGTATGTGCTTTAATAGTACCCTGTTTTGAATCTTGTAAACGACAGCCTTCTTCTTTTGAGGCTCAGATAGAAGGCATTCAGTTTCATCTTCGGTGCATAAATCCAGTTGTTTGTAGCTTGCTCAGGAACTGGTCCATACGTCTCCTCCTCAACGGATTAAAGAAAGGGCAACCTGAAGGCAATGACAAACATATTCCTTTGACTCTATCTCTAGTGCACAGATTGGGGTGTTTCAGTGGCTATGTGGATGTTTTACTGGAATTAGTGTTTCTCACAGCTTATTTAAACAGAATAGATTCCAGAGATAGATTCCATTACCTTTCTCAACCTAACTTTTTTCAGAGCAGAGCACAGTTTTGTTTGACTTTGTCCTTGGTGCAGACCATCTGTTGTTTTGGTTGATAGGCAAATTTATTTACAATAGTGTAGATGTAGGCTTAGACGTAACAAGACCATGTTTTGGAGGCCATATTGCGGACTGACTCATGACCCAGATAAATGTTTATTGCACTGTTTGTTGCTGTGTTTTACAAACTGCCATGCATGCAATGCATGAACAAGACCATAACCAGGAGGGATTTCATCCAGTGTCTGGCTGATGAGCTTCGTAAAAATCACATGAGGGCCAGGAAAGCAGCACCACAGCCCACGAAGAAGAGACAGTAGATATATTTCCATCCATTTCTCGATTATATGCAAATAATCATAAAGTCGCATATAAAACATATGCGCAATTCCGTGGGCAAAGTGTGTTTACATCTGTCTTTTTATCAAATCAAAAAAAAATGTATGCGTGTATTACAAGTGCATAATGATGTCACTTCCTCTGAAAGCATTTCCATTACCTGTTTTGCTCAGTTGAGGTTTTGCGAATAAAACAAATGCAAATAAATGGCAAAACTTGCCACACCGGTCATAGCGCGTGCTCTTTAGCCAACAATTCAAAGATATAATGAACAAAATAATTCTAACCTATATGGGACCACACAATTATTATTAATTAATTAACACACAATCATGCAATTCACCAGCTACGATAATAAATTTGATTTAGCTAATCTATCTGATAAGGCAAACCATTCTCTTTTCAAACATCCTTCACAGTTCTTGTCACCACCTTGTGGTGGCTTTTGGCAGCACTTCACACTGTGTGTCTGCTGCAGCAGCGGCATTGAGGTAGACCACCACTGCGATGTCTGTGTGTTCTTATTAAACACCGTCCTGCTGTACCTGGTCATTCAGAAGTTATGTGAATTAGGCCTGAATCAGGCTTCATGTACATCGTTTGAAAATTAACTGACAGAATGCAGTGTGTATTTACTGATGCTAAATCAGGTTTTCTGGACATAACAAAGGATGTCAAACGAGGATTGATCTTTTTTTTTTTTTTTTTTTTTACAATTTACATTACCAATATTGGATTATCTGTAATTAATTGTAACCTGCTTTTATATGCCAATGACACTGTTGTGTATGCTTTTGCCCCCACGATTGACCAGGCTCTTTCTGAGCTGCAGTCTGCATGACATTTTTTGAACGCTGGAAAAACCAAGTACATGTTATTTCCCAAATCAAGAAAAATGTATCTGATGATTTATGCATATGCACATTGGGTGGTGCCCACATTGTGCGTGTCCTCGCTGGGCATTTGTTTAGACAAAGTTGACAGAGCTGACCTTTAGAAAACATACAGAGGAGCTTGTTAAAAAGCTACGGTGGGCTTCTTTTATAGGAATAGATCTTGCCTTTCAATGAACAGAAGAAAGCGGATTATCAACCTTCATGCCAGTGCTAGATTATAGTGATGTCATCTATCAAAATCTACATCCTGTACATAGCACCATTACTCTCTTTTCTCCTATTGCATGAACTCCCAGCATAACTCGCTACTGAAGTCTAAGAACATAAGTGACCAAACTCGTTCTCTGGGTTGGTTAACTCTTGAGGTTCCTAAGGTCTCCACCAAATTGGGTATCTTTGCTTTTAGTTTTGGTGTACCTCACTATTGGAAAAATCAACAGAGTACATTACAGTTGTTTGTTCTGGTGCCACTCGGGCAATTTGGATCGAGAACCTCTTTGTTGAAAAATGTGATTGTTTTTCCTGATTGTGTTTTATAATGTTGTAGTTTTGTATGATATATGATTGTAAATTATGCATATGCAGGGCTCCCTTGTAAAAGAGACATTGGTCTCAATAGGATTCCCTACTAAAATAAAGGTTCAATAAAAATAAAATAATGTGTACTAATGCAGGTCATGTTTTATTTTTAATACATTTTTGAAAATGTTTTGTTTCACCATGAAAGTGTCCAGTAAGCTGTGTAGATCAGTAGAAAAACATCCTAATGTAATGCCATTTCAATTTCACACTCTAAGGCAACCAAATGTGAACATTGTCTTTTCCAAGACACACACTATATGTAATATACTAAGGCACATTGTCTGGCTCTCCAGGATTAATGAACCACAATATCATATCTGTTTATTGTATCATATGTGCATAGTGTCAGAGGTCTGTTAATTGCATCATATGAGCATATGTGGTCTGTGGGATATGACAAAAGTGTTAAGGGATGTTAAGTGTAAACAAATTCTGCTGGCTAAAATATTTTTTTGTCTGACATTTTTATTCAATGACTTGTCTTACAGTTTATAGGCAGTGGTTCCGTCAACAGGGTTCCATGAATTAACTTCTTGTTGGTTTTGAATACTTCAATTTCAGCATTCAATTTCCCACAGGGTTCCCCCAATGAAGTCATTATATTGTTCACCAATGATGACAGGAGTCGTTGATACGTCTCATACTCATGAACCTCATACCCCCCATGCCCCCCATGCCCATGCCCATGCCCATGTTGAAGTTCCTGTACTCCCCAGGCCTCATGTACATCATCCTGCCTCTGTAGTGGGGCTGCTCATACATGAGCCAGTGGCCATCCATCACGTTGCAGGACATACAGTTGGACATCTGGTAACGATCCATGATGGAGTCACAGTCGTCCATCATCTCGTGCATCTGACCTCCGAAGCTCTCCCTCTCATAGACTCTCATCCTGAAGTTTCCTCTGTGCTGTAGTAGGAGGAAGAACACGTTTTATTGGGAAGTATACTGCACAGTGGTTCACGGTGCAATCCATAATGGTTCACTTCTTGTTTTGGTATAATGTTGAGAGATGGGAAATGTGAGACCTCTCAAAGAGTTCTGGGTGCAAGTCTGTGATAATTAGATGATAGTTGTAAACATATGTTTGTTCACAAAGACATTTTTTACTAACAACAACCTTATATTTTGAGTTATGATCATGTAAGGAATTTAAATAGGTATCCGTCTATCTGTCTACCTAACAACATTTAGACTTGGTCATAGGCTTACCATGGGGATCATGCGGGAATACTTCATACAGTCACTCATGCCCATCATACTGACCTCATACTATGCTTACAAAGGCTATATATCATGAAATTGAATTACCATTGAAAAGCACAAGAAATCCCAGATAAAAGCTCAGGAATTGTTTCTATGTTACTCTATTTGATAGGTAGTATGTAATATATTGGGGACTGGTAACAGGTGTAAACCATAAAATTAGGCTGACCATAAAGGCAACAAAGTAACTGAATGTTGAGGGAAAGAAAGAGATAGATAGACGGATACTTATCCATCTACCTAAGATTATATAGTCATGCTCAAATGCTTACCATGGGGATATGGCGGAAGGACCTGACACAGTCGCTCATTCCCATCATGCTCATGTAGTCGGAGTACTCTCCCCTTCTCATGAAGTACTGGTTGCCCATGAAGTTGGGGCGGTCATAGACCATGAAGCAGCCACTGTGCACCCTGCAGGAGTGGCAGCGGCTCAGGTAGGAAGACATGTCAGGACAGTCGCTGCTACAATCGTAGGAGCGACCCATGAAGTTCCTGTCCTCATAGAAGGTAATCTGAAAAGAAACAGAATCCTTTTGTTGAACTATCCAAACATACATAGCAAGAGGATGCATCTTGGGCCCTTCTCGATCACACAGATAGTAAAAGTGCCTCGGGTAAGTATGGCTTTCCGATGCTCTGAGCACAAGAGCCTTTAGTGTAACAATCTTCTTTGTAATCAATTCAAATTAATATTACTTTGAATGAGAGTAAAATGTTGACACATTATATATACATATATATTATTTATTTTTGTACATATTATTGTAAAGTGAGGTACAGAAACAGCACAGTTTTGAATATTGCAACATATTCTGTCCACAAAACAGTCTGTCTTTGGGCAACTTTGTGCAATGAGGTCTGCTTTATGGACAGAAAAAGGGGTCCTTAGTTAAGCAAATCTAAACATTCACACATTTATAAGAACATTTGACATTGCTTACCCTGCCCATCATGTTCTCAGTGGAGGTCATTTTGGCTCTTGGTCCTGTACTGACTTCCTACCTGTTTGAAACCTTCCTTTTTATACCTGAGTGCCAAAGGCCCCATTGTTCAAACACCTGACCCAGCAAAAATGGCATAGAAGCCCACTGAGCACTGAGGTTTGTTCTTCTTTTCAGGGACTGGAACCCTCAAAAATACTTTACTTGGCATATTTCACCTTGTCAAAGTGCCAGTCATCTTCCATGGCCCTTTTTACACCTGTCCCTCTCATCCACCTTCTGTCATCTGATCACAATGAACAGAATACTTTCATGAACAAAGTGAAACGAAGTGAAAAAAAGACAATGTTTTAAGTTAGATATTTAGAGCTGAAAAGGGTTTTCCAGCACACTCAGTTTTGACTCCTGTTAGAGTAGCTTTGTTGGGCTAGTGTACTTCAAACAACATAGGTTACACTCAGCACAGGGCAGGTTGTTTAGAATTTGCACCTTCTTCCAAACAGCCTAATACTTACTCTTCAGAGAGGTAATATAGTGGACTGCTTTCAGAAGAATAGCCTATCTAGGTTTGCAATTGCTAATAAAGGTTATACAGTATACACTAATGATAACTAACATTACCAACATTATTCCAAAGACAAGATGATCATAACATCCCCTGACACCCCCACAACATAGGTTACACAACACTCTGGATTTACTACACATATGAGCATTATCAATAATTAGTGATCACTATTTACGCTTGATTATTTTGTATTATGCAAGTTTATCATTTGTGTTCCTAATACAGCATCATTTTCACTAGTTACATGCTACTGGTAATCAAATGTGAATATACAGGAAGATATACTAGATAGATAGATAGATAGATAGAAACTTTATTTATCCCAGGGGGAAATTCAGGTTCCAAGTAGCATACAGACATAGGGGGTATCACACATAACATACACATACAACATACAACATTAGCAGCATTTTATACAGGCGAGGTGCAGTTGTAAATGTCTTTGCAGTTAGGTGAGGTGCAAAAAGGTAAGGCAGACAGTGCGATTATAGCATTAAATACTAAAAACTAAATACTAAATACGGGCTACATAAATATGGACCATTTTAAAGTGCATTTAGTCCAGGCTGGTGGAGGGAGGTAGGAGCTGTGTATGAGACCTAGCATAGCTAGTAAACATTGTAGATAATGAGGTGAAACAGTGACATGATACATGATAGTGATATGATACAGAGGGTGGAGGTTATGCAGACTACAACCCATTGACCCCACCAGATGCTCTAAAAAGACCTGGCTTACCAGAAACACCTGTCAAGCAAATTGTTGTTGATTTTTGGTGCCCTGAAATACTGTTGTCATTTCTAAATCGTGAAACCAAATTATGTACACCTTCAAATAAAAGCTGAGAAGCTCTCCTTTAACCTCATAGTAATTGTTTGATTTCAAATCCAAACTAGCGCCAAAACAAGATAAATGCTTCACTGTTCCATTACTTATGCAGGGCACTGTAGATGTGATCAAACCACATAAAACATGATCTGCCTTACGTTTAGCCATGTGCATTAGTTTGAAATACACCCAAATTGGACAGAAGAATGAATGTAAACATAAACTAATAATTGATTTGGTCATATCCATTTTTGTTTTACTGAAGGAAATAATGTATCAGGAGCTTGAGAGTAGGTGCTGCAGGTGGTCTTGGACTGGGAAGAAGTACATTCTGAAGTGTACAAAAACATCTTGTCTGCCCAAACACAAGTTAATGCCTCCAAACTCATTGGACGGCACTTCATCATACATCAATCATTGACCCCAAACATACTGCCATAACAACTACAGTAGATCACTGTTTAGTATATTCATTGGTCAGTGACGATAGTGCACGGCTAACGCCAACTGGTAGCAAGTCTCCGGGCCTTTTTCACACGTTTTCAGGGGGCATTACACCTTGGCAAAACAACCTCCTTTCCGCCAAGCTAATGGTTAGACTTACTGTTCCTCATAACACACACATTTAAGTTGTTAATATTGTTTTAGGCAATGGCAATGGTGTTAGGCAATGGTTTCCAATGGTTATTTGTCAAATGATGTGCTATATGATGTTACAATGCATAGGGCTGATAAGACAATGTTCCACGATTTTACTTGATAGGGACTGACTATCGCAAATCAATTCCACTTGGACAGCCGCAATGACAAGTTAATTCGAAGCCATTGCTATTCTTGTCTTCGAATGCAATGCAATATTTTAAGGATAACATTTCACATGGCTAACACAAAAGCAACAATTCTGACAGCACTACTTTCACATGTATAGCCAAATCAGTGACTGGTTCTGGTTGGATGTAGGCTATTGATGCAGAAGTCATTTGTTCACTTCATTACAGTAGTCTTATTGTGTAATTGGCCCAGAGCTCGTTGAAGATGTGCGTATAATGGTTGTTGGAGACACATGCATAATCCTCCTGATATTGGTGGAATAGGCTAAAAGATTGGCACTAGACAACTCTGCTCACCTTGTTATGTTTGCGTGATATTACCATTTTTTTCAAAGTATCATGAGAACGGCTACTTTGAAATGTTTATATTTTTCTTCTGCACAAACTGGCCAGAGATTTTCGTTACATTAAACTCAAAGTGGAGCCAGTGAGGTGTTAACACAGCCACTGAGAGATGAGTATGTTTTGCCACAGAATGACGCAACATCCCAACTGAGACTCTGGCATCGGCCATCTGGTGTGCATGCCGCAAAACCTAGTGGCCACTCGTCGTTCCGTCAAATGAGGTTGATTCCAGCGTGACTTTCATTTTCTACTTTCAAATATTCAAATGTATACCTGGGCCAACGTCATTTTTGTTAGCCCAGATCGGACGATAGAAGCATTTCTCATACTTCTATAAATTGCTGACATCATAACATAGCACTTACACCAGCCAGGGCAGCCAGTCAGATTACGCACAGAGAATGTGTGCGCAGCGTGGAAAAATTAAACAGCTGCAACTAGTAGACTACAGTATTAGATTAGATATTATTATTATTATTATTATTATTATTATTATTAGATATTAGATTCTCTGTGCAGTATAGGCCACTACATGGTATTGACAATAAAGTTGATGATGAAAGAACATGAAATATCGTGGCCATATTAAAACAAATCGCTTGGTACAGGTAGGCAGAATAGGAGCTTCAATTGTTGCTTGTTTTGAGGTATTTTTGCCTAAAATCTTATCATCGGGAAATTAAATGCATGTTCATTCGGATTTAAATGTTAAGATTGACTTGACCATGTTATTAATAAGGGTTGTTCTTCTGTCCCCGTCATTAATAGTTTAATGAGACGACTAACTTGGATTTGTGTTATTGGGAACTTTGTGCTTAAGGCTGCTTACATTCCTGGTCTTCGAAATAAAGTTGCTCTAAATAAAATTCTCTATCGTGGTGCAAATTGCAGGAGTTACGAGCAATGTGCCCGAAAGCCTTGCCAGCCAGCATGCCCTGATCTCCTTTTCAGCAAATGGTTCTAGATTAAATGCTCTGAGTTCCTATAAATCCAAGGCTGCTCTACACATGACAATGGGACTGGTCAAGGCTTATGGATGGTCTTATTACACTTCTTTCTGTTCTGTGTTTTCGGTTGGTGTCATGACTGTTGGTATTTCTGTGGTATGTGCTTTCATAGTACCCTGTTTTGAATCTTTGAATCTGTTTTGAACGACAGCCTTCTTCTTTTGAGGCTCAGATAGAAGGCATTCAGTTTCATCTTCGGTGCATAAATCCAGTTGTTTGTAGCTTGCTCAGGAACTGGTCCATACGTCTCCTCCTCAACGGATTAAAGAAAGGGCAACCTGAAGGCAATGACAAACATATTCCTTTGACTCTATCTCTATCTCATTGGTGTGTTTTCTAAGGCGGGGTGTTTCAGTGGCTATGTGGATGTTTTACTGGAATTAGTGTTTCTCACAGCTTATTTAAACAGAATCGATTCCGGAGTCAAACGTTTCTCAAACTAACTTTTTTCAGAGCAGAGCACAGTTTTGTTTTGTTTTCCTTGGTGCAGACCATCTGTTGTTTTGGTTGATAGGTAAATTTATTTACAATAGTGTAGATGTAGGCTTAGACGTAACAAGACCATGTTTTGGAGGCCATATTGCGGACTGACTCATGAGCCAGATAAATGTTTATTGCACTGTTTGTTGCTGTGTTTTACAAACTGCCATGCATGCAATGCATGAACAAGACCATAACCAGGAGGGATTTCATCCAGTGTCTGGCTGATGAGCTTCGTAAAAATCACATGAGGGCCAGGAAAGCAGCACCACAGCCCACGAAGAAGAGACAGTAGATATATTTCCATCCATTTCTCGATTATATGCAAATAATCATAAAGTCGCATATAAAACATATGCGCAATTCCGTGGGCAAAGTGTGTTTACATCTGTCTTTTTATCCCAAAAAAATGTATGCGTGTATTACAAGTGCATAATGATGTCACTTCCTCTGAAAGCATTTCCATTACCTGTTTTGCTCAGTTGAGGTTTTGCGAATAAAACAAATGCAAATAAATGGCAAAACTTGCCACACCGGTCATAGCGCGTGCTCTTTAGCCAACAATTCAAAGATATAATGAACAAAATAATTCTAACCTATATGGGACCACACAATTATTATTAATTAATTAACACACAATCATGCAATTCACCAGCTACGATAATAAATTTGATTTAGCTAATCTATCTGATAAGGCAAACCATTCTCTTTTCAAACATCCTTCACAGTTCTTGTCACCACCTTGTGGTGGCTCTTGGCAGCACTTCACACTGTGTGTCTGCTGCAGCAGCGGCATTGAGGTAGACCACCACTGCGATGTCGGTGTGTTCTTATTAAACACCGTCCTACTGTACCTGGTCATTCAGACGTTATGTGAATTAGGCCTATATCAGGCTTCATATACCTCGTTTGAAAATTAACTGACAGAATGCAGTGTGTATTTACTGATGCTAAATCAGGTTTTCTGGACATAACAAAGGATGTCAAACGAGGATTGATTCTTGGTTCGTTTTTTTTTACAATTTACATTACCAATATTGGATTATCTGTAATTAATTGTAACCTACTTTTATATGCCAATGACACTGTTGTGTATGCTTTTGCCCCCACGATTGACCAGGCTCTTTCTGAGCTGCAGTCTGCATGACATTTTTTGAACGCTGGAAAAACCAAGTACATGTTATTTCCCAAATCAAGAAAAATGTATCTGATGATTTATGCATATGCACATTGGGTGGTGCCCACATTGTGCGTGTCCTCGCTGGGCATTTGTTTAGACAAAGTTGACAGAGCTGACCTTTAGAAAACATACAGAGGAGCTTGTTAAAAAGCTACGGTGGGCTTCTTTTATAGGAATAGATCTTGCCTTTCAATGAACAGAAGAAAGCGGATTATCAACCTTCATGCCAGTGCTAGATTATAGTGATGTCATCTATCAAAATCTACGTCCTGTACATAGCACCATTACTCTCTTTTCTCCTATTGCATGAACTCCCAGCATAACTCGCTACTGAAGTCTAAGAACATAAGTGACCAAACTCGTTCTCTGGGTTGGTTAACTCTTGAGGTTCCTAAGGTCTCCACCAAATTGGGTATCTTTGCTTTTAGTTTTGGTGTACCTCACTATTGGAAAAATCAACAGAGTACATTACAGTTGTTTGTTCTGGT
Source organism: Argentina silus (assembly GCF_951799395.1). Lineage (NCBI taxonomy): Eukaryota > Metazoa > Chordata > Actinopteri > Argentiniformes > Argentinidae > Argentina > Argentina silus. The sequence goes on from NC_139657.1 coordinate 27,741,889, forward strand.
GCCACTCGGGGAATTTGGATCGAGAACCTCTTTGTTGAAAAATGTGATTGTTTTTCCTGATTGTGTTTTATAATGTTGTAGTTTTGTATGATATATGATTGTAAATTATGCATATGCAGGGCTCCCTTGTAAAAGAGACATTGGTCTCAATAGGATTCCCTACTAAAATAAAGGTTCAATAAAAATAAAATAATGTGTACTAATGCAGGTCATGTTTTATTTTTAATACATTTTTGAAAATGTTTTGTTTCACCATGAAAGTGTCCAGTAAGCTGTGTAGATCAGTAGAAAAACATCCTAATGTAATGCCATTTCAATTTCACACTCTAAGGCAACCAAATGTGAACATTGTCTTTTCCAAGACACACACTTTATGTAATATACTAAGGCACATTGTCTGGCTCTCCAGGATTAATGAACCACAATATCATATCTGTTTATTGTATCATATGTGCATAGTGTCAGAGGTCTGTTAATTGCATCATATGAGCATATGTGGTCTGTGGGATATGACAAAAGTGTTAAGGGATGTTAAGTGTAAACAAATTCTGCTGGCTAAAATATTTTTTTGTCTGACATTTTTATTCAATGACTTGTCTTACAGTTTATAGGCAGTGGTTCCGTCAACAGGGTTCCATGAATTAACTTCTTGTTGGTTTTGAATACTTCAATTTCAGCATTCAATTTCCCACAGGGTTCCCCCAATGAAGTCATTATATTGTTCACCAATGATGACAGGAGTCGTTGATACGTCTCATACTCATGAACCTCATACCCCCCATGCCCCCCATGCCCATGCCCATGCCCATGTTGAAGTTCCTGTACTCCCCAGGCCTCATGTACATCATCCTGCCTCTGTAGTGGGGCTGCTCATACATGAGCCAGTGGCCATCCATCACGTTGCAGGACATACAGTTGGACATCTGGTAACGATCCATGATGGAGTCACAGTCGTCCATCATCTCGTGCATCTGACCTCCGAAGCTCTCCCTCTCGTAGACTCTCATCCTGAAGTTTCCTCTGTGCTGTAGTAGGAGGAAGAACACGTTTTATTGGGAAATATACTGCACAGTGGTTCACGGTGCAATCCATAATGGTTCACTTCTTGTTTTGGTATAATGTTGACAGATGGGAAATGTGAGACCTCTCAAAGAGTTCTGGGTGCAAGTCTGTGATAATTAGATGATAGTTGTAATCATATGTTTGTTCACAAAGACATTTTTTACTAACAACAACCTTATATTTTGAGTTATGATCATGTAAGGAATTTAAATAGGTATCCGTCTATCTGTCTACATAACAACATTTAGACTTGGTCATAGGCTTACCATGGGGATCATGCGGGAATACTTCATACAGTCACTCATGCCCATCATACTGACCTCATACCATGCTTACAAAGGCTATATATCATGAAATTGAATTACCATTGAAAAGCACAAGAAATCCCAGATAAAAGCTCAGGAATTGTTTCTATGTTACTCTATTTGATAGGTAGTATGTAATATATTGGGGACTGGTAACAGGTGTAAACCATAAAATTAGGCTGACCATAAAGGCAACAAAGTAACTGAATGTTGAGGGAAAGAAAGAGATAGATAGACGGATACTTATCCATCTACCTAAGATTATATAGTCATGCTCAAATGCTTACCATGGGGATATGGCGGAAGGACCTGACACAGTCGCTCATTCCCATCATGCTCATGTAGTCGGAGTACTCTCCCCTTCTCATGAAGTACTGGTTGCCCATGAAGTTGGGGCGGTCATAGACCATGAAGCAGCCACTGTGCACCCTGCAGGAGTGGCAGCGGCTCAGGTAGGAAGACATGTCAGGACAGTCGCTGCTACAATCGTAGGAGCGACCCATGAAGTTCCTGTCCTCATAGAAGGTAATCTGAAAAGAAACAGAATCCTTTTGTTGAACTATCCAAACATACATAGCAAGAGGATGCATCTTGGGCCCTTCTCGATCACACAGATAGTAAAAGTGCCTCGGGTAAGTAAGGCTTTCCGATGCTCTGAGCACAAGAGCCTTTAGTGTAACAATCTTCTTTGTAATCAATTCAAATTAATATTACTTTGAATGAGAGTAAAATGTTGACACATTATATATACATATATATTATTTAGTTTTGTACATATTATTGTAAAGTGAGGTACAGAAACAGCACAGTTTTGAATATTGCAACATATTCTGTCCACAAAACAGTCTGTCTTTGGGCAACTTTGTGCAATGAGGTCTGCTTTATGGACAGAAAAAGGGGTCCTTAGTTAAACAAATCTAAACATTCACACATTTATAAGAACATTTGACATTGCTTACCCTGCCCATCATGTTCTCAGTGGAGGTCATTTTGGCTCAGTGTCTTGCTGCTTCTGCGGCTGCTGCTCTTGGTCCTGTACTGACTTCCTACCTGTTTGAAACCTTCCTTTTTATACCTGAGTGCCAAAGGCCCCATTGTTCAAACACCTGACCCAGCAAAAATGGCATAGAAGCCCACTGAGCACTGAGGTTTGTTCTTCTTTTCAGGGACTGGAACCCTCAAAAATACTTTACTTGGCATATTTCACCTTGTCAAAGTGCCAGTCATCTTCCATGGCCCTTTTTACACCTGTCCCTCTCATCCACCTTCTGTCATCTGATCACAATGAACGGAATACTTTCATGAACAAAGTGAAACGAAGTGAAAAAAAGACAATGTTTTAAGTTAGATATTTAGAGCTGAAAAGGGTTTTCCAGCACACTCAGTTTTGACTCCTGTTAGAGTAGCTTTGTTGGGCTAGTGTACTTCAAACAACATAGGTTACACTCAGCACAGGGCAGGTTGTTTAGAATTTGCACCTTCTTCCAAACAGCCTAATACTTACTCTTCAGAGAGGTAATATAGTGGACTGCTTTCAGAAGAATAGCCTATCTAGGTTTGCAATTGCTAATAAAGGTTATACAGTATACACTAATGATAACTAACATTACCAACATTATTCCAAAGACAAGATGATCATAACATCCCCTGACACCCCCACAACATAGGTTACACAACACTCTGGATTTACTACACATATGAGCATTATCAATAATTAGTGATCACTATTTACGCTTGATTATTTTGTATTATGCAAGTTTATCATTTGTGTTCCTAATACAGCATCATTTTCACTAGTTACATGCTACTGGTAATCAAATGTGAATATATAGGAAGATATACTACAACCCATTGACCTCACCAGATGCTCTAAAAAGACCTGGCTTACCAGAAACACCTGTCAAGCAAATTGTTGTTGATTTTTGGTTCCCTGAAATACTGTGGTCATTTCTAAACCGTGAAACCAAATTATGTACACCTTCAAATAAAAGCTGAGAAGCTCTCCTTTAACCTCATAGTAATTGTTTGATTTCAAATCCAAACTAGCGCCAAAACAAGATAAATGCTTCACTGTTCCATTACTTATGCAGGGCACTGTAGATGTGATCAAACCACATAAAACATGATTCCCATTACGTTTAGCCATGTGCATTAGTTTGAAATACACCCAAATTGGACAGAAGAATGAATGTAAACATAAACTAATAATTGATTTGGTCATATCCATTTTTGTTTTACTGAAGGAAATAATGTATCAGGAGCTTGAGAGTAGGTGCTGCAGGTGGTCTTGGACTGGGAAGAAGTACATTCTGAAGTGTACAAAAACATCTTGTCTGCCCAAACACAAGTTAATGCCTCCAAACTCATTGGACGGCACTTCATCATACATCAATCATTGACCCCAAACATACTGCCATAACAACTACAGTAGATCACTGTTTAGTATATTCATTGGTCAGTGACGATAGTGCACGGCTAACGCCAAGTGATAGCAAGTCTCCGGGCCTTTTTCACATGTTTTCAGGGGGCATTACACCTTGGCAAAACAACCTCCTTTCCGCCAAGCTAATGGTTAGACTTACTGTTCCTCATAACACACACATTTAAGTTGTTAATATTGTTTTAGGCAATGGCAATGGTGTTAGGCAATGGTTTCCAATGGTTATTTGTCAAATGATGTCATCTTTATCGACGATATACCCGAGATTACCAAAACAGCGGGTCCAGCTAACTCCGCTACACCGACCGGAAGAGGCCCCAGACCGTCTCGGAAACGAAAACACAGGCGAGGGAGCCGAGGTGGGCTGAGAGCTAGGCTAAAGCTAACTCCACACCGACTCTCACTACCTAGCCTTTTCCTTGCAAATGTTCGTTCCCTGGCAAACAAGATGGATGAACTGCGGCTGCGGATCATCACCCACAAATGGATTAAGGAATGTAACGTCATGGTTTTCACTGAAACCTGGCTCAACAGCGAGGTTCCCGACAACGCTATCGAGATAGCAGGGCGCTACGTTCTCTGAGCAGACAGAACAGCAGGCGACTCCGGTAAGACCAGAGGTGGAGGGTTGTGCATTTATGTAAACAAGACGTGGTGCACGGACACTACCATCACCGAGAGTCACTGCTCAGCTAACCTGGAGTTTCTCATGGTTAAGTGTAGACCTTTCTATCTGCCCAGAGAGTTCACGTCAACTGTTATCACGGCAGCCTATGTCCCCCCGGATGCTAATGCTAAGATTGCTATGAAAGAACTGCATGCTGCCATTAGCAAACAACAGACTCTGCATCCCGAGGCAGCCTTCATTGTCGTGGGTGACTTCAATCACTCCAACTTAAAGACTGTACTGCCCAAATTCCACCGAAATGTCTCATGCCCCACCAGAGGAGACAGGACATTGGACCAAGTATACACCAGCATGGCTGATGCGTACAAAGCCGTTCCCCTCCTCCACCTAGGTCAATCAGACCACCTCTCATTGTTCCTACTGCCCAAGTACTCAGCACTCATCAAACGAGTGAAACCTACAGTGAGGACAGTCAAGGTCTGGCCAGAGGGAGCGGACTCAGCGCTCCAGCAGCGTTTTGGAAACACTGACTGGGGTGTGTTTGCCACTCAGGCCACCCATGACTCCCACACGGACATTGATTCATATGCCTCCTCTGTTTTGGATTACATCAATTCTAACATCAACAGTGTCACCACACTCAAGCGGATCACCACTTTCCCTAATCAGAAGCCATGGATGAGCAGTGAGGTCCGACTCCTGCTGAAGGCACGCGACATTGCCTTCAGATCAGGGGATGCTCGGGCCTATAGCTCATCCAGGGCTAATCTGCAGAGGGGCATCAAAAAGGCCAAGCACAACCACAAGCTGAGGATAGAGGATCACTTCAGGAATAACTCTGACCCCCGACGCATGTGGCAGGGCATCCAGGCCATCACAGACTATAAACCAACTAACACCTCACCCCTCTCCGTCGACGCCTCCCTCCCTGATGAGCTGAACCACTTCTATGGCCGCTTTGACAGGGACAACAAGAAGGTGGCCATCAAGGCTGTGCTCCCTGCGGATCACCAGCCCCTCACTCTATCTCCCACCGACGTGTGTGCGGCACTGAGCAGGACTAACGCACGCAAGGCTGCTGGTCCTGATGGGATCCCCGGACGCGTCCTCAGGGCCTGCGCTGTGCAGCTGACTAAGGTTTGGACTGACATATTCAACCTGTCCCTAGCCCAAGCAGCTGTCCCCGCGTGCTTCAAGACCACCTCCATCGTGCCGGTGCCAAAACACTCCACTGCAACGAGCTTAAATGACTTCCGACCAGTGGCACTCACGCCCATCATCATGAAGTGCTTCGAGAGGCTGGTCTTAGCTCAACTCAAGACCTGCCTACCACCCACACTGGACCCCTTTCAATTCGCCTACCGGCAGAACAGGAGTACAGAGGATGCCATTTCAACGGCACTTCACTCCGCCCTGTCCCACCTCGACAAGACTAACTCTTATGTGAGAATGCTGTTTATTGACTTCAGCTCAGCATTCAACACCATCATCCCCTCCAAACTGATCTCCAAACTCAGGCAACTGGGCATCAACCCCTCCCTCTGCAACTGGATTCTAGACTTCCTAACCAACAGGCCGCAGTCTGTTAGGCTTCACAACCACACCTCCTCAACCCTCACCCTGAACACCGGCGTTCCACAAGGCTGTGTGCTGAGCCCCCTCCTTTACTCCCTCTTCACCTACGACTGCACACCTGTACATGGCTCAAACACCATTGTTAAGTTTGCAGACGACACAACGGTGATTGGTCTCATCAGCAACAACGATGAGTCGGCCTACAGGGAGGAGGTCCAGCACCTAACAGTGTGGTGCAACGAAAATAACCTGGCTCTCAACACCAGGAAGACCAAAGAGCTCATTGTGGACTTCAGGAAGTCTAAAGCTGGCGCACACACCCCCATCCTCATCAACGGGACTGAGGTGGAGCGAGTCACCAGCTTCAAGTTTCTGGGTGTCCACATCTCTGAGGACCTCTCCTGGACCCTCAACACCTCCACCCTGATAAAGAAGGCTCACCAGCGTCTCTTCTTCCTGAGGAGACTAAAGAAGGTACATCTGTCTCCTCAGATCCTGGTGAACTTCTACCGCTGCACCATCGAGAGTATCCTTACCAACTGTGTCACAGTATGGTATGGTAACTGCTCGGCATCTGACTGGAAAGCACTGCAGAGGGTGGTGAAAACTGCCCAACGCATCACCGGTTCCTCACTCCCCTCCATCGAAGCTGTCCAGGGCAAACGATGCTTGCGTAAGGCACGCAGCATCGTCAAGGACATTTCTCACCCCAACCACAGACTTTTCACCCCACTCCCCTCCGGGAGGCGCTACAGGTCTCTCCGCACCCGAACCAGCAGGTTCAGAGGCAGCTTCTTCCCTGCGGCTGTCACCCTACTGAACTCGAACACGGCACCTACCTGACAACCTACTACCCCTGCAACCCCTACAACCCCCCCCCCCCCCCCCCCCCCCCCCCACCCGGACAATTGCACTATCACTCCCCTCCCCTGCTCTTACTCAATACCACTGCTCTTCTGTACATATCTGTCCATACTGTTCATACTGTTCATAATGCACATAATGCACATATCCTTATATTTTCTTAATACTACTGTTAATACTCTGCACATACTGTACATACCTGTTTATACTGTTTATACTGTTCATACGGCATTCCATATTTATATTTATTCTGCTATCTACCTCATGTTACTGTTAATACATATATATACTGCTAGACTGCATTACCTATACAGTTCATATGCTGCTACACTGTTCATACTGTAACTTATTTACTCTGCTATAATGCTAATGCTACTCATATACTGCTTACACTGCACTACTTATATTATACTGCACTACTTACTGCTCATGTATTGCACTACCTGTAAATACTGTTCATTGCACATTCTGCTATTTTGCACTTCTGGTTAGACGCTAACTACATTTCGTTGTCTCTGTACTTGTACTCTGCACAATGACAATAAAGTTGAATCTAATCTAATCTAATCTAATGTGCTATAGGTTGTTACAATGCATAGGGCTGATAAGACAATGTTCCATGATTTTACTTGATAGGGACTGACTATCGCAAATCAATTCCACTTGGACAGCCGTAATGACAAGTTAATTCGAAGCCATTGCTATTCTTGTCTTCGAATGCAATGCAATATTTTAAGAATAACATTTCACATGGCTAACACAAAAGCAACAATTCTGACAGCACTACTTTCACATGTATAGCCAAATCAGTGACTGGTTCTGGTTGGATGTAGGCTATTGATGCAGAAGTCATTTGTTCACTTCATTACAGTAGGCTTATTGTGTAATTGGCCCAGAGCTCGTTGGAGATGTGCGTATAATAGTTGTTGGAGACACACGCATAATCCTACTGATATTGGTGGAATAGGCTAAAAGATTGGCACTGGACAACTCTGCTCACCAAACTTTGGTGAGCAAGTTATGTTTGCGTGATATTACCATTTTTTTCAAAATATCATGAGAACGGCTACTTTGAAATGTTTCTATTTTTCTTCTGCACAAACTGGCCAGAGATTTTCGTTACATTAAACTCAAAGTGGAGCCAGTGAGGTGTTAACACAGCCACTGAGAGATGAGTATGTTTTGCCACAGAATGACGCAACATCCCAACTGAGACTCTGGCATCGGCCATCTGGTGTGCATGCCGCAAAACCTAGTGGCCACTCGTCGTTCCGTCAAATGAGGTTGATTCCAGCGTGACTTTCATTTTCTACTTTCAAATATTCAAATGTATACCTGGGCCAACGTCATTTTTGTTAGCCCAGATCGGACGATAGAAGCATTTCTCATACTTCTATAAATTGCTGACATCATAACATAGCACTTTCACCAGCCAGGGCAGCCAGTCAGATTACGCACAGAGAATGTGTGCGCAGCGTGGAAAAATTAAACAGCTGCAACTAGTAGACTACAGTATTAGATTAGATATTATTATTATTATTATTATTATTATTAGATATTAGATTCTCTGTGCAGTATAGGCCACTACATGGTATTGACAATAAAGTTGATGATGAAAGAACATGAAATATCGTGGCCATATTAAAACAAATCGCTTGGTACAGGTAGGCAGAATAGGAGCTTCAATTGTTGCTTGTTTTGAGGTCTTTTTGCCTAAAATCTTATCATCGGGAAATTAAATGCATGTTCATTCGGATTTAAATGTTAAGATTGACTTGACCATGTTATTAATAAGGGTTGTTCTTCTGTCCCCGTCATTAATAGTTTAATGAGACGACTAACTTGGATTTGTGTTATTGGGAACTTTGTGCTTAAGGCTGCTTACATTCCTGGTCTTCGAAATAAAGTTGCTCTAAATAAAATTCTCTATCGTGGTGCAAATTGCAGGAATTACGAGCAATGTGCCCGGACGCCTTGCCAGCCAGCATGCCCTGATCTCCTTTTCAGCAAATGGTTCTAGATTAAATGCTCTGAGTTCCTATAAATCCAAGGCTGCTCTACACATGACAATGGGACTGGTCAAGGCTTATGGATGGTCTTATTACACTTCTTTCTGTTCTGTGTTTTCGGTTGGTGTCATGACTGTTGGTATTTCTGTGGTATGTGCTTTAATAGTACCCTGTTTTGAATCTTGTAAACGACAGCCTTCTTCTTTTGAGGCTCAGATAGAAGGCATTCAGTTTCATCTTCGGTGCATAAATCCAGTTGTTTGTAGCTTGCTCAGGAACTGGTCCATACGTCTCCTCCTCAACGGATTAAAGAAAGGGCAACCTGAAGGCAATGACAAACATATTCCTTTGACTCTATCTCTAGTGCACACATTGGTGTGTTTTCTAAGGCGGGGTGTTTCAGTGGCTATGTGGATGTTTTACTGGAATCAGTGTTTCTCACAGCTTATTTAAACAGAATCGATTCCGGAGTCAAACCTTTCTCAAACTAACTTTTTTCAGAGCAGAGCAGTTTTGTTTGACTTTGTCCTTGGTGCAGACCATCTGTTGTTTTGGTTGATAGGCAAATTTATTTACAATAGTGTAGATGTAGGCTTAGACGTAACAAGACCATGTTTTGGAGGCCATATTGCGGACTGACTCATGACCCAGGTAAATGTTTATTGCACTGTTTGTTGCTGTGTTTTACAAACTGCCATGCATGCAATGCATGAACAAGACCATAACCAGGAGGGATTTCATCCAGTGTCTGGCTGATGAGCTTCGTAAAAATCACATGAGGGCCAGGAAAGCAGCACCACAGCCCACGAAGAAGAGACAGTAGATATTTTTCCATCCATTTCTCGATTATATGCAAATAATCATAAAGTCGCATATAAAACATATGCGCAATTCCGTGGGCAAAGTGTGTTTACATCTGTCTTTTTATCCCAAAAAAATGTATGCGTGTATTACAAGTGCATAATGATGTCACTTCCTCTGAAAGCATTTCCATTACCTGTTTTGCTCAGTTGAGGTTTTGCGAATAAAACAAATGCAAATAAATGGCAAAACTTGCCACACCGGTCATAGCGCGTGCTCTTTAGCCAACAATTCAAAGATATAATGAACAAAATAATTCTAACCTATATGGGACCACACAATTATTATTAATTAATTAACACACAATCATGCAATTCACCAGCTACGATAATAAATTTGATTTAGCTAATCTATCTGATAAGGCAAACCATTCTCTTTTCAAACATCCTTCACAGTTCTTGTCACCACCTTGTGGTGGCTCTTGGCAGCACTTCACACTGTGTGTCTGCTGCAGCAGCGGCATTGAGGTAGACCACCACTGCGATGTCGGTGTGTTCTTATTAAACACCGTCCTACTGTACCTGGTCATTCAGACGTTATGTGAATTAGGCCTGAATCAGGCTTCATGTACCTCGTTTGAAAATTAACTGACAGAATGCAGTGTGTATTTACTGATGCTAAATCAGGTTTTCTGGACATAACAAAGAATGTCAAACGAGGATTGATTCTTGGTTCGTTTTTTTTTACAATTTACATTACCAATATTGGATTATCTGTAATTAATTGTAACCTGCTTTTATATGCCAATGACACTGTTGTGTATGCTTTTGCCCCCACGATTGACCAGGCTCTTTCTGAGCTGCAGTCTGCATGACATTTTTTGAACGCTGGAAAAACCAAGTACATGTTATTTCCCAAATCAAGAAAAATGTATCTGATGATTTATGCATATGCACATTGGGTGGTGCCCACATTGTGCGTGTCCTCGCTGGGCATTTGTTTAGACAAAGTTGACAGAGCTGACCTTTAGAAAACATACAGAGGAGCTTGTTAAAAAGCTACGGTGGGCTTCTTTTATAGGAATAGATCTTGCCTTTCAATGAACAGAAGAAAGCGGATTATCAACCTTCATGCCAGTGCTAGATTATAGTGATGTCATCTATCAAAATCTACGTCCTGTACATAGCACCATTACTCTCTTTTCTCCTATTGCATGAACTCCCAGCATAACTCGCTACTGAAGTCTAAGAACATAAGTGACCAAACTCGTTCTCTGGGTTGGTTAACTCTTGAGGTTCCTAAGGTCTCCACCAAATTGGGTATCTTTGCTTTTAGTTTTGGTGTACCTCACTATTGGAAAAATCAACAGAGTACATTACCGTTGGCTGTTCTGGTGCCACTCGGGCAATTTGGATCGAGGACCTCTTTGTTGAAAAATGTGATTGTTTTTCCTGATTGTGTTTTATAATGTTGTAGTTTTGTATGATATATGATTGTAAAGTATACATATGCAGGGCTCCCTTGTAAAAGAGACATTGGTCTCAATAGGATTCCGTACTAAAATAAAGGTTCAATAAAAATAAAATAATGTGTACTAATACAGGTCATGTTTTATTTTTAATACATTTTTGAAAATGTTTTGTTTCACTATGAAAGTGTCCAGTAAGCTGTGTAGATCAGTAGAAAAACATCCTAATTTAATGCCATTTCAATTTCACACTCTAAGGCAACAAAATGTGAACATTGTCTTTTCCAAGACACACACTATATGTAATATACTAAGGCACATTGTCTGGCTCTCCAGGATTAATGAACCACAATATCATATCTGTTTATTGTATCATATGTGCATAGTGTCAGAGGTCTGTTAATTGCATCATATGAGCATATGTGGTTTGTGGGATATGACAAAAGTGTTAAGGGATGTTAAGTGTAAACAAATTCTGCTGGCTAAAATATTTTTTTGTCAGACATTTTTATTCAATGACTTCTCTTACAGTTTATAGGCAGTGGTTCCGTCAACAGGGTTCCATGAATTAACTTCTTGTTGGTTTTGAATACTTCAATTTCAGCATTCAATTTCCCACAGGGTTCCCCCAAATGAAGTCATTATATTGTTCACCAATGGTGACAGGAGTCGTTGATACGTCTCATACTCATGAACCTCATACCCCCCATGCCCCCCATGCCCATGCCCATGCCCATGTTGAAGTTCCTGTACTCCCCAGGCCTCATGTACATCATCCTGCCTCTGTAGTGGGGCTGCTCATACATGAGCCAGTGGCCATCCATCACGTTGCAGGACATACAGTTGGACATCTGGTAACGATCCATGATGGAGTTACAGTCGTCCATCATCTCGTGCATCTGACCTCCGAAGCTCTCCCTCTCGTAGATTCTCATCCTGAAGTTTCCTCTGTGCTGTAGTAGGAGGAAGAACACGTTTTATTGGGAATGATACTGTACAGTGGTTGAAGGTGCAATCCGTAAAGGCTCACTTCTTGTTTTGGTATAATGTTGAGAGACGGGAAATGTGAGACCTCTCAAAGAGTTCTGGGTGCAAGTCTGTGATAATTAGATGATAGTTGTAATCATATGTTTGTTCACAAAGACATTTTTTACTAACAACAACCTTATATTTTGAGTTATGATCATGTAAGGAATTTAAATAGGTATCCGTCTATCTGTCTACCTAACAACATTTAGACTTGGTCATAGGCTTACCATGGGGATCATGCGGGAATACTTCATACAGTCACTCATGCCCATCATACTGACCTCATACCATGCTTACAAAGGCTATATATCATGAAATTGAATTACCATTGAAAAGCACAAGAAATCCCAGATAAAAGCTCAGGAATTGTTTCTATGTTACTCTATTTGATAGGTAGTATGTAATATATTGGGGACTGGTAACAGGTGTAAACCATAAAATTAGGCTGACCATAAAGGCAACAAAGTAACTGAATGTTGAGGGAAAGAAAGAGATAGATAGACGGATACTTATCCATCTACCTAAGATTATTTAGTCATGCTCATATGCTTACCATGGGGATGTGGCGGAAGGACCTGACACAGTCGCTCATTCCCATCATGCTCATGTAGTCGGAGTACTCTCCCCTTCTCATGAAGTACTGGTTGCCCATATAGTTGCTGCGGTCATAGACCATGAAGCAGCCACTGTGCACCCTGCAGGAGTGGCAGCGGCTCAGGTAGGAAGACATGTCAGGACAGTCGCTGCTACAATCGTAGGAGCGACCCATGAAGTTCCTGTCCTCATAGAAGGTAATCTGAAAAGAAACAGAATCCTTTTGTTGAACTATCCAAACATACATAGCAAGAGGATGCATCTTGGGCCCTTCTCGATCACACAGATAGTAAAAGTGCCTCGGGTAAGTAAGGCTTTCCGATGCTCTGAGCACAAGAGCCTTTAGTGTAACAATCTTCTTTGTAATCAATTCAAATTAATATTACTTTGAATGAGAGTAAAATGTTGACACATTATATATACATATATATTATTTATTTTTGTACATATTATTGTAAAGTGAGGTACAGAAACAGCACAGTTTGGAATATTGCAACATATTCTGTCCACAAAACAGTCTGTCTTTGGGCAACTTTGTGCAATGAGGTCTGCTTTATGGACAGAAAAAGGGGTCCTTAGTTAAACAAATCTAAACATTCGCACATTTATAAGAACATTTGACATTGCTTACCCTGCCCATCATGTTCTCAGTGGAGGTCATTTTGGCTCAGCGTCTTGCTGCTTCTGCGGCTGCTGCTCTTGGTCCTGTACTGACTTCCTACCTGTTTGAAACCTTCCTTTTTATACCTGAGCGCCAAAGCCCCCATTGTTCAAACACCTGACCCAGCAAAAATGGCATAGAAGCCCACTGAGCACTGAGGTTTGTTCTTTTCAGGGACTGGAACCCTCAAAATACTTTACTTGGCATATTTCACCTTGTCAAAGTGCCAGTCATCTTCCATGGCCGTTTTTACACCTGTTCCTCTCATCCACCTTCTGTCATCTGATCACAATGAACGGAATACTTTCATGAACAAAGTGAAACGAAGTGAAAAAAAGACAATGTTTTAAGTTAGATATTTAGAGCTGAAAAGGGTTTTCCAGCACACTCAGTTTTGACTCCTGTTAGAGTAGCTTTGTTGGGCTAGTGTACTTCAAACAACATAGGTTACACTCAGCACAGGGCAGGTTGTTTAGAATTTGCACCTTCTTCCAAACAGCCTAATACTTACTCTTCAGAGAGGTAATATATCTTATAGTGGACTGCTTTCAGAAGAATAGCCTATCTAGGTTTGCAATTGCTAATAAAGGTTATACAGTATACACTAATGATAACTAACATTACCAACATTATTCCAAAGACAAGATGATCAGAACATCCCCTGACACCCCCACAACATAGGTTACACAACACTCTGGATTTACTACACATATGAGCATTATCAATAATTAGTGATCACTATTTACGCTTGATTATTTTGTATTATGCAAGTTTATCATTTGTGTTCCTAATACAGCATCATTTTCACGAGTCAGATGCTACTGGTAATCAAATGTGAATATACAGGAAGATATACTACAACCCATTGACCCCACCAGATGCTCTAAAAAGACCTGGCTTACCAGAAACACCTGTCAAGCTAATTGTTGTTGATTTTTGGTGCCGTGAAATACTGTTGTCATTTCTAAATCGTGAAACCAAATTATGTACACCTTCAAATAAAACCTGAGAAGCTCTCCTTTAACCTCATAGTAATTGTTTGATTTCAAATCTAAACTAGCGCCAAAAGAAGATAAATGCTTCACTGTTCGCCTTACGTTTAGCCATGTGCATTAGTTTGAAATACACCCAAATTGGACAGAAGAATGAATGTAAACATAAACTAATAATTGATTTGGTCATATCCAATTTTGTTTTACCAAAGGAAATAATGTCTCAGGAGCTTGAGAGTAGGTGCTGCAGGTGGTCTTGGACTGGGAAGAAGTAAATTCTGAAGTGTACAAAAACATCTTGTCTGCCCAAACACAAGTTAATGCCTCCAAACTCATTGGACGGCACTTCATCATACATCAATCATTGACCCCAAACATACTGCCATAACAACTACAGTAGATCACTGTTTAGTATATTCATTGGTCAGTGACGATAGTGCACGGCTAACGCCAACTGGTAGCAAGTCTCTGGGCCTTTTTCACACGTTTTCAAGGGGCATTACACCTTGGCAAAACAACCTCCTTTCCACCAAGCTAATGGTTAGACTTACTGTTCCTCATGACACACACATTTAAGTTGTTAATATTGTTTTAGGCAATGGCAATGGTGTTAGGCAATGGTTTCCAATGGTTATTTGTCAAATGATGTGCTATATGATGTTACAATGCATAGGGCTGATAAGACAATGTTCCACGATTTTACTTGATAGGGACTGACTATTGCAAATCAATTCCACTTGGACAGCCGCAATGACAAGTTAATTCGAAGCCATTGCTATTCTTGTCTTCGAATGCAATGCAATATTTTAAGAATAACATTTCACATGGCTAACACAAAAGCAACAATTCTGACAGCACTACTTTCACATGTATAGCCAAATCAGTGACTGGTTCTGGTTGGATGTAGGCTATTGATACAGAAGTCATTTGTTCACTTGATTACAGTAGGCTTATTGTGTAATTGGCCCAGAGCTCATTGGAGATGTGCGTATAATAGTTGTTGGAGACACATGTATAATCCTCCTGATATTGGTGGAATAGGCTAAAAGATTGGCACAGGACAACTCTGCTCACCTTGTTATGTTTGTGTGATATAACCATTTTTTTCAAAGTATAATGAGAACGGCTACTTTGAACTGTTCATATTTTTCTTCTGCACAAACTGGCCAGAGATTTTCGTGACATTAAACTCAAAGTGGAGCCAGTGAGGTGTTAACACAGCCACCGAGAGATGGGTGCACTTGTAGGCACAATTGCAGCAGAGTATGTGTAACAAGGTCCTTTGACACAGAGAGGCAGACGCAGTATATCACTGAGGGATTGCTCCCGTTTATTCATAAAGTCTCTTTTGTTAATGTCTCTTGGCTTTCCAGCCTCCTTCACGCTCGCTCGACGACTTCGTATTCGCCCCGCACTCTCTCTCGCTCCGCCGTTCCCAGCTCCCCTCTCCTACTGAAATGGCAGAAGCACACACATCTTAAACATTCGCCGACGAGACTTCATTTGCAGCAGGTGTGCAACAAAGTCTCGCCGACACAACCCCGGCCATGGTCCTGTAGCTCCCTCTACAGGCCGAACGCTGCATGTCCCCCCACATACCCCCACCGCCCGACACAGGCCGGGGACCCGACGGCCGACGACCTACTCCCCCCCCCCTGTACGGGAGAGGAAGTCTGCCACGACCATCTGCGCCCCCGGTCTGTGCACGACGGAAAAGTTGAAGGGCTGCAACGCGAGGTACCACCGGGTGATCCTCGCGTTTACGTCCTTCATGCGGTGGAGCCACTGGAGGGGGGCATGGTCGGAATAGAGGGTGAAGGCGCGACCCAGCAGGTAGTAGCGGAGGGTGCCGACCGCCCACTTGATGGCCAGGCACTCCTTCTCCACGGTGCTGTACCGGCCCTCCCTCTCCGACAGCTTGCGGCTCAGGTACAGCACCGGTCGGTCGGCCCCCTCCACGCGCTGGGTCAGCACTGCTCCCAGCCCTCTATCCGACGCGTCCGTCTGTAGGGAGAAAGGGAGGTTAAAATCAGGCGCATACAGGACCGTTTCTCCACAAAGAGCCCCCTTAAGGGCCTCGAACGACCCCTGGCACTGGCCCGACCATTGGACCGGATCCGGGGCACCCTTCCGGGTGAGGTCCGTCAAGGGACTGGCCAGCTCTGAAAACCCCGGTACGAACTGCCGGTAATATCCAGCCAGCCCCAGGAAGGCCCTCACCTCCTTCTTTGTCTTGGGCCGGGGAGAGGCGGCGATGGCCGCAGTCTTTTCAATCTGCGGGCGCACCTCCCCCCGTCCCAAGTGGTACCCCAGATACCGGATCTCCCTCCGCCCGATCACGCACTTTTTCGGGTTGGCCGTCAGCCCCGCCTGCCTCAGGGACCGCAGAACAGCAGCCACGCTCCGCACATGCTGCGGCCAGGTGTCACTGTGAATGACAATGTCATCTAGGTAGGCCGCAGCATAGGCGGCGTGCAGCCGCAGAATACGGTCCATGAGGCGCTGAAAAGTGGCTGGGGCTCCGAACAACCCGAAAGGGAGCACGGTGAACTGGAATAACCCGAGCGGAGTGGAGAATGCCGTTTTCTCCCGGGACACCGGCGAGAGTGGAATCTGCCAGTATCCCTTCGTGCAATCCAATGTCATGAAGTACCTGGCCGTACCAAGCCGGTCGAAGAGCTCGTCGACCCGGGGCATCGGATATGCATCAAACTTGGAGACCGCATTAACCCGTCTATAATCCACACAGAACCGTATAGCCCCATCTGGCTTGTTGACAAGCACGATGGGGCTACACCAATCACTGCGGGACTCCTCGACCACACCCAGCTCCAGCATGGCTTCCAACTCCGTGCACACAACGTTTCGTTTGTGCACCGGTAACCTATAGGGACGCGTGCGCACCGTTAAACCCGGCTGCGTTTCTATATGGTGGTCGATGAGCGTAGTCCGACCGGGCAGGGGAGAGAACACGTCAGCGAACTTAAGCTGCAAATCTGCAACGTCCGCGGCCTGGCTAGTAGAGAGATGGTTATCAATATCGACCGGAGTGCAATTTTGCAACTTTCGATTTTGGGACTTCCGGACCGAACTCCTCTCTCTCCGGAATTACCGTAGCCAGAGCAACCGTGACCACGTCGTTCCATTTTTTTAGGAGATTGACGTGATACACCTGCAAGCTATCCCCCCGGTCCGAGCGTACAACCTCATAATCCACGTCCCCCATGCGACGTGTGACCACAAACGGCCCTTGCCACTTCGCGAGTAATTTCGTGCTGGAGGTGGGTAACAGTACGAGCACCTTGTCTCCCGGTGTAAACTCTCGTAGGGTAGTCCCCCTGTCATACAGGCGTTTCTGACGCTCCTGGGCTTGCAGCAAATGCTCACGTGAGATTGTGCGCAAGTCGAGGACGTACTGGATCTCACTCTTACTGTCGCTAGACCCTTCCTCCCAATTTTCTTTAAGCAGTTCTAGGACACCCCGGGGCTTACGCCCGTAGAGTAATTCAAACGGGGAAAACCCGGTGGAAGCTTGGGGAACTTCCCGCACCGCAAACAACAGGGGATCTAGCCATTTATGCCAATTCCGACTATCCTCGTGGACAAACTTCCGGATCATTGACTTCAAGGTCCGATTGAACCGCTCACAAAGGCCGTCAGTGGCCGGGTGGTAAACACTGGTTCGAATCGCCTTGATGTTCAACAAGCCATACAGTTCCTTGAGGGTGCGTGACATAAAATTAGTGCCCTGATCGGTGAGAATCTCTTTCGGGATTCCCACGCGGGAGATGACTTGAAACAATGCTTGCGCTACACTCCTGGCAGAGATATGGCGCAGAGGTATTGCCTCGGGGTATCGGGTGGCGTAATCTATCAAGACCAACACAAATCGATAACCCTGTGTGCTCCGGTCAAATGGCCCGATAATATCCATTGCAATGCGGTCGAACGGGTTCTCGACCAATGGTAAGGGCCGCAAGGGGGCCTGTGGAATGGCCGGGGGATTTACTAACTGACATTCCCGACAGGAAGCGCACCACCTACGCACCTCTGCCCGAATCCCCGGCCAATAAAATCGAGCCATTATACGGTGCAGTGTTTTGTCATACCCTAGATGGCCCGCCATGGGGTTGAAATGAGCCGCCTGGAAGACCATTTCGCAGCGGCTGCGGGGAACCAACAACTGGGTTACTTCCTCCTGACTATGTGAGTCACGACTTACTCGATATAACCTGTCGCTGATAATCGCAAAATAGGGGTGGGCGCGCACCGTGTCTGGCCGTAGTAAAAGTACCATCAATTGCTATCACTTGGTCAAAGGCTGATCTTAGGGTCTCGTCACGAGACTGCTCGAGGGGGAAGTCGCCTAGCAGCGGATAGTTCGGCGGGGAAGTCTCGGGGTGAGGCGCCCCCGCCGGCTCCGGCTCCCCGGCAGTGTCGCGAGGCGCCGCCTCGGCACAGAGCACATTACACGCCACACACCTCACTAGCTGTCGTGCACGCATCCCGGTAGCCCTCTTTACCGCTTGAGGAAACACCTCCCAATCCACACCTAGAATCAGGGGATGCGTGAGGCGTGGGCTAACCGCCGCCTGTACACTATGGTTTTTCCCCTCAAAATGAATTTCGATAGCGACCACCGGATATTCGTGAATGTCCCCATGCACACACCTCACCTGCACCCTCGATGCCTTCAACAATGCCCCCGGCCGAACCAGGCGCTCCTGGATCATGGACTGCATGCAGCCCGAATCCAAGAATGCCTGGTGCGTATCATGTTGTATCCTTACCGGAATACGATACGCCGCTCCTGGTCCGGGGGGAGGGCCCGGTATGTCGCCGATGCGGACGACCTGTCCCACGTCCATCGCCTGACACTCGGCCTGCACGTGGCCCGGCCGTCCGCACCGCCAACACACCCCCCCTGTCGCTCGAGGTGCTCCCTGTGGGGCCGGGGTCGGTTCTGGATAGGTGCGCCCCTGCCACCTCGACCTTGGGGCGGGCGCCGGCCTCTCTCCTTCCGCTCCCTCGGCTCCTCCTGGGCGTCGCCCCCCCCCTCCTTGCCGCGGGGCCGGGGTTGGTCGTTGTGGCCCCCGCGGTGAGAGGGAGAGATGGTCCTCGGCCAGTCCCACGACGGTCTTGAGGTCCTGGGGGCGGTGGTACTGGACCCAGGCGGCGGTGCGGGCCGGGAGCCCCGCGAGGAACTGCTCCATTACCACCCGGTTCCCGACCTCCACCGCCGAGTTGTTCTCGGGGTCCAGCCACCGCCATGCGCTGTCCCCCAGCCGCTGGGCGAAGGCGAAGGGCCGGCACCCCTCCTCCATTGTCATGGCCCGAAACCGGCGCCGGTGTTCCTCCGGTGTCAGGCCCAGGCGGTCCCGAATCGCCCGGGCCAGGGACGGGTAATCCCGTTGGGCGGCCGCCGGCAAACTGTGGGCCGCGAGCTGCGCCTCCCCTGACAGGAGGGGCAGCAGATGGTTGGCCCACTCTCGGTCCGGCCACCCCGAGATCCTTGCCGTCCCCTCGAACACCGCGAGGAACGCCTCTGGGTCGTCCAGGTCCCCCATCTTCTGTAGCTGGACCTTGGGGGGACCTGGTGCCGCTCCGGTCCCCGGCGCCGGCCCGCCGACCCTGGTGAAGTCCTGGAGGAGGGCGCTGTCCGTGATCCTCGCCGCCGTTAGCTCCTCCAGCGTTGCCTGCTGGGTCTGCTGCAGGGCCGTCTGCTGCTCGAGGACAAGCGCTATCCTCGACATCGCCGCTGCTAGCGCCTCCATTCTGTCTTACTTCTGTGTCCCAGGTTGGGCGCCACTGTAACAAGGTCCTTTGACACAGAGAGGCAGACGCAGTATATCACTGAGGGATTGCTCCCGTTTATTCATAAAGTCTCTTTTGTTAATGTCTATTGGCTTTCCAGCCTCCTTCACGCTCGCTCGACGACTTCGTATTCGCCCCGTACTCTCTCTCGCTCCGCCGTTCCCAGCTCCCCTCTCCTACTGAAATGGCAGAAGCACACACCTTAAACATTCGCCGACGAGACTTCATTTGCAGCAAGTGTGCAACAAAGTCTCGCCGACACAACCCCGGCCACGGTCCTGTAGCTCCCTCTACAGGCCGAACGCTGCATGTCCCCCCACAGTATGTTTTGCCACAGAATGACACAACAACCCAACTGAGACTCTGGCATCGGCCATCTGGTGTGCATGCCGCAAAACCTAGTGGCCACTCGTCGTTCCGTCAAATGAGGTTGATTCCAGCGTGACTTTCATTTTCTACTTTCAAATATTCAAATTTATACCTGGGCCAACGTCATTTTTGTTTGCCCAGATCGGACGATAGAAGCATTTCTCATACTTCTATAAATTGCTGACATCATAACATAGCACTTACACCATCCAGGGCAGCCAGCCAGATTACGCACAGAGAATGTGTACGCGCAGCGTGGAAAAATTAAACAGCTGCAACTAGTAGACTACAGTATTAGATTAGATATTATTATTATTATTAGATATTAGATTCTCTGTGCAGTATAGGCCACTACATGGTATTGACAATAAAGTTGATGATGAAAGAACATGAAATATCGTGGCCATATTAAAACAAATCGCTTGGTACAGCTAGGCAGAATAGGAGCTTCAATTGTTGCTTGTTTTGAGGTCTTTTTGCCTAAAATCTTATCATCGGGAAATTAAATGCATGTTCATTCGGATTTAAATGTTAAGATTGACTTGACCATGTTATTAATAAGGGTTGTTCTTCTGTCCCCGTCATTAATAGTTTAATGAGACGACTAACTTGGATTTGTGTTATTGGGAACTTTGTGCTTCAGGCTGCTTAGCTTCCTGGTCTTCAAAATAAAGTTGCTCTAAATAAAATTCTCTATCCTGGTGCAAATTGCAGGAGTTCCGAGCAATGTGCCCGGACGACTTGCCAGCCAGCTTGCCCTGACCTCCTTTTCAGCAAATGGTTCTAGATTAAGTTCCTAAGATCTGAGTTCCTATAAATCCAAGGCTGCTCTACACATGACAATGGGACTGGTCAAGACTTATGGATGGTCTTATTACACTTCTTTCTGTTCTGTGTTTTCGGTTGGTGTCATGACTGTTGGTATTTCTGTGGTATGTGCTTTCATAGTACCCTGTTTTGAATCTTGGAAACGACAGCCTTCTTCTTTTGAGGCTCAGATAGAAGGCATTCAGTTTCATCTTCGGTGCATAAATCCAGTTGTTTGTAGCTTGCTTGGGAACTTGTCCATATGTCTCCTCCTCAACGGATTAAAGAAAGGGCAACCTGAAGGCAATGACAAACATATTCCTTTGACTCTATCTCTAGTGCACACATTGGTGTGTTTTCTAAGGCGGGGTGTTTCAGTGGTTATGTGGTTGTTTTACTGGAATCAGTGTTTCTCACAGCTTATTTAAACAGAATGGATTCCGGAGTCAAACCTTTCTCAAACTAACTTTTTTCAGAGCAGAGCACAGTTTTGTTTGACTTTGTCCTTGGTGCAGACCATCTGTTGTTTTGGTTGATAGGCAAATTTATGTACAATAGTGTAGATGTAGGCTTAGACGTAACAAGACCATGTTTTGGAGGCCATATTGCGGACTGAGTCATGACCCAGATAAATGTTTATTGCACTGTTTGTTGCTGTGTTTTACAAACTGCCATGCATGCAATGCATGAACAAGACCATAACCAGGAGGGATTTCATCCAGTGTCTGGCTGATGAGCTTCGTGAAAATCACATGAGGGCCAGGAAAGCAGCACCACAGCCCACGAAGAAGAGACAGTAGATATATTTCCATCCATTTCTCAAATATGCAAATAATCCTAAAGTCACATAAAAAACATACATGCAATTCCGTGGGCAAAGTGTGCTTACATCTAATGTCTCCCGGCAAGAGTTCGAATAAAGAAAAAAAACTAACTCAAAGCCACTTACAGGGCTCCGGTACCAACCCTCTAGTAACAGGTTTGGACCTCAGGTCCGGTTTAGGTCGGCGTCGGTTAGATTCACCCCTCTGTTAACAGTCTAAGAATCCCATAGTTCCCCCATTGGCTTCCTTCACCCACTTCAGTTGCACTGAAAACTCACCCCTATAAAACCGTACACAGAAGTGGGCAATCTCTATGGTTGAACGACTGCTCTAACCTTATATGAGTGCAAGTTGGTGTGGTTGCGGATAAAAGATTTATCGGTATGTATAATATACCCAAAGGAGGTAATAATAGTAACGGGCTAGATATAACCATTCAGATCCTATGATAAAATATGCACAGTAACCTATAACCTTTCACATTACCAGGAGGAAATATATGACTTATATTCAGTTGTACAATTAAAAGTAAAATAATAAACCATTACATTTCGTGAAACTGTTGCTTTAAATGCAGGATATGATCTTTAATAATGGTTCAAAGCAATACAGCATAGCTAAAATATCATAAAAGAGGGTTACAGACAGTGTTCTAAAAGGTTAATCTGATATAATGTAAAAACATGGTAAAATCATAAAAGTAATAAATGCCATACCTCTATCCCTACTCTGCCTGTTTTGCTGCTTATCAGGGAAATTTAGAGAGGCCCCAGTTCCACTCCGTCGAGCGGACCCGATTCCTCTTTCCGCCGTGGCTGTGGTAGAGAGCTTGAGTTTCCTCTTCCCAGCCAAGGGACTCTGATTCCCCGCGGAGGGTCTCAGCTTTGCCCCTAACGAGTAGGACCTGGAAAATCTACTAAAATTGTCTTCTTTGATTGATTGAAGATCCTGAAATCATGAAGATCCTGAACACCCGTGTCCAAGTATCTTCCGTGAAACTGTCGAAAAACCTATAATAATATGTCTAATTGTGATCCAGGAACTTGTGAAAACCTATAATAATAGACCCCAGTCTTACTCACTACCACAGCCTCAACAGCTAAGGACGATGCCTAGTGCTGAGAGAGGAACAGTGGAGTTTTCAGAGTGTGGTCTAGTAACTTACTGTCTAGGACAAGTGCTGAGGACAAGTACTGTCAAGAAACTTGTCCTCAATAGCTGTTCAGCGGTTGCAATTCGTGAGTCAGAATTTGATCAGAGTATGAGCTCCGGGCTTGGTCTCCAACACACTCTCTCCTGCTCCGATGCTTCAGGTATTACGCTCCGCAGCGGGGTGCGCGCCCAGCGAAATGCTCTGGGGAGCTCGTTTTATACCCTTGCCAAAAGTACCTCTCTACCTTGTGTATGTGTGTCTATGTCTGAACATTGTGTGTCTAAGTTTCCATTGTGTGTGTCTATGTTCTGCAGAGCAGGCCTGCAAAGTATTTTTTCAGAGAATATAAAAATAAAAAAGAGGAAGAGGGTATTGCAATAACACCAGATTTCGCAACACTAAGAGTAGGAAATTTTCTCTGTCCCTCAATAAGTATGGCTTTCAGGCCCTATCACACCAACACATTCTCCAACTGTATAACAATTTAATAATCAGGCATTTTAAAGGATCCAAAACCAGTAAATTACTCTATTCTTCATACTATTAGTTTTACACATCTTCAACATGTTCACACTTGATTTTGGACACCATGGTACTTTCCTGTTGGGGACTTTCCACCACCTGACCTGCCTCTCCCGGCAGGCCTTACACAATATCCCCTTTCTTGCAGTGATTAATCTTTGTACCCATGACTACAACTTTCAGTAATATAGTACCTTACTTCAGTGATCATCTCTAAGTAAGATTACACAATCAAACATGGGTATTCTCATATTCTTAGCACTTTCTTTGATAGCGGGCCGTTATCACGATGAGGCCTACGCAGATATGGTGACACGGGGTCAAGCACTCTCACTCTAGTTACGTCTATGCAGTTAGGCTGTCGCATATGTTTGAATCAACTTATCATCTATAGGCCATTATGCAATTACACATTTTTGAATCAACTTATCATTTACTGATCCTGGAAGGTGGAGCTGATGAACGGCTCCGTCCCCTCTTCCAGCACCAGGTTTGACATCTCCAGCTGTAGCCGGTACAACTCGTAAAGTAGATCCGTGAAGTCAGCCTCGCCAGACATTTCTGGTGAAGGACTCCGCGGTATGGTCTCCGATAAGATCCCTGTCTCTAGAGTGAGGATTGGCATTTGGTCATCCTCTGGTATCATAATTACTATTTTAGGATCATCCTCAGTCGTATCCTTTAGTTCCAACAGGGCCTGTGAAGTTGGCGGGGGCGGTGGTGTAACCTCCTTCTTTTCTTGCGCCCCCTGGCCTCTTGTGGGTTTCCCAGGAGCTTTGCGCTTCGCCTCAAGACCCCTCTCAGCCTTCGTGCCCAACCTGTTGTAACCTGGGTAACTCTGGGAGTGGTGCTCAGGCCGGGGGAAGGCCATACTAGACTCGCCCTCGGCGACACTATCTTTTTATCAAATAAAACGTATGCGTGTATTACATATGCGTAATGATGTCACTTACTCTGAAGGCATTTCCATTACCTGTTTTGCTCAGTTGATGTTTTGCGAATAAAACGTATGCAAATAAATGGTCAAACTTGCCACACCGGTCTTAGCGCATGCTCTTTAGGCAACAATTCAAAGATATAATGAACAAATTAATCCTAACCTATATGGGACCACGCAATTATTATTAATTAATTAACACGCAATCATGCAATTCATGAGCTGCAACGCTGGAAAAACCAAGTACATGTTATTTTCCAAATCAAGATAAATGTATCTGATGATTTATGCATATGCACATTGGGTGGTGCCCACATTGTGCGTGTCCTCGCTTAAAAATACCTGGGCATTTGGTTAGACAAAGTTGACAGAGTTGACCTTTAGAAAACATACAGAGAAGCTTGTTAAAAAGCTACGGTGGGCTTCTTTTATAGGAATAGATCTTGCCTTTCAATGAACAGAAGAAAGCGGATTATCAACCTTCATGCCAGTGCTAGATTATAGTGATGTCATCTACCAAAATCTACATCCTGTACATAGCACCATTACTCTCTTTTCTCCTATTGCATGAACTACCAGCATAACTCGCTACTGAAGTCTAAGAACATAAGTGACCAAACTCGTTCTCTGGGTTGGTTAACTCTTGAGGTTCCTAAGGTCTCCACCAAATTGGGTATCTTTGCTTTTAGTTTTGGTGTACCTCACTAATGGAAAAATCAACAGAGTACATTACCGTTGGCTGTTCTGGTGCCACTCGGGCAATTTGGATCGAGGACCTCTTTGTTGAAAAATGTGATTGTTTTTCCTGATTGTGTTTTATAATGTTGTAGTTTTGTAGGATATATGATTGTAAAGTATACATATGCAGGGCTCCCTTGTAAAAGAGACATTGGTCTCAATAGGATTCCCTACTAAAATAAAGGTTCAATGAAAATAAAATAATGTGTACTAATACAGGTCATGTTTTATTTTTAATACATTTTTGAAAATGTTTTTTTTTCACTATGAAAGTGTCCAGTAAGCTGTGTAGATCAGTAGAAAAACATCCTAATTTAATGCCATTTCAATTTCACACTCTAAGGCAACCAAATGTGAACATTGTCTCTTCCAAGACACTCTATATGTAATATACTAAGGCACATTGTCTGGCTCTCCAGGATTAATGAACCACAATATCATATCTGTTTATTGTATCATATGTGCATAGTGTCAGAGGTCTGTTAATTGCATCATATGAGCATATGTGGTCTGTGGGATATGACAAAAGTGTTAAGGGATGTTAAGTGTAAACAAATTCTGGTGGCAAAAATATTTTTTTGTCTGACATTTTTATTCAATGACTTCTCGTATTGTTTACAGGCAGTGGTTCCGTCAACAGGGTTCCATGAATTAACTTCTTGTTGGTGTTAAATACTTCAATTTCAGCATTCAATTTCCCACAGGGTTCCCCCAAATGAAGTCATTATATTGTTCACCAATGGTGACAGGAGTCGTTGATACGTCTCATACTCATGAACCTCATACCCCCCATGCCCCCCATGCCCATGCCCATGCCCATGTTGAAGTTCCTGTACTCCCCAGGCCTCATGTACATCATCCTGCCTCTGTAGTGGGGCTGCTCATACATGAGCCAGTGGCCATCCATCACGTTGCAGGACATACAGTTGGACATCTGGTAACGATCCATGATGGAGTCACAGTCGCCCATCATCTCGTGCATCTGACCTCCGAAGCTCTCCCTCTCGTAGATTCTCATCCTGAAGTTTCCTCTGTGCTGTAGTAGGAGGAAGAACACGTTTTATTGGGAATGATACTGTACAGTGGTTGAAGGTGCAATCCGTAATGGCTCACTTCTTGTTTTGGTATAATGTTGAGAGATGGGAAATGTGAGACCTCTCAAAGAGTTCTGGGTGCAAGTCTGTGATAATTAGATGATAGTTGTAAACATATGTTTGTTCACAAAGACATTTTTTACTAACAACAACCTTATATTTTGAGTTATGATCATGTAAGGAATTTAAATAGGTATCCGTCTATCTGTCTACCTAACAACATTTAGACTTGGTCATAGGCTTACCATGGGGATCATGCGGGAATACTTCATACAGTCACTCATGCCCATCATACTGACCTCATACCATGCTTACAAAGGCTATATATCATGAAATTGAATTACCATTGAAAAGCACAAGAAATCCCAGATAAAAGCTCAGGAATTGTTTCTATGTTACTCTATTTGATAGGTAGTATGTAATATATTGGGGACTGGTAACAGGTGTAAACCATAAAATTAGGCTGACCATAAAGGCAACAAAGTAACTGAATGTTGAGGGAAAGAAAGAGATAGATAGACGGATACTTATCCATCTACCTAAGATTATTTAGTCATGCTCATATGCTTACCATGGGGATGTGGCGGAAGGACCTGACACAGTCACTCATTCCCATCATGCTCATGTAGTCGGAGTACTCTCCCCTTCTCATGAAGTACTGGTTGCCCATATAGTTGCTGCGGTCATAGACCATGAAGCAGCCACTGTGCACCCTGCAGGAGTGGCAGTGGCTCATGTAGGAAGACATGTCAGGACAGTCGCTGCTACAATCGTAGGAGCGACCCATGAAGTTCCTGTCCTCATAGAAGGTAATCTGAAAAGAAACAGAATCCTTTTGTTGAACTATCCAAACATACATAGCAAGAGGATGCATCTTGGGCCCTTCTCGATCACACAGATAGTAAAAGTGCCTCGGGTAAGTAAGGCTTTCCGATGCTCTGAGCACAAGAGCCTTTAGTGTAACAATCTTCTTTGTAATCAATTCAAATTAATATTACTTTGAATGAGAGTAAAATGTTGACACATTATATATACATATATATTATTTAGTTTTGTACATATTATTGTAAAGTGAGGTACAGAAACAGCACAGTTTTGAATATTGCAACATATTCTGTCCACAAAACAGTCTGTCTTTGGGCAACTTTGTGCAATGAGGTCTGCTTTATGGACAGAAAAAGGGGTCCTTAGTTAAACAAATCTAAACATTCACACATTTATAAGAACATTTGACATTGCTTACCCTGCCCATCATGTTCTCAGTGGAGGTCATTTTGGCTCAGTGTCTTGCTGCTTCTGCGGCTGCTGCTCTTGGTCCTGTACTGACTTCCTACCTGTTTGAAACCTTCCTTTTTATACCCGAGTGCCAAAGGCCCCATTGTTCAAACACCTGACCCAGCAACATGGTATTGAAGCCCACTGAGCACTGAGGTTTGTTCTTCTTTTCAGGGACTGGAACCCTCAAAATACTTTACTTGGCATATTTCACCTTGTCAAAGTGCCAGTCATCTTCCATGGCCCTTTTTACACCTGTTCCTCTCATCCACCTTCTGTCATCTGATCACAATGAACGGAATACTTTCATGAACAAAGTGAAACGAAGTGAAAAAAAGACAATGTTTTAAGTAAGATATTTAGAGCTGAAAAGGGTTTTCCAGCACACTCAGTTTTGACTCCTGTTAGAGTAGCTTTGTTGGGCTAGTGTACTTCAAACAACATAGGTTACACTCAGCACAGGGCAGGTTGTTTAGAATTTGCACCTTCTTCCAAACAGCCTCATACTTACTCTTCAGAGAGGTAATATATCTTATAGTGGACTGCTTTCAGAAGAATAGCCTATCTAGGTTTGCAATTGCTAATAAAGGTTATACAGTATACACTAATGATA
This sequence comes from Argentina silus, assembly GCF_951799395.1. Classification (NCBI taxonomy): domain Eukaryota; kingdom Metazoa; phylum Chordata; class Actinopteri; order Argentiniformes; family Argentinidae; genus Argentina; species Argentina silus. The sequence goes on from NC_139657.1 coordinate 27,770,463, forward strand.
ACTAACATTACCAACATTATTCCAAAGACAAGATGATCAGAACATCCCCTGACACCCCCACAACATAGGTTACACAACACTCTGGATTTACTACACATATGAGCATTATCAATAATTAGTGATCACTATTTACGCTTGATTATTTTGTATTATGCAAGTTTATCATTTGTGTTCCTAATACAGCATCATTTTCACGAGTCAGATGCTACTGGTAATCAAATGTGAATATACAGGAAGATATACTACAACCCATTGACCCCACCAGATGCTCTTAAAAGACCTGGCTTACCAGAAACACCTGTCAAGCAAATTGTTGTTGATTTTTGGTGCCCTGAAATACTGTTGTCATTTCTAAATCGTGAAACCAAATTATGTACACCTTCAAATAAAACCTGAGAAGCTCTCCTTTAACCTCATAGTAATTGTTTGATTTCAAATCCAAACTAGCGCCAAAAGAAGATAAATGCTTCACTGTTCCATTACTTATGCAGGGCACTGTAGATGTGATCAACCCACATAAAACATGATTCGCCTTACGTTTAGCCATGTGCATTAGTTTGAAATACACCCGAATTGGACAGAAGAATGAATGTAAACATAAACTAATAATTGATTTGGTCATATCCATTTTTGTTTTACCAAAGGAAATAATGTCTCAGGAGCTTGAGAGTAGGTGCTGCAGGTGGTCTTGGACTGGGAAGAAGTAAATTCTGAAGTGTACAAAAACATCTTGTCTGCCCAAACACAAGTTAATGCCTCCAAACTCATTGGACGGCACTTCATCATACATCAATCATTGACCCCAAACATACTGCCATAACAACTACAGTAGATCACTGTTTAGTATATTCATTGGTCAGTGACGCCAAGTGGTAGCAAGTCTCTGGGCCTTTTTCACACGTTTTCAAGGGGCATTACACCTTGGCAAAACAACCTCCTTTCCGCCAAGCTAATGGTTAGACTTACTGTTCCTCATGACACACACATTTAAGTTGTTAATATTGTTTTAGGCAATGGCAATGGTGTTAGGCAATGGTTTCCAATGGTTATTTGTCAAATGATGTGCTATATGATGTTACAATGCATAGGGCTGATAAGACAATGTTCCACGATTTTACTTGATAGGGACTGACTATTGCAAATCAATTCCACTTGGACAGCCGCAATGACAAGTTAATTCGAAGCCATTGCTATTCTTGTCTTCGAATGCAATGCAATATTTTAAGAATAACATTTCACATGGCTAACACAAAAGCAACAATTCTGACAGCACTACTTTCACATGTATAGCCAAATCAGTGACTGGTTCTGGTTGGATGTAGGCTATTGATACAGAAGTCATTTGTTCACTTGATTACAGTAGGCTTATTGTGTAATTGGCCCAGAGCTCATTGGAGATGTGCGTATAATAGTTGTTGGAGACACATGTATAATCCTCCTGATATTGGTGGAATAGGCTAAAAGATTGGCACAGGACAACTCTGCTCACCTTGTTATGTTTGTGTGATATAACCATTTTTTTCAAAGTATAATGAGAACGGCTACTTTGAACTGTTCATATTTTTCTTCTGCACAACCTGGCCAGAGATTTTCGTGACATTAAACTCAAAGTGGAGCCAGTGAGGTGTTAACACAGCCACCGAGAGATGGGTGCACTTGTAGGCACAATTGCAGCAGAGTATGTTTTGCCACAGAATGACACAATTAACCCAACTGAGACTCTGGCATCGGCCATCTGGTGTGCATGCCGCAAAATCTAGTGGCCACTCGTCGTTCCGTCAAATGAGGTTGATTCCAGCGTGACTTTCATTTTCTACTTTCAAATATTCAAATTTATACCTGGGCCAACGTCATTTTTGTTTGCCCAGATCGGACGATAGAAGCATTTCTCATACTTCTATAAATTGCTGACATCATAACATAGCACTTACACCATCCAGGGCAGCCAGCCAGATTACGCACAGAGAATGTGTACGCGCAGCGTGGAAAAATTAAACAGCTGCAACTAGTAGACTACAGTATTAGATTAGATATTATTATTATTATTAGATATTAGATTCTCTGTGCAGTATAGGCCACTACATGGTATTGACAATAAAGTTGATGATGAAAGAACATGAAATATCGTGGCCATATTAAAACAAATCGCTTGGTACAGCTAGGCAGAATAGGAGCTTCAATTGTTGCTTGTTTTGAGGTCTTTTTGCCTAAAATCTTATCATCGGGAAATTAAATGCATGTTCATTTGGATTTAAATGTTAAGATTGACTTGACCATGTTATTAATAAGGGTTGTTCTTCTGTCCCCGTCATTAATAGTTTAATGAGACGACTAACTTGGATTTGTGTTATTGGGAACTTTGTGCTTCAGGCTGCTTAGCTTCCTGGTCTTCAAAATAAAGTTGCTCTAAATAAAATTCTCTATCCTGGTGCAAATTGCAGGAGTTCCGAGCAATGTGCCCGGACGCCTTGCCAGCCAGCTTGCCCTGACCTCCTTTTCAGCAAATGGTTCTAGATTAAGTTCCTAAGATCTGAGTTCCTATAAATCCAAGGCTGCTCTACACATGACAATGGGACTGGTCAAGACTTATGGATGGTCTTATTACACTTCTTTCTGTTCTGTGTTTTCGGTTGGTGTCATGACTGTTGGTATTTCTGTGGTATGTGCTTTCATAGTACCCTGTTTTGAATCTTGGAAACGACAGCCTTCTTCTTTTGAGGCTCAGATAGAAGGCATTCAGTTTCATCTTCGGTGCATAAATCCAGTTGTTTGTAGCTTGCTTGGGAACTTGTCCATATGTCCCCTCCTCAACGGATTAAAGAAAGGGCAACGTGAAGGCAATGACAAACATATTCCTTTGACTCTATCTCTAGTGCACACATTGGTGTGTTTTCTAAGGCGGGGTGTTTCAGTGGTTATGTGGATGTTTTACTGGAATCAGTGTTTCTCACAGCTTATTTAAACAGAATGGATTCCGGAGTCAAACCTTTCTCAAACTAACTTTTTTCAGAGCAGAGCACAGTTTTGTTTGACTTTGTCCTTGGTGCAGACCATCTGTTGTTTTGGTTGATAGGCAAATTTATTTACAACAGTGTAGATGTAGGCTTAGACGTAACAAGACCATGTTTTGGAGGCCATATTGCGGACTGAGTCATGACCCAGATAAATGTTTATTGCACTGTTTGTTGCTGTGTTTTACAAACTGCCATGCATGCAATGCATGAACAAGACCATAACCAGGAGGGATTTCATCCAGTGTCTGGCTGATGAGCTTCGTGAAAATCACATGAGGGCCAGGAAAGCAGCACCACAGCCCACGAAGAAGAGACAGTAGATATATTTCCATCCATTTCTCGATTGTATGCAAATAATCCTAAAGTCACATAAAAAACATACATGCAATTCCGTGGGCAAAGTGTGTTTACATCTAATGTCTCTCGGCAAGAGTTCGAATAAAGAAAAAAAACGAACTCAAAGCCACTTACAGGGCTCCGGTACCAACCCTCTAGTAACAGGTTTGGACCTCAGGTCCGGTTTAGGTCGGCGTCGGTTAGATTCACTCCTCTGTTAACAGTCTAAGAATCCCATAGTTCCCCCATTGGCTTCCTTCACCCACTTCAGTTGCACTGAAAACTCACCCCTATAAAACCGTACACAGAAGTGGGCAATCTCTATGGTTGAACGACTGCTCTAACCTTATATGAGTGCAAGTTGGTGTGGTTGCGGATAAAAGATTTATCGGTATGTATAATATACCCAAAGGAGGTAATAATAGTAACGGGCTAGATATAACCATTCAGATCCTATGATAAAATATGCACAGTAACCTATAACCTTTCACATTACCAGGAGGAAATATATGACTTATATTCAGTTGTACAATTAAAAGTAAAATAATAAACCATTACATTTCGTGAAACTGTTGCTTTAAATGCAGGATATGATCTTTAATAATGGTTCAAAGCAATACAGCATAGCTAAAATATCATAAAAGAGGGTTACAGACAGTGTTCTAAAAGGTTAATCTGATATAATGTAAAAACATGGTAAAATCATAAAAGTAATAAATGCCATACCTCTATCCCTACTCTGCCTGTTTTGCTGCTTATCAGGGAAATTTAGAGAGGCCCCAGTTCCACTCCGTCGAGCGGACCCGATTCCTCTTTCCGCCGTGGCTGTGGTAGAGAGCTTGAGTTTCCTCTTCCCAGCCAAGGGACTCTGATTCCCCGCGGAGGGTCTCAGCTTTGCCCCTAACGAGTAGGACCTGGAAAATCTACTAAAATTGTCTTCTTTGATTGATTGAAGATCCTGAAATCATGAAGATCCTGAACACCCGTGTCCAAGTATCTTCCGTGAAACTGTCGAAAAACCTATAATAATATGTCTAATTGTGATCCAGGAACTTGTGAAAACCTATAATAATAGACCCCAGTCTTACTCACTACCACAGCCTCAACAGCTAAGGACGATGCCTAGTGCTGAGAGAGGAACAGTGGAGTTTTCAGAGTGTGGTCTAGTAACTTGCTAAATCCTACAGAAATGTTGTCCAAGTACTGTCAAGAAACTTGTCCTCAATAGCTGTTCAGCGGTTGCAATTCGTGAGTCAGAATTTGATCAGAGTATGAGCTCCGGGCTTGGTCTCCAACACACTCTCTCCTGCTCCGATGCTTCAGGTATTACGCTCCGCAGCGGGGTGCGCGCCCAGCGAAATGCTCTGGGGAGCTCGTTTTATACCCTTGCCAAAAGTACCTCTCTACCTTGTGTATGTGTGTCTATGTCTGAACATTGTGTGTCTAAGTTTCCATTGTGTGTGTCTATGTTCTGCAGAGCAGGCCTGCAAAGTATTTTTTCAGAGAATATAAAAATAAAAAAGAGGAAGAGGGTATTGCAATAACACCAGATTTGGCAACACTAAGAGTAGGAAATTTTCTCTGTCCCTCAATAAGTATGGCTTTCAGGCCCTATCACACCAACACATTCTCCAACTGTATAACAATTTAATAATCAGGCATTTTAAAGGATCCAAAACCAGTAAATTACTCTATTCTTCATACTATTAGTTTTACACATCTTCAACATGTTCACACTTGATTTTGGACACCATGGTACTTTCCTGTTGGGGACTTTCCACCACCTGACCTGCCTCTCCCGGCAGGCCTTACACAATATCCCCTTTCTTGCAGTGATTAATCTTTGTACCCATGACTACAACTTTCAGTAATATAGTACCTTACTTCAGTGATCATCTCTAAGTAAGATTACACAATCAAACATGGGTATTCTCATATTCTTAGCACTTTCTTTGATAGCGGGCCGTTATCACGATGAGGCCTACGCAGATATGGTGACACGGGGTCAAGCACTCTCACTCTAGTTACGTCTATGCAGTTAGGCTGTCGCATATGTTTGAATCAACTTATCATCTATAGGCCATTATGCAATTACACATTTTTGAATCAACTTATCATTTACTGATCCTGGAAGGTGGAGCTGATGAATGGCTCCGTCCCCTCTTCCAGCACCAGGTTTGACATCTCCAGCTGTAGCCGGTACAACTCGTGAAGTAGATCCGTGAAGTCAGCCTCGCCAGACATTTCTGGTGAAGGACTCCGCGGTATGGTCTCCGATAAGATCCCTGTCTCTAGAGTGAGGATTGGCATTTGGTCATCCTCTGGTATCATAATTACTATTTTAGGATCATCCTCAGTCGTATCCTTTAGTTCCAACAGGGACTGTGAAGTTGGCGGGGGCGGTGGTGTAACCTCCTTCTTTTCTTGCGCCCCCTGGCCTCTTGTGGGTTTCCCAGGAGCTTTGCGCTTCGCCTCAAGACCCCTCTCAGCCTTCGTGCCCAACCTGTTGTAACCTGGGTAACTCTGGGAGTGGTGCTCAGGCCGGGGGAAGGCCATACTAGACTCGCCCTCGGCGACACTATCTTTTTATCAAATAAAACGTATGCGTGTATTACATATGCGTAATGATGTCACTTACTCTGAAGGCATTTCCATTACCTGTTTTGCTCAGTTGATGTTTTGCGAATAAAACGTATGCAAATAAATGGTCAAACTTGCCACACCGGTCTTAGCGCATGCTCTTTAGGCAACAATTCAAAGATATAATGAACAAATTAATCCTAACCTATATGGGACCACGCAATTATTATTAATTAATTAACACGCAATCATGCAATTCATGAGCTGCAACGCTGGAAAAACCAAGTACATGTTATTTTCCAAATCAAGATAAATGTATCTGATGATTTATGCATATGCACATTGGGTGGTGCCCACATTGTGCGTGTCCTCGCTTAAAAATACCTGGGCATTTGGTTAGACAAAGTTGACAGAGTTGACCTTTAGAAAACATACAGAGAAGCTTGTTAAAAAGCTACGGTGGGCTTCTTTTATAGGAATAGATCTTGCCTTTCAATGAACAGAAGAAAGCGGATTATCAACCTTCATGCCAGTGCTAGATTATAGTGATGTCATCTACCAAAATCTACGTCCTGTACATAGCACCATTACTCTCTTTTCTCCTATTGCATGAACTCCCAGCATAACTCGCTACTGAAGTCTAAGAACATAAGTGACCAAACTCGTTCTCTGGGTTGGTTAACTCTTGAGGTTCCTAAGGTCTCCACCAAATTGGGTATCTTTGCTTTTAGTTTTGGTGTACCTCACTAATGGAAAAATCAACAGAGTACATTACCGTTGGCTGTTCTGGTGCCACTCGGGCAATTTGGATCGAGGACCTCTTTGTTGAAAAATGTGATTGTTTTTCCTGATTGTGTTTTATAATGTTGTAGTTTTGTAGGATATATGATTGTAAAGTATACATATGCAGGGCTCCCTTGTAAAAGAGACATTGGTCTCAATAGGATTCCCTACTAAAATAAAGGTTCAATGAAAATAAAATAATGTGTACTAATACAGGTCATGTTTTATTTTTAATACATTTTTGAAAATGTTTTTTTTCACTATGAAAGTGTCCAGTAAGCTGTGTAGATCAGTAGAAAAACATCCTAATTTAATGCCATTTCAATTTCACACTCTAAGGCAACCAAATGTGAACATTGTCTTTTCCAAGACACTCTATATGTAATATACTAAGGCACATTGTCTGGCTCTCCAGGATTAATGAACCACAATATCATATCTGTTTATTGTATCATATGTGCATAGTGTCAGAGGTCTGTTAATTGCATCATATGAGCATATGTGGTCTGTGGGATATGACAAAAGTGTTAAGGGATGTTAAGTGTAAACAAATTCTGGTGGCAAAAATATTTTTTTGTCTGACATTTTTATTCAATGACTTCTCGTATTGTTTACAGGCAGTGGTTCCGTCAACAGGGTTCCATGAATTAACTTCTTGTTGGTGTTAAATACTTCAATTTCAGCATTCAATTTCCCACAGGGTTCCCCCAATGAAGTCATTATATTGTTCACCAATGGTGACAGGAGTCGTTGATACGTCTCATACTCATGAACCTCATACCCCCCATGCCCCCCATGCCCATGCCCATGCCCATGTTGAAGTTCCTGTACTCCCCAGGCCTCATGTACATCATCCTGCCTCTGTAGTGGGGCTGCTCATACATGAGCCAGTGGCCATCCATCACGTTGCAGGACATACAGTTGGACATCTGGTAACGATCCATGATGGAGTCACAGTCGCCCATCATCTCGTGCATCTGACCTCCGAAGCTCTCCCTCTCGTAGATTCTCATCCTGAAGTTTCCTCTGTGCTGTAGTAGGAGGAAGAACACGTTTTATTGGGAATGATACTGTACAGTGGTTGAAGGTGCAATCCGTAATGGCTCACTTCTTGTTTTGGTATAATGTTGAGAGATGGGAAATGTGAGACCTCTCAAAGAGTTCTGGGTGCAAGTCTGTGATAATTAGATGATAGTTGTAAACATATGTTTGTTCACAAAGACATTTTTTACTAACAACAACCTTATATTTTGAGTTATGATCATGTAAGGAATTTAAATAGGTATCCGTCTATCTGTCTACCTAACAACATTTAGACTTGGTCATAGGCTTACCATGGGGATCATGCGGGAATACTTCATACAGTCACTCATGCCCATCATACTGACCTCATACCATGCTTACAAAGGCTATATATCATGAAATTGAATTACCATTGAAAAGCACAAGAAATCCCAGATAAAAGCTCAGGAATTGTTTCTATGTTACTCTATTTGATAGGTAGTATGTAATATATTGGGGACTGGTAACAGGTGTAAACCATAAAATTAGGCTGACCATAAAGGCAACAAAGTAACTGAATGTTGAGGGAAAGAAAGAGATGGATAGACGGATACTTATCCATCTACCTAAGATTATTTAGTCATGCTCATATGCTTACCATGGGGATATAGCGGAAGGACCTGACACAGTCACTCATTCCCATCATGCTCATGTAGTCGGAGTACTCTCCCCTTCTCATGAAGTACTGGTTGCCCATATAGTTGCTGCGGTCATAGACCATGAAGCAGCCACTGTGCACCCTGCAGGAGTGGCAGTGGCTCATGTAGGAAGACATGTCAGGACAGTCGCTGCTACAATCGTAGGAGCGACCCATGAAGTTCCTGTCCTCATAGAAGGTAATCTGAAAAGAAACAGAATCCTTTTGTTGAACTATCCAAACATACATAGCAAGAGGATGCATCTTGGGCCCTTCTCGATCACACAGATAGTAAAAGTGCCTCGGGTAAGTAAGGCTTTCCGATGCTCTGAGCACAAGAGCCTTTAGTGTAACAATCTTCTTTGTAATCAATTCAAATTAATATTACTTTGAATGAGAGTAAAATGTTGACACATTATATATACATATATATTATTTAGTTTTGTACATATTATTGTAAAGTGAGGTACAGAAACAGCACAGTTTTGAATATTGCAACATATTCTGTCCACAAAACAGTCTGTCTTTGGGCAACTTTGTGCAATGAGGTCTGCTTTATGGACAGAAAAAGGGGTCCTTAGTTAAACAAATCTAAACATTCACACATTTATAAGAACATTTGACATTGCTTACCCTGCCCATCATGTTCTCAGTGGAGGTCATTTTGGCTCAGTGTCTTGCTGCTTCTGCGGCTGCTGCTCTTGGTCCTGTACTGACTTCCTACCTGTTTGAAACCTTCCTTTTTATACCTGAGTGCCAAAGGCCCCATTGTTCAAACACCTGACCCAGCAACATGGTATTGAAGCCCACTGAGCACTGAGGTTTGTTCTTCTTTTCAGGGACTGGAACCCTCAAAATACTTTACTTGGCATATTTCACCTTGTCAAAGTGCCAGTCATCTTCCATGGCCCTTTTTACACCTGTTCCTCTCATCCACCTTCTGTCATCTGATCACAATGAACGGAATACTTTCATGAACAAAGTGAAACGAAGTGAAAAAAAGACAATGTTTTAAGTTAGATATTTAGAGCTGAAAAGGGTTTTCCAGCACACTCAGTTTTGACTCCTGTTAGAGTAGCTTTGTTGGGCTAGTGTACTTCAAACAACATAGGTTACACTCAGCACAGGGCAGATTGTTTAGAATTTGCACCTTCTTCCAAACAGCCTAATACTTACTCTTCAGAGAAGTAATATATCTTATAGTGGACTGCTTTCAGAAGAATAGCCTATCTAGGTTTGCAATTGCTAATAAAGGTTATACAGTATACACTAATGATAACTAACATTACCAACATTATTCCAAAGACAAGTTGATCAGAACATCCCATGACACCCCACAACATAGGTTACACAACAGTCTGGATTTACTACACATATGAGCATTATCAATAATTAGTGATCACTATTTACACTTGATTATTTTGTATTATGCAAGTTTATCATTTGTGTTCCTAATACAGCATCATTTTCACTAGTCAGATGCTACTGGTAATCAAATGTGAATATACAGGAAGATATACTACAACCCACTGACCCCACCAGATGCTCTAAAAAGACCTGGCTTACCAGAAACACCTGTCAAGCAAATTGATGTTGATTTTTAGTGCCCTGAAATACTGTTGTCATTTCTAAATCGTGAAACCAAATTATGTACACCTTCAAATAAAAGCTGAGAAGCTCTCCTTTAACCTCATAGTAATTGTTTGATTTCAAATCTAAACTAGCGCCAAAAGAAGATAAATGCTTCACTGTTCCATTACTTATGCAGGGCACTGTAGATGTGATCAACCCACATAAAACATGATTCGCCTTACGTTTAGCCATGTGCATTAGTTTGAAATACACCCAAATTGGACAGAAGAATGAATGTAAACATAAACTAATAATTGATTTGGTCATATCCATTTTTGTTTTACCAAAGGAAATAATGTCTCAGGAGCTTGAGAGTAGGTGCTGCAGGTGGTCTTGGACTGGGAAGAAGTAAATTCTGAAGTGTACAAAAACATCTTGTCTGCCCAAACACAAGTTAATGCCTCCAAACTCATTGGACGGCACTTCATCATACATCAATCATTGACCCCAAACATACTGCCATAACAACTACAGTAGATCACTGTTTAGTGTATTCATTGGTCAGTGACGATAGTGCACGGCTAACGCCAAGTGGTAGCAAGTCTCTGGGCCTTATTCACACGTTTTCAAGGGGCATTACACCTTGGCAAAACAACCTCCTTTCCGCCAAGCTAATGGTTAGACTTACTGTTCCTCATGACACACACATTTAAGTTGTTAATATTGTTTTAGGCAATGGCAATGGTGTTAGGCAATGGTTTCCAATGGTTATTTGTCAAATGATGTGCTATATGATGTTACAATGCATAGGGCTGATAAGACAATGTTCCACGATTTTACTTGATAGGGACTGACTATTGCAAATCAATTCCACTTGGACAGCCGCAATGACAAGTTAATTCGAAGCCATTGCTATTCTTGTCTTCGAATGCAATGCAATATTTTAAGAATAACATTTCACATGGCTAACACAAAAGCAACAATTCTGACAGCACTACTTTCACATGTATAGCCAAATCAGTGACTGGTTCTGGTTGGATGTAGGCTATTGATACAGAAGTCATTTGTTCACTTGATTACAGTAGGCTTATTGTGTAATTGGCCCAGAGCTCATTGGAGATGTGCGTATAATAGTTGTTGGAGACACATGTATAATCCTCCTGATATTGGTGGAATAGGCTAAAAGATTGGCACAGGACAACTCTGCTCACCTTGTTATGTTTGTGTGATATAACCATTTTTTTCAAAGTATAATGAGAACGGCTACTTTGAACTGTTCATATTTTTCTTCTGCACAACCTGGCCAGAGATTTTCGTGACATTAAACTCAAAGTGGAGCCAGTGAGGTGTTAACACAGCCACCGAGAGATGGGTGCACTTGTAGGCACAATTGCAGCAGAGTATGTTTTGCCACAGAATGACACAATTAACCCAACTGAGACTCTGGCATCGGCCATCTGGTGTGCATGCCGCAAAATCTAGTGGCCACTCGTCGTTCCGTCAAATGAGGTTGATTCCAGCGTGACTTTCATTTTCTACTTTCAAATATTCAAATTTATACCTGGGCCAACGTCATTTTTGTTTGCCCAGATCGGACGATAGAAGCATTTCTCATACTTCTATAAATTGCTGACATCATAACATAGCACTTACACCATCCAGGGCAGCCAGCCAGATTACGCACAGAGAATGTGTACGCGCAGCGTGGAAAAATTAAACAGCTGCAACTAGTAGACTACAGTATTAGATTAGATATTATTATTATTATTAGATATTAGATTCTCTGTGCAGTATAGGCCACTACATGGTATTGACAATAAAGTTGATGATGAAAGAACATGAAATATCGTGGCCATATTAAAACAAATCGCTTGGTACAGCTAGGCAGAATAGGAGCTTCAATTGTTGCTTGTTTTGAGGTCTTTTTGCCTAAAATCTTATCATCGGGAAATTAAATGCATGTTCATTTGGATTTAAATGTTAAGATTGACTTGACCATGTTATTAATAAGGGTTGTTCTTCTGTCCCCGTCATTAATAGTTTAATGAGACGACTAACTTGGATTTGTGTTATTGGGAACTTTGTGCTTCAGGCTGCTTAGCTTCCTGGTCTTCAAAATAAAGTTGCTCTAAATAAAATTCTCTATCCTGGTGCAAATTGCAGGAGTTCCGAGCAATGTGCCCGGACGCCTTGCCAGCCAGCTTGCCCTGACCTCCTTTTCAGCAAATGGTTCTAGATTAAGTTCCTAAGATCTGAGTTCCTATAAATCCAAGGCTGCTCTACACATGACAATGGGACTGGTCAAGACTTATGGATGGTCTTATTACACTTCTTTCTGTTCTGTGTTTTCGGTTGGTGTCATGACTGTTGGTATTTCTGTGGTATGTGCTTTCATAGTACCCTGTTTTGAATCTTGGAAACGACAGCCTTCTTCTTTTGAGGCTCAGATAGAAGGCATTCAGTTTCATCTTCGGTGCATGAATCCAGTTGTTTGTAGCTTGCTTGGGAACTTGTCCATATGTCCCCTCCTCAACGGATTAAAGAAAGGGCAACGTGAAGGCAATGACAAACATATTCCTTTGACTCTATCTCTAGTGCACACATTGGTGTGTTTTCTAAGGCGGGGTGTTTCAGTGGTTATGTGGATGTTTTACTGGAATCAGTGTTTCTCACAGCTTATTTAAACAGAATGGATTCCGGAGTCAAACCTTTCTCAAACTAACTTTTTTCAGAGCAGAGCACAGTTTTGTTTGACTTTGTCCTTGGTGCAGACCATCTGTTGTTTTGGTTGATAGGCAAATTTATTTACAATAGTGTAGATGTAGGCTTAGACGTAACAAGACCATGTTTTGGAGGCCATATTGCGGACTGAGTCATGACCCAGATAAATGTTTATTGCACTGTTTGTTGCTGTGTTTTACAAACTGCCATGCATGCAATGCATGAACAAGACCATAACCAGGAGGGATTTCATCCAGTGTCTGGCTGATGAGCTTCGTGAAAATCACATGAGGGCCAGGAAAGCAGCACCACAGCCCACGAAGAAGAGACAGTAGATATATTTCCATCCATTTCTCGATTGTATGCAAATAATCCTAAAGTCACATAAAAAACATACATGCAATTCCGTGGGCAAAGTGTGCTTACATCTAATGTCTCCCGGCAAGAGTTCGAATAAAGAAAAAAAACGAACTCAAAGCCACTTACAGGGCTCCGGTACCAACCCTCTAGTAACAGGTTTGGACCTCAGGTCCGGTTTAGGTCGGCGTCGGTTAGATTCACTCCTCTGTTAACAGTCTAAGAATCCCATAGTTCCCCCATTGGCTTCCTTCACCCACTTCAGTTGCACTGAAAACTCACCCCTATAAAACCGTACACAGAAGTGGGCAATCTCTATGGTTGAACGACTGCTCTAACCTTATATGAGTGCAAGTTGGTGTGGTTGCGGATAAAAGATTTATCGGTATGTATAATATACCCAAAGGAGGTAATAATAGTAACGGGCTAGATATAACCATTCAGATCCTATGATAAAATATGCACAGTAACCTATAACCTTTCACATTACCAGGAGGAAATATATGACTTATATTCAGTTGTACAATTAAAAGTAAAATAATAAACCATTACATTTCGTGAAACTGTTGCTTTAAATGCAGGATATGATCTTTAATAATGGTTCAAAGCAATACAGCATAGCTAAAATATCATAAAAGAGGGTTACAGACAGTGTTCTAAAAGGTTAATCTGATATAATGTAAAAACATGGTAAAATCATAAAAGTAATAAATGCCATACCTCTATCCCTACTCTGCCTGTTTTGCTGCTTATCAGGGAAATTTAGAGAGGCCCCAGTTCCACTCCGTCGAGCGGACCCGATTCCTCTTTCCGCCGTGGCTGTGGTAGAGAGCTTGAGTTTCCTCTTCCCAGCCAAGGGACTCTGATTCCCCGCGGAGGGTCTCAGCTTTGCCCCTAACGAGTAGGACCTGGAAAATCTACTAAAATTGTCTTCTTTGATTGATTGAAGATCCTGAAATCATGAAGATCCTGAACACCCGTGTCCAAGTATCTTCCGTGAAACTGTCGAAAAACCTATAATAATATGTCTAATTGTGATCCAGGAACTTGTGAAAACCTATAATAATAGACCCCAGTCTTACTCACTACCACAGCCTCAACAGCTAAGGATGATGCCTAGTGCTGAGAGAGGAACAGTGGAGTTTTCAGAGTGTGGTCTAGTAACTTGCTAAATCCTACAGAAATGTTGTCCAAGTACTGTCAAGAAACTTGTCCTCAATAGCTGTTCAGCGGTTGCAATTCGTGAGTCAGAATTTGATCAGAGTATGAGCTTCGGGCTTGGTCTCCAACACACTCTCTCCTGCTCCGATGCTTCAGGTATTACGCTCCGCAGCGGGGTGCGCGCCCAGCGAAATGCTCTGGGGAGCTCGTTTTATACCCTTGCCAAAAGTACCTCTCTACCTTGTGTATGTGTGTCTATGTCTGAACATTGTGTGTCTAAGTTTCCATTGTGTGTGTCTATGTTCTGCAGAGCAGGCCTGCAAAGTATTTTTTCAGAGAATATAAAAATAAAAAAGAGGAAGAGGGTATTGCAATAACACCAGATTTGGCAACACTAAGAGTAGGAAATTTTCTCTGTCCCTCAATAAGTATGGCTTTCAGGCCCTATCACACCAACACATTCTCCAACTGTATAACAATTTAATAATCAGGCATTTTAAAGGATCCAAAACCAGTAAATTACTCTATTCTTCATACTATTAGTTTTACACATCTTCAACATGTTCACACTTGATTTTGGACACCATGGTACTTTCCTGTTGGGGACTTTCCACCACCTGACCTGCCTCTCCCGGCAGGCCTTACACAATATCCCCTTTCTTGCAGTGATTAATCTTTGTACCCATGACTACAACTTTCAGTAATATAGTACCTTACTTCAGTGATCATCTCTAAGTAAGATTACACAATCAAACATGGGTATTCTCATATTCTTAGCACTTTCTTTGATAGCGGGCCGTTATCACGATGAGGCCTACGCAGATATGGTGACACGGGGTCAAGCACTCTCACTCTAGTTACGTCTATGCAGTTAGGCTGTCGCATATGTTTGAATCAACTTATCATCTATAGGCCATTATGCAATTACACATTTTTGAATCAACTTATCATTTACTGATCCTGGAAGGTGGAGCTGATGAACGGCTCCGTCCCCTCTTCCAGCACCAGGTTTGACATCTCCAGCTGTAGCCGGTACAACTCGTAAAGTAGATCCGTGAAGTCAGCCTCGCCAGACATTTCTGGTGAAGGACTCCGCGGTATGGTCTCCGATAAGATCCCTGTCTCTAGAGTGAGGATTGGCATTTGGTCATCCTCTGGTATCATAATTACTATTTTAGGATCATCCTCAGTCGTATCCTTTAGTTCCAACAGGGCCTGTGAAGTTGGCGGGGGCGGTGGTGTAACCTCCTTCTTTTCTTGCGCCCCCTGGCCTCTTGTGGGTTTCCCAGGAGCTTTGCGCTTCGCCTCAAGACCCCTCTCAGCCTTCGTGCCCAACCTGTTGTAACCTGGGTAACTCTGGGAGTGGTGCTCAGGCCGGGGGAAGGCCATACTAGACTCGCCCTCGGCGACACTATCTTTTTATCAAATAAAACGTATGCGTGTATTACATATGCGTAATGATGTCACTTACTCTGAAGGCATTTCCATTACCTGTTTTGCTCAGTTGATGTTTTGCGAATAAAACGTATGCAAATAAATGGTCAAACTTGCCACACCGGTCTTAGCGCATGCTCTTTAGGCAACAATTCAAAGATATAATGAACAAATTAATCCTAACCTATATGGGACCACGCAATTATTATTAATTAATTAACACGCAATCATGCAATTCATGAGCTGCAACGCTGGAAAAACCAAGTACATGTTATTTTCCAAATCAAGATAAATGTATCTGATGATTTATGCATATGCACATTGGGTGGTGCCCACATTGTGCGTGTCCTCGCTTAAAAATACCTGGGCATTTGGTTAGACAAAGTTGACAGAGTTGACCTTTAGAAAACATACAGAGAAGCTTGTTAAAAAGCTACGGTGGGCTTCTTTTATAGGAATAGATCTTGCCTTTCAATGAACAGAAGAAAGCGGATTATCAACCTTCATGCCAGTGCTAGATTATAGTGATGTCATCTACCAAAATCTACGTCCTGTACATAGCACCATTACTCTCTTTTCTCCTATTGCATGAACTCCCAGCATAACTCGCTACTGAAGTCTAAGAACATAAGTGACCAAACTCGTTCTCTGGGTTGGTTAACTCTTGAGGTTCCTAAGGTCTCCACCAAATTGGGTATCTTTGCTTTTAGTTTTGGTGTACCTCACTAATGGAAAAATCAACAGAGTACATTACCGTTGGCTGTTCTGGTGCCACTCGGGCAATTTGGATCGAGGACCTCTTTGTTGAAAAATGTGATTGTTTTTCCTGATTGTGTTTTATAATGTTGTAGTTTTGTAGGATATATGATTGTAAAGTATACATATGCAGGGCTCCCTTGTAAAAGAGACATTGGTCTCAATAGGATTCCCTACTAAAATAAAGGTTCAATGAAAATAAAATAATGTGTACTAATACAGGTCATGTTTTATTTTTAATACATTTTTGAAAATGTTTTTTTTCACTATGAAAGTGTCCAGTAAGCTGTGTAGATCAGTAGAAAAACATCCTAATTTAATGCCATTTCAATTTCACACTCTAAGGCAACCAAATGTGAACATTGTCTTTTCCAAGACACTCTATATGTAATATACTAAGGCACATTGTCTGGCTCTCCAGGATTAATGAACCACAATATCATATCTGTTTATTGTATCATATGTGCATAGTGTCAGAGGTCTGTTAATTGCATCATATGAGCATATGTGGTCTGTGGGATATGACAAAAGTGTTAAGGGATGTTAAGTGTAAACAAATTCTGGTGGCAAAAATATTTTTTTGTCTGACATTTTTATTCAATGACTTCTCGTATTGTTTACAGGCAGTGGTTCCGTCAACAGGGTTCCATGAATTAACTTCTTGTTGGTGTTAAATACTTCAATTTCAGCATTCAATTTCCCACAGGGTTCCCCCAAATGAAGTCATTATATTGTTCACCAATGGTGACAGGAGTCGTTGATACGTCTCATACTCATGAACCTCATACCCCCCATGCCCCCCATGCCCATGCCCATGCCCATGTTGAAGTTCCTGTACTCCCCAGGCCTCATGTACATCATCCTGCCTCTGTAGTGGGGCTGCTCATACATGAGCCAGTGGCCATCCATCACGTTGCAGGACATACAGTTGGACATCTGGTAACGATCCATGATGGAGTCACAGTCGCCCATCATCTCGTGCATCTGACCTCCGAAGCTCTCCCTCTCGTAGATTCTCATCCTGAAGTTTCCTCTGTGCTGTAGTAGGAGGAAGAACACGTTTTATTGGGAATGATACTGTACAGTGGTTGAAGGTGCAATCCGTAATGGCTCACTTCTTGTTTTGGTATAATGTTGAGAGATGGGAAATGTGAGACCTCTCAAAGAGTTCTGGGTGCAAGTCTGTGATAATTAGATGATAGTTGTAAACATATATTTGTTCACAAAGACATTTTTTACTAACAACAACCTTATATTTTGAGTTATGATCATGTAAGGAATTTAAATAGGTATCCGTCTATCTGTCTACCTAACAACATTTAGACTTGGTCATAGGCTTACCATGGGGATCATGCGGGAATACTTCATACAGTCACTCATGCCCATCATACTGACCTCATACCATGCTTACAAAGGCTATATATCATGAAATTGAATTACCATTGAAAAGCACAAGAAATCCCAGATAAAAGCTCAGGAATTGTTTCTATGTTACTCTATTTGATAGGTAGTATGTAATATATTGGGGACTGGTAACAGGTGTAAACCATAAACTTAGGCTGACCATAAAGGCAACAAAGTAACTGAATGTTGAGGGAAAGAAAGAGATGGATAGACGGATACTTATCCATCTACCTAAGATTATTTAGTCATGCTCATATGCTTACCATGGGGATATAGCGGAAGGACCTGACACAGTCACTCATTCCCATCATGCTCATGTAGTCGGAGTACTCTCCCCTTCTCATGAAGTACTGGTTGCCCATATAGTTGCTGCGGTCATAGACCATGAAGCAGCCACTGTGCACCCTGCAGGAGTGGCAGTGGCTCATGTAGGAAGACATGTCAGGACAGTCGCTGCTACAATCGTAGGAGCGACCCATGAAGTTCCTGTCCTCATAGAAGGTAATCTGAAAAGAAACAGAATCCTTTTGTTGAACTATCCAAACATACATAGCAAGAGGATGCATCTTGGGCCCTTCTCGATCACACAGATAGTAAAAGTGCCTCGGGTAAGTAAGGCTTTCCGATGCTCTGAGCACAAGAGCCTTTAGTGTAACAATCTTCTTTGTAATCAATTCAAATTAATATTACTTTGAATGAGAGTAAAATGTTGACACATTATATATACATATATATTATTTAGTTTTGTACATATTATTGTAAAGTGAGGTACAGAAACAGCACAGTTTTGAATATTGCAACATATTCTGTCCACAAAACAGTCTGTCTTTGGGCAACTTTGTGCAATGAGGTCTGCTTTATGGACAGAAAAAGGGGTCCTTAGTTAAACAAATCTAAACATTCACACATTTATAAGAACATTTGACATTGCTTACCCTGCCCATCATGTTCTCAGTGGAGGTCATTTTGGCTCAGTGTCTTGCTGCTTCTGCGGCTGCTGCTCTTGGTCCTGTACTGACTTCCTACCTGTTTGAAACCTTCCTTTTTATACCCGAGTGCCAAAGGCCCCATTGTTCAAACACCTGACCCAGCAACATGGTATTGAAGCCCACTGAGCACTGAGGTTTGTTCTTCTTTTCAGGGACTGGAACCCTCAAAATACTTTACTTGGCATATTTCACCTTGTCAAAGTGCCAGTCATCTTCCATGGCCCTTTTTACACCTGTTCCTCTCATCCACCTTCTGTCATCTGATCACAATGAACGGAATACTTTCATGAACAAAGTCAAACGAAGTGAAAAAAAGACAATGTTTTAAGTTAGATATTTAGAGCTGAAAAGGGTTTTCCAGCACACTCAGTTTTGACTCCTGTTAGAGTAGCTTTGTTGGGCTAGTGTACTTCAAACAACATAGGTTACACTCAGCACAGGGCAGGTTGTTTAGAATTTGCACCTTCTTCCAAACAGTCTAATACTTACTCTTCAGAGAGGTAATATAGTGGACTGCTTTCAGAAGAATAGCCTATCGAGGTTTGCAATTGCTAATAAAGGTTATACAGTATACACTAATGATAACTAACATTACCAACATTATTCCAAAGACAAGATGATCAGAACATCCCCTGACACCCCCACAACATAGGTTACACAACACTCTGGATTTACTACACATATGAGCATTATCAATAATTAGTGATCACTATTTACGCTTGATTATTTTGTATTATGCAAGTTTATCATTTGTGTTCCTAATACAGCATCATTTTCACTAGTTACATGCTACTGGTAATCAAATGTGAATATACAGGAAGATATACTACAACCCATTGACCTCACCAGATGCTCTAAAAAGACCTGGCTTACCAGAAACACCTGTCAAGCAAATTGTTGTTGATTTTTGGTGCACTGAAATACTGTTGTCATTTCTAAATCGTGAAACCAAATTATGTACACCTTGTGACGGCCGCCGGGGTGTGCGGGCGCGTCACGGACCCAAACACAGTGTAAGCAGAGAGATCCACACCAGAATTACAGTCAAAAATATTTATTCGATTAGCGGGGAGAGGGAAATGATAGAGAGAGGGTGGGGGTGAGAAGGCGTCGTGTCGTGCAAGGGCCCCGCAGGAGATCCGTCGTCGGGAAGACAGCAGGGGGTTTCGGTACACGGTGGGTGGTCCTCTTACGTTCCAGGTCGGGGCGGCAGCGGGGTAGTCAGACAGGCGAAGGTTGGCAACGTTACGGGCTCTCGGACGGTCTCGGGGTCGGGCTTCAAAGGGGGCTCTCCTATGGTCAGGGATCGTACACAGGTCGACGGTGACTTGGCTTACTCTCGCTCTCATCCACTACTCCGTGGTTCGCCTTAGCAACTCCTCCTCACTGGGTGCTCCGTGGGCTCCTTTTGTACCGTCTCTGCTGCTCCTGCTGATGCCCTTCACCTGTGCCTTGATGGGCAGGAACTCCATGTATGGGCATACGGTGATTATCTCCACGGGTTGCAGCTGTGGCCCCTTGGGGCGCAGGAACTCCATACATGGTCCTGCCAAAGACAACACGGGGCAAGAGAGGGACAGCAGAAACAAAGCGAGGCGAGATATACACTCCACTTACCACCGTCCCACACTCGCGCATGGGCTTAGGCACGGGGCGGGCGCCACATATCCCCCTCCTGAGCTCCGACCTCGCGGGAGGGGCGGCCCAGCCTCCTAGTGCGTCCCGCCGTGAGAGAGCGTCGGCGTTCCCATGCGCGGCCCCTGCTCGGTGGACCACGTCGAAGGAGAAGGGTTGAAGGGAGAGGAACCAGCGGGTGACCCGGGCGTTGCTGTCTTTGTTCCTCGCCATCCAGACCAGTGGTGCGTGATCGGTGACCAGGGTGAACTGCCGCCCCAGTAGGTAATACCGGAGGGACTCCAGAGCCCATTTAATGGCCAGGCATTCTTTCTCTATAGTTGAGTAATTTTTCTCTCTTGGGAACAATTTACGGCTGATATACATGATGGGATGTTCCTCGCCTTCTCGTAGCTGGGAAAGGACGGCACCCACCCCGGTCTCCGATGCGTCCGTCTGTACCACTAGCGGTTGTTGGAAGTCCGGGGTCACCAACACTGGGTCCGTGCAGAGTGCCTCCTTCAGCCCTGCGAACGCCTGTTCCGCCTCCGGCGTCCATTTGACCCGATCCGGCATGCGCGCGCGGGTGAGGTCGGTGAGGGGTCCTGCCAGGGAAGAGAAGTGGGGAACAAAGCGCCGATAATAGCTGGCAAGCCCTACGAAAACCCGTACCTGTTTCTTTGTCTGGGGGCAGGGCCACCCGCGGATCGCCTCGACTTTCCCTACCTGGGGCTTGACACACCCTCTCCCGATCGTGAACCCCAGGTAGTTTGCTTCTTGGAGGCCGAGCCGACACTTGGCTGGGTTTGCGGTGAGCCCCGCCTCTCGTAGGGCTTGCAGCACAGCCTCCATCTGTTTCAGGTGGGCCCCCCACTCCTCTCCGTGGATGATGATGTCGTCGATGTAGGCGGCCGCATATTCGCGGTGGGGACGGAGCACGTGATCCATGAGCCTCTGGAACGTGGCCGGCGCCCCGTGAAGCCCGAACGGGAGCTGTACGAACTGAAATAGTCCGTCCGGGGTGGAGAACGCCGTTTTCTCTCTTGCCTCAGGTGCGAGGGGCACCTGCCAATACCCTTTAGTGAGGTCCAGGGTGGTGATGTACCGGGCCCTGCCCAGCCTCTCGATCAGCTCGTCGACCCGTGGCATTGGGTAGGCATCAAACTGCGAGACCGCGTTGAGCTGGCGAAAGTCATTACAGAAGCGAATGCTCCCGTCGGGCTTGGGCACCAGCACGATGGGGCTGCTCCAGGCGCTCCGCGACCGCTCTATGATGCCAGCCTCCAGCATCGCCTGCACCTCCTGGTTTATGGCCGTCCTTCGGGCCTCGGGGATACGGTAGGGCCTGAGTTTTACCGTTTTCCCTGGGGTTGTTATGATGGGGTGGGTGATCAGGGTGGTGCGCCCGGCGGTGGAGGAGAAGACGTCGCGGTGCCTGGCGACCACCTCGGTCAGGTCGTGTCGTTGTCGTTCGGTCAGCTGCTCACCGAATGGCACGTCCTCCGACTTGGGTTTCTGTGTGGAGAGGGGTTTTGACACAGACAGCATGGCGGCAGGGGCCACCCATTTCTTTAATAAATTCACATGATAGATCTTGGTGGGCTGCCGCCTTCCCGGCTGTCTTACCCGGTAGTTGACTGGTCCTACCTTCTCCATCACCTCGTACGGCCCGTTCCACTTTGCCAGGAACTTGCACTCGGAGGTAGGTACCAGGACAAGGACCTTGTCTCCCGTCACAAACTCCCTCGGCTGCGTCCCCCTGTTGAAGGTTCGGGCCTGTGCGGTCTGGGCCGCCTCCATGTGTTCCCTTACCAGGGGCCACAGGGTGGCCATCCGTTCCCGGAGCTCTTCCACGTGCTCGACCATCGTGCGGTGGGGGGATGGCTGGCGCTCCCAGGCCTCCTTAGCCAGGTCTAGCAGTCCTCGGGGCCGTCTCCCGTACAGCAGCTCGAAGGGTGAAAACCCCGTGGAAGCCTGGGGCACCTCCCGTATGGAAAACATCAGGAAGGGGAGGAGCTGGTCCCAATTCCTCCCATCCAACTCCATCACCTTTTTTAACATCTGTTTTAGTGTCTGATTGAACCTTTCCACTAAGCCGTCTGTTTGGGGGTGGTATACTGAAGTGCGAATTTGCTTTATGCGCAGGAGTCGACACACATCCTTCATAATCTTTGACATAAAGGGGGTGCCCTGGTCAGTTAAGATCTCGTCGGGGATGCCGACCCGCGTGAACATTACCACCAGCTCCTTGGCGATACCCTTGGTGGCCATGGTGCGGAGGGGAATGGCCTCGGGGTACCGGGTTGCGTAGTCCACTATCACCAAGATGTATTGGTACCCACTGCTGCTCTTGGGGAGGGGCCCGACCAGGTCCATCGCAATGCGGCTGAAAGGAACAGAGATAATAGGGAGGGGGATTAAGGGGCTTCGTACATGGGGACGGGGCGCCACCATTTGGCACTCGGGGCACTGCCGACAGTGAGTCTCCACCGCTTTCTTTACTCCGGGCCAGTAGAACCGTGCCTGAATCCGATCCAGGGTTTTCGCTACCCCCAGGTGCGCTCCCAGGAGGTGGGTGTGGGCCATCTGGAGAACTGAGGGAATATAGGCTTTGGGCACCACTAGCTGTTCCTGTCTGGCCCCGTTAGTCATGTTCATCCGATACATTAGACTGTTCTTAATGGCAAAATGTGGGTTTGGCAAGTCCCTTACCCCGTCCATCCGCTGCCCATCAACCACGCTCACCTGCTGCAGCACGCTGGCTAGGTTGCGGTCCTCCATCTGAGCTGTCCCGAACCTCCCCTTCAGGCGGGCGGAATCCTCCAGGAACATCCCCATTAAGTCGGCGCCATCGTCAGGGGAGGGTGAGTCGCTGTCCGTGACGACGGCTTGGGTCTCAGCGAAGGCCCGTTCTGCGGCGGCGCTGCCGGCGCCCTCGGAGATGGGGTCCGTGGAGTCTCCCGCTCCCTCCTCGTTCACGGCGCACAGTTTGGGCGGTCGTGGGGTTCTCTTCCCTCGGTGGGCCCCCCGGGCCGGGTCTTCTCGGGTCATGTGGCTCCACAGTTCCTGGAATAGGGGAGTGTCCCTCCCGATCAGCACCTCCACGGGCAGCTCCGGGACGACTCCGACCGTCCCCTGGAAGACGCCCCGGGTGGTTTGGAGCCGGACGTGTGCAGTGGGGTAATGCCTGGTCTCCCCATGGATGCAGGTTACGGCGAGGGTTTCGGGTGTACTGGGGCCGGGCGAGCGTCACCGCGCTACCCGAGTCCAGGAGCGCCGTGGCGTCCTGCCCATTGATGCGCACCGGGGTGATCGGGGGTGTTCCCGTCGGCTGAGCCCAACAGGCCGTCAGGAGCCCGCAGGGACGTCCGGGGTCGCTCGCCGAGGGCATGGACGCCTCCTGGGCGTGGGGGCAGGCCCAGGACAGATGACCCCCCTCACCACAGGAGAAACAGCGTCTCCGGTCGGCCGTCGCCTCCGGGCGACTCGTCGGTAACAGGGGCGGGATTCTTTTCGGTGTCCGGGCCACCCTCATCACGCCGTGGGCGGCCTGGTAGCCTTCCACCAGGGATACCAGCTGCTCGGCGCTCTGGGGGTTGTTCTGGCACGCATACCTCCGGGCCTCGTGGGGCAGCGCCCTCATATATCGGTCCATGACCACCCTCTCCACCGGCCCCAGGGAAGGGGGGTCAGATACCAACCACTTGTTGGCCACCCGAGTCAGTTCGTGCATCTGGGCCCGGGGGGAAACGGCCGGGTCGAAGGTCCACTCGTGGAGCTGTTGGGCCCGGGTCAAAAGGGTGTGGCCGAGCCGCTTGACGATCTCCGTCTTCAAGGTTGGGTATGGCACAAGCCCGCCCGCCCAGAGGTCCTGATAACAACTTTGGGCCATGCCCGACAGAAATGGCGCCACCAGGCCTGTCCATTGATCGGGGGCACAGCCTTCCCTCTGTGCTGTCCTCTCGAACATCTGGAGGTACGCCTCCACGTCGTCGTCCCCCGTTTGTTTGACCAGGAATTGGGCCAGAGTGGCGGACTTGTGCTGGCCCTGGGCCAGCAGGCCGGCGACGAGCTCCTCATGGCGGACTTGCTGCTAGACATTGAGGTCCACGAGCTGCGCTATCAGCGCCTGGAAATCCGTACCAGTGGCCATGGCGGGGTCTGGACTGGTTTCCCGGTGCTTGGCCCCCTGGTGTCTCTGCGGTTCACTGCGTTTGGGTCCCGGGTCGCTATGCCCGCATTCTCCACCAACTGTGACGGCCGCCGGGGTGTGCGGGCGCGTCACGGACCCAAACACAGTGTAAGCAGAGAGATCCACACCAGAATTACAGTCAAAAATATTTATTCGATTAGCGGGGAGAGGGAAATGATAGAGAGAGGGTGGGGGTGAGAAGGCGTCGTGTCGTGCAAGGGCCCCGCAGGAGATCCGTCGTCGGGAAGACAGCAGGGGGTTTCGGTACACGGTGGGTGGTCCTCTTACGTTCCAGGTCGGGGCGGCAGCGGGGTAGTCAGACAGGCGAAGGTTGGCAACGTAACGGGCTCTCGGACGGTCTCGGGGTCGGGCTTCAAAGGGGGCTCTCCTATGGTCAGGGATCGTACACAGGTCGACGGTGACTTGGCTTACTCTCGCTCTCATCCACTACTCCGTGGTTCGCCTTAGCAACTCCTCCTCACTGGGTGCTCCGTGGGCTCCTTTTGTACCGTCTCTGCTGCTCCTGCTGATGCCCTTCACCTGTGCCTTGATGGGCAGGAACTCCATGTATGGGCATACGGTGATTATCTCCACGGGTTGCAGCTGTGGCCCCTTGGGGCGCAGGAACTCCATACATGGTCCTGCCAAAGACAACACGGGGCAAGAGAGGGACAGCAGGGACAGCAGAAACAGCAGAGACAAAGCGAGGCGAGATATACACTCCACTTACCACCGTCCCACACTCGCGCATGGGCTTAGGCACGGGGCGGGCGCCACAACCTTCAAATAAAAGCTGAGAAGCTCTCCTTTAACCTCATAGTAATTGTTTGATTTCAAATCCAAACTAGCGCCAAAAGAAGATAAATGCTTCACTGTTCCATTACTTCTGCCTTACGTTTAGCCATGTGCATTAGTTTGAAATACACCCAAATTGGACAGAAGAATGAATGTAAACATAAACTAATAATTGATTTGGTCATATCCATTTATGTTTTACCAAAGGAAATAATGTATCAGGAGCTTGAGAGTAGGTGCTGCAGGTGGTCTTGGACTGGGAAGAAGTAAATTCTGAAGTGTACAAAAACATCTTTTCTGCCCAAACACAAGGTAATGCCTCCAAACTCACTGGACGGCACTTCATCATACATCAATCATTGACCCCAAACATACTGCCATAACAACTACAGTAGATCACTGTTTAGTATATTCATTGGTCAGTGACGATAGTGCACGGCTAACGCCAAGTGGTAGCAAGTCTCTGGGCCTTTTTCACACGTTTTCAGGGGGCATTACACCTTGGCAAAACAACCTCCTTTCTGCCAAGCTAATGGTTAGACTTACTGTTCCTCATGACACACACATTTAAGTTGTTAATATTGTTTTAGGCAATGGCAATAGTGTTAGGCAATAGTTTCCAATGGTTATTTGTCAATTGATGTGCTATATGATGTTACAATGCATAGGGCTGATAAGACCACGATTTTACTTGATAGGGACTGACTATCGCAAATCAATTCCACTTGGACAGCCGCAATGACGGTTTGATGAAGTTAATTCGAAGCCATTGCTATTCTTGTCTTCGAATGCAATGCAATATTTTAAGAATAACATTTCACATGGCTAACACAAAAGCAACAATTCTGACAGCACTACTTTCACATGTGTAGCGCCCCCTAGTCTGTCTGGCTGTTAGTGTGAAGTGCGCTCCCCGAATTCCTATGTAGATCTCTCTCTCTAATGTTAATTAATGCTCTAATGCAGGCATGTCCAAAGTCCGGTCAGATTTCACACGGCCCGCAGCTTCGGTTTTAAAATGTATTCTTTATGGCCCGTTAGGACTGTCAAACAGAATAAATAAATCATATAAAGGTTCAAAATGCAATTTCTCCTTTCACCGCATGGTGAACTCTAACTTTTACTCTAACTCTTTGGCCTCACAACAGCGACTCTTCACGCGGGCCTGTGAGTAAAATGAAAACGTCACCAAAGCAAGCTACGAAGTGGCCATGTTAATCGCCAAATATGGCAAACCTTTCACAGAGGGTACATTTAATCAAAGACTGTGTCATGAAAATGGTGGAGAATATTTGCCCCTAGAAGAAGCAAGAATTTGCTAATGTTTGCCTGGCTCGTAACACTGTGGCACGGAGAATAGAGGACATATCATCAGATATTCAGAGACAATTGGGGGACAGGGGAGTGACTTTTGATCATTTTTCATTAGCCTGCGATGAAAGCACAGGTGCATCTGACACTGCGCAGCTACTGATTTTTTTGAGAGGAGTTGACGATGACATGAACATAACAGAGGAGCTGCTTGACCTCCAAAGCCTTAAAGGCCAAACAAGAGGAACGGATTTATTCGTTTCTGTTTGTACAGCTGTTGAATATGAATATGAAACTACCATGGAGTAAAGTTAGTGGGATTATTACCGATGGTGCGCCTGCCATGGTTGGTGAACGAAGTGGATTGTCCACATTGATCTGCAACAAAGTCAGCGAAGAAGGAGGTAACGCTATTATACTCCACTGTATAATTCACCAGCAGGCTCTCTGCGCAAAACATCTCAAATTTGATCATGTTATGAAACCCGTGGTAAAGGCAATCAATTCTATTCGCTCTAAAGCCCTATACATATACATATTTGTGTGAGCAGACGTTCTCTGTCATGAACTTAAACAAGAACTGCTTGAGGTCAAGACTAAGTGACTTCCACCTACGTGACATTTTACACATCTCAACCACTGCCCTCAAACCAGACCTGGCCTGTCTACTGAAATCCAGATCTCAGTATCACCCTTATCATTAGTGTCAGTAAGTTACCTGTTTCTTGGTCAATCTGAAATTCTGAGTGTTTTGAATGGTAACATCTGCCACTATTAACAGTGAAAGCCAAAAGCACAGTTATAAATATATGCACTTGGACTTATAGTGCCATTAGTCCAAGTGCATATATTTATAACTGTATTAAACTTTTGAATAGGTTTGCCTGCTGGTGTTATGTACCTGTAGATGTGACACAAAATATTACTTTCTGAATGATCGTGTGAAAGACAAGAGCAAGTCATATGTTTTAAACTTAAATGTTAACAGACTTTGCATTACTCATAATAAGTCATGTTTAAAATGAACATGAGGTTAAGATTTTTATCAACTAAATGGAAGTTTAAGGTATTCCATACAGTTTGTTCTGTTATCTGACTCCAGATGTGAAAGGAAGGCAGAATTTTTTTATTTCTTTTTAGATTTGTTCACACCTGAGTGGCTTACATTTGGTTCCATTGCAATTTTAAAAAATGATAATTGTGACAATGAAAATACAATTGTTATAGAACAGTGCATTTGTATGTAACTTTTATTGTTAAAATAAATGTCAGAAGGGACCATTGGCCCCCGGGCATCTTCACATTATCAAATCTGGCCCTCTTTAAAAAAAGTTTGGACACCCCTGCTCTAATGTAATTACCTAATTATTACCTACTTGTTAGCATTTACACCTCTTCACATTACACCAATAATACCTACCATTAAGCTAACTTAATGCAAAATGTCAATAGTGACTATTGTAGTGAATGTAACTTACATAATTCACCCTTGTTCTTAAGTGTGGTTCTACACACTGTTATTTCATGCAGTTGTTTAATGTGTTATGCATGTAAGTATGGCTGTTCCGGGATCGTGGTCCCTTTAAATAATCTGTGTGTGTGATGACGTTGTGCCCCATGCTTGTTTGGTTACTGGACAGCGCCATCTTACGCTTCAGTGGTTTTTTGCTAGTTAAATAAACGAGACACGCATTCGTGTGCTCAACTTGAGAAATAGTTTCTTGCGATTCAATGCAATTTCCACACTGGTGACCCCGACGTTTGTTTGCTGGACGTATCCAGAGACACGACACGACCATGACCGCTAACGCCGTTACCCTCAAACTCCCCGAATTCTGGGAATCGTCAGCATCTGCGTGGTTTGCCCAGACTGAAGCGCAGTTCGCGTTGCGTGAGATCACCGCGGATACAACACGGTACTACTACGTTGTTTCGGCTCTCGGAAGTTCGACAGCATCCAGAGTGGTGAGCCTCCTTACCAATCCTCCGGCAACTGAGAAGTATGCAACGCTCAAAGCCCACCTGGTGAAAACTGTTGTACTGTCGGACGTTGAGAGCCAGCAGGCTTTTCTCCCTTCAAGGGCTAGGCGACAGCAAACCGTCTGAGCTCATGGACCGTTTGCTGGATCTCCTGGGCGAGCACAGACACGATTTTCTTTTCATTCAGCTTTTCCTGCGTCAGCTGCCTTCCCATGTAAGAGCTGCATTGGCCAACACCACAATCACTGACTGTCGGAGACTGGCTGAAGAGGCTGATACATTTTTCCTGGCGAGTCAAGGGCACTGTGTCATGGCCGCGCTTCTTCCCGCGCACGTCATTCCTGTAACACTGGACGACTCCACGCTCATCGCTGCAACCTCTTCTCGTAGGCAGCAGTCTTCAGGCCCCCAGCAGTCTTCAGGCTTGTGTTTTTATCATGCGAAGTTTGGACCGAAGGCTCTTAAATGCCGTTCGCCATGCAGTTTCGGCGGGTTGGGAAACGCCAGGGCCGGCGCTCAGTAGTTGCCATGAGCGTCGGCCGCGTAGGCAGGCTACTTTTCATCCGTGACAGCATCTCCGGATGACATTTCCTGTGTGACACGGGAGCACAGAGGAGCGTCCTGCCTGCATCCCGTTTGGACATGGTGACTGACAGCCACGGCCCCTCTATGGAAGCTGCTAACGGGAGCTCCATCCACACATATGGAACAAGGTACATTGAGTTGTGTTTCGGAGGGCATCGGTTTGGCTGGGACTTTGTTACAGCAAAGGTCGCCGTTCCCCTCCTCGGCACTGATTTTTTGTGTGCACATGGACTGTTGGTGGATGTTAAGAACCGCCGTTTGATTGACGCCGTCACGTTTTGTTCTTATACATGCACGCTCAGCGGGGCTGACTCCATACGACTGTCGAGCATGCTCTCCGCCTCAGATGACTTCCACCGTCTACTTGCCGAGTTCCCAGCCCTCACTCAGCCCACTTTCTCTGCGTCTGCCGTGAAGCATGGTGTGGAGCACCATCTTGCCACTACTGGTCCACCCGTCTATGCCTGTGCTCGGCGCCTCGACCCGACCAAGCTTGCCGTGGCAAAGGCTGAGTTTGCTAACATGGAACGCCTGGGTATAGTCTGCCGATCCGACAGCCCGTGGGCATCACCCCTCCACATCGTCCCCAAACCTGGCGGCAGCTGGCGCCTGTGTGGCGACTACCGTCGGCTTAATGAGGCAACGACACCTGACCGATACCCAGTCGCGAACATACAGGACTTTTCAGCACACCTGGCTGGTATGGTGATTTTTTCTAAGGTAGACCTCGTCCGGGGATATCATCAGGTGCCTGTACACTCACTGGACATTCCCAAAACAGCAGTGATCACGCCGTTTGGTCTTTTCGAGTTCTTGAGGATGCCTTTCGGCCTTAAAAACGCTGCCCAAAAAACGCTGCCCAAAACGCTGCCCAACGCCTCATGGACTCTGTTTTACGGGACCTGCCTTTTCTTTTTGTGTATTTGGACGACATCCTGGTAGCGAGCACGTCCAAATCTCAGCACCTGGCGCACCTCCGAACACTTTTTGAGCGGCTCAGCCAACACGGGCTAATTGTCAGTTGTGCCAGTTTGGTCTCTCCACCATCGATTTCCTGGGACAGAGTCACTAGGGACGGTGCAGTTTCCACGCCCGCTCACTGTCAAAGCCCTGCAGGAGTTCCTCGGCATGGTGAATTTTTACCACCGTTTCATCCCTCGAGCCGCCCAGCTCATGCAGCCCTTGCACGAGGCCTTGAAAGGTAAGCCCAAGCACGCTGTGGACTGGACTGAGAGCAGGGACAAGGCCTTTGCTGACACTAAGGCAGCCCTGGCGAACGCCACTATGCTGGCACATCCTTCTGCCACAGCCTCCATCGCCATCACCACGGACGCCTCGGACTATGCTGTCGGTGCCATCTACAAGCAGTGGGTAGGCGGGGCCTTTATTTCAGTTATATAGATAACTGAAATAAATCACAAAATGTATGTAACTATCATCCGTGCTTAGTTAAATAAGCCTTAGCTTTTAAAGTTACATTAATATTTTAACTGTTTTAAATAGCTAACAATATTAATCATGTAATAAGCTTCAATCGAAATGTCACCGATAATCATTAATCCAATGAAATGCAAGTCTTCAACAGAAATACGTTTCAACTATTTACTGAAAGATAGTGTTTACATATAACAGTTTGAGTATAAAAGTAAAAAAAGTAAAATGATTTGGTTTGACTTTTCAAGTGCAATACAAATAAACACAGTTCAGTTCAATGACCACACATTCAGTTTCACCTGAAGCTAAAGTTAAGCCGGCAAATGACTAAATAAATGCTCAATGAAATGAATGGGTACCGCAAGTCACAGTCAAAGGAGGACACGTGGCAGGCCCGTAACGTTGCTTGGGATCGTGGAGACCTTAAACAAAATGGTCGCTTCGCGCCGTTGCGCAGCAAACAAAAGAAACTCACTGCCATAGTGTTGGTCGTTGGTTGTCGTCATCCATGCCGCGGCAACGCGGTTCTGGCGATGCTGGTGGTTGAAGACGTCGTCCGACAGCAAAGCAGATATGTTTCTGGAGATAAGTGCTTCCTCAGACGATGCACAAAAGGGCAACCGAGCAGGCTACTCGCTGGCAAAGTCTTCTTAGCTAACTCGCGCTGACTAGCCGTCCGCTCTTTCTCCTTGGTGAATACTCTAACCGAGTTCTTCAAAACCGTCAACTATTACACTGTAAACTTCAAGTAAAATGTATATAAACTCACTCTTCGTGCAGTCTTAAAGCACATTTACTATACCACGCATTCACTTGGTGTTTTACCAACTTCTCACGTGGCAGTTCTCATTCATGTCTCTCTCGTTCTCCTCGCGTCCTCCCAATGTTCGTCTTCCTGCAACTTCCTGACCTTTCCCCCCGACTCCTGATTGGTCCTCACTCCAGGTAAGTGCATTTTAACTAATACATATTTTTAATGCATGTAAACATTATTTAAACATTTGTAACATTCTGGAAAACATGTTTGAAAAGAAAATAAAGAAAATAAAAATACAATGAGTTTAGGAAATACCCAACATTTTAAACCTGTCTAAATGTCCTCATTAGACAAAACATACTCCCAACTATGTAGAGTAGTAAACTTTTTTTTAAAGTTAACTATCAGCTCCTAATTATTAACTAAGTGGGAAACTAGTGTTTACCTAGTTTAATAATTATGCCTCTATGAACTATGGTAAGTGGTTGCTCACTTGCCTTTCCAGGTTCATCATAAGTCATAAGTACTCTATTAACTTTTGGTTTAGAGCTCAGTTTTTCTTTAGGTGCATGAACAGAATTTCTTCCAGCATCCAGGTCTGTTCCGGAATCATAGGGATCCGAATCGGTCACAGCTCGATCTTCTTCGTCTTCTATGTCAGACTCCAGCTCTTCAGCTGACTGGACAGGACTTGGTTCTATGGCGTCTTCATATTGTGAGCTCACAGAGACTCTGTCAGACACTTCTCTCCTCTTCAGTAGATGTTCCAGATACTCCCGGTATGATCTATGGGAATAGTCACACTCCACATCAGATGAGGAATCCGTCATCTCTGGGACTTCTCTTTGACTCATGATCGGTTGTCTTTGTCTTGTTTGTGTTGAACGTGTTCTTGGTCTCACAGGGATTTCTTCACATGCTTGCTCTGTTGGGATCCTCACAGATTGCCCAATAGGTAAGATGTGGTCACGGTGGATAGTTCTTACTCCGCCTCTGCCTCCTTCAGGTCTCACACGGAATACAGGTAAGTTCGGCATCTTTCCTACCACTACATGGGGTACGGAACTCCATCGGCTTTCCAGCTTGTGTTTCCCTTTGAGTCCTAGATTCTTCAGAAGAACACGGTCTCCTCACCTTCTGGTCATAGGCTCTCTTGTTCCTCAAGTGAGTCTTGTCGGCAGCTTGACTAGCAAGTTGGTAAGCTCTTTGCAGGTTACGCTTCAGGCTTTCAACGTACTAGAAATGGTTCCCTTCCTCCATTCCATCTTTGGACATTTCGAAGCACAGGTCTACAGGTAGTCTTGCTTCCCTACCAAACATCAAGTAATAGGGAGAGTATCCCGTCGCATCACTTTTTGTGCTGTTGTACGCATGCACTAATGAGGCTACATGCTGACTCCAGGATCTCTTCTTCTCTTGGCCTAGGATAGCCGGCATAGAGAGCAGCGTACGGTTGAACCGCTCTGGCTGGGGATCCCCTTGAGGATGATACGGAGTCATTCGTGATTTCCGTATGCCCAAGGTTGTCAGCAGCTCACGTATCAGTCTTGACTCTAAATCTCTTCCCTGATCAGAATGAATCCTAGCAGGTAAGCCATAGTGAACAAAATACTTTTCAACTAGGATCGTAGCTACCATCAGGGCTTTCTGATTCTTCGCAGGAAAGGCTTGAGCATATCTGGTATAGTGATCGGCAGGCTTGGAATTTCGTCATTTTAGGGGCAAGGCCATTTGGCCTTCCCGTTCACATTTATTTTAAGGGCACAAAGGCCACATGACAGGGCACAAAGGCCGTTGGGTTAAATTACGCTGGTTTTACCTTTCAGATTAATACCTTAACATTCTCATTCACCAAGAAACATTAATTATGTATTAAAACATTTGTTTTAATTTAAAAACATTGAAAAACAAAAGAAATGTCAGAATTTGAGTTCAAAAAGCCCAGAAATTAATATAAGAAGGATTCCAAAAGTAACCCCTACAATTGACCAAAGTAACTGTATTCTAAATACCACTCAATGAAAATGTAACTGTAACAAAATACAGTTACTCATAATTTTGTATTCTGAATACGTAATCCCAAATACATGTATTCAGTTACTTCCCAACACTGGTTGCGTTTCCATCCAGCTCATTCACATATTCTATCTTGCATTCGTGAAAATTCGGCTACAGAAAATGCGCATCTGCGTGCATTAAGATGTTTGATGGTAACGCGACTATTGTTGACTTTCCAGCAGGAGTCAGTCAGCTGTCAGGTGCAGTAGCCTAGGTAACCCTCTTGGCATTTTGCGAGTGTCAGATATTGGAGTGACAATAGTGAGCTACAATTAAATTTATTTGGTCAACTGTGGGTATTTGGACTGGCGAGAAATGGCTAAATTCACAGGTTCAAGTAACTTATAGATGCCGACCTTTTTTTTCCCTCCAAAGAGAGACGTATCCTAACTAGTGATAGCTCACCAGCTATCGCTAGTCAATCAACATGACAGAAAAGTGTAGCACTAACGTCAACACCAGTCGTTTTAAGATTACAAATGGCTGAATAGCAATAGTGTTTCTTAAACGTATACGTTAAGTTCAGCCATAAACCACATAAGTCAGTCATGTATTATATCAAAACCGCTTAGCAAGAAAAATACTAGATTCAAAGCTGACCGTAGCTGACAGCTATCTGCTAGTAGAAGCAACACTAGATGTCGACCCCTTTTCCCTGAGGGAGGGAAGACGTTAGCGCTATCCCAACTAGCTAGCTATCGCTAGTTTTCATGACGCAATTTTTTTTTAACGTTAACGAGTCGACTTTAAATAGGCTGTGCTTGTCTTGCTCCCGTTTTGAGAGGCTGAGGAGGAGGCTTTGTTGACGTTCTTCTTGCATGTGATGTTGACACTTCACCTGCGCGGCTCGCGAAGTTGCGCAAGTTCTATTTTGGAACAATCACAGCAGAGCAACCGCTCTGATCCACAGACACGGGACTAGCCTACTGTGCGCACTAGGGTGGCTGGAATTCCATAAAAGCCCACGACGCGTCACTAGCGTTGTTTACACTGGAACTTTGACAGGGGCACAAAGGCCACCTTGGCCGTAAATTGAAATTTTTTTCACAGGGCCATGGCCGTCGTGGCCGTCGTGAAATTCCCACCCTGGTGATCGGTCACGACCAGGACGTTACTAATGCCTCTGGAATCGGGTTCCATTGACAAAAGGTCAATACACACCAGGTCCATAGGACCACTGCTGGTGATTTGAAGCGGCTTTCTTGGCAGGTGTTTTACGAGTGATGCACAGTCCACAATTTCGCACATATTCCTCTGCATCATGGGCCATTTTGGGCCAGTAGAATCTTGCTCTTAGGAGTTGAGTTACCCTCCCCACGCCTAAGTGGCCCATGTCATCATGAAGAGAGTGCAACACCACTTCTCTGAACTCTCTAGTGCCTCCTCTGCAGCTTTCTTGCTTGCCCTGTAGAGAAGTCCATCTCTCATCACAAGTCTGCCAACTTCCCTCTTCATCAATAGCATCTCTGGGTGTGAATCTTTGTTGCTAGGCCAGACTCCCTGTTTCACTGCGTCAATCACACGTCTGATCACATCATCCCTCTTCTGGGCAGCCATCAAGTCAGCTTTTGACAGTTGCTCCAGTGAACTGAGGTGTAACTGAGACGGAAAGGCATACACTTCAGGAATACAGGCTGGCGAAGCTCCTAATTGCTCCACATATCTGGGGGACGCCTTTGGGGATTCATCCACTTGCACCCGCCGACATATGGACTTCACCACGTTCTGAGACATGCCATCCCACTCGTCACCGCCTTCAGGTAAGTTGCGAGACAGCAAGTCATTTATCAACGACAGCCCATTTCAGCACAAGGAACTCTAGCTGATGTACAGGGTATCGCTGTTCAGGAGAGCTCAACTTTCTGCTGGCGAATGCCATGGGTCTTAACCCTTCTGGATGTTCCTGATAGAGTACAGCACCGAGCCCTTTGAAACTTGCATCTGTGTGTAGGACATATGGCTTATTGGCATCAGCAAATGCCAACACTGGTGCGTTAATCAGACACTGAATGATACGATTGAATGCGTTCGTGCAGGACTGGTCCCATCGGTCATTGAATGGTTCTGAGTCTTTAAAGTAGGTCTTGGTCCTTGTCCAGGACTTGCTTCTTTCCATGCCGGGTAGGTGCATAGCCCTTTGTCAGTTCCGTGAGGGGCCTGACGATCGCAGAGTAGTTCGCTATAAAGCGCCTGTAGTACCCACAGAAACCTAAGAAGGAGCGCAGCAACTTAAGGTCTGTGGGCTTAGGCCACCGAGCCACTGCTTCTAGCTTTTCAGGGTAGCAACTCCCTCAGCGGAAACTATATGACCTACATACTTGACCCTGGGTTGACAAAATTGACACTTGTCAAGGGAGAGTTTTAGCCCTACCTCTTCAAGCCTGTCTAACACCCGCAGGAGACGCTCTTCATGTTCTTCCAAAGACCGTCCGAAGACTATGAGATTGTCTAAATAAACTAGCACCTGAAGGAGGTTCATATCACCGACGGCCTTCTCCATAAGTCTTTGGAGCGTTGCAGGCGCTCCTGTTATGCCTTGGGGCATTCTTTTAAATTGGAAAAATCCAAGGGGACAAATGAAGGCGTTTTTTTTTTTGTTCTCCTCTGCCATGGCGATCTGGTAGTAGCCACTACGTAAATCGAGGACAGAAAACCATTTACTCCCAGTTAAGCAGTCTAACGCATCATCTATGCGAGGAGTCGTGTACTGGTCTGGAATCGTACGCCTATTAAGGGTCCTATAGTCAATGCACATTCTGATACGCCCAGTCTTCTTTCTGGCTATCACAATCGGCGATGCGTACTGGCTACCTGACTCCTTAATTATACCAGCCTTTAACAACTCCTGCAAGTGCTGACGAACATCGACAATATCTGCTGGAGCTAAGCGTCTTGAACGTTCTCTGAATGGTTTTGGGTCGGTCATCCTGATATGATGTTCCACATCCTTTGCCAGGCCGACATCCCACTCATGCAATGAGAATACGCTGGCTCGCTCACATAGCTTTTGATGGACTCTTTCCATTGGTGTGGTATGGGCGAGTCACCAAACTGGATCAGTTGAGGGTCTAACTCTGTTGGAACAGTCACTGCCTCAGTTTCAACTTTCAGAGATGGAACGACTGGATCAGCGCGACACAGCTGGCCTAAGACAGTTCCAACTGGGATGACTGTGTCTTTCATGGACTCATTGTGGATAAGGACAGTGAGGTGATCATCCACTGCGGTACTCGGCACGACCATAGGCTGCAGCAGTACTCCGGATGGTAATGGAACAATGGGTGATGCCTCAACCATCAACATGTCTTTACCCAGAGGCCTCTTCAACTCCACTTCACAGATGGCGCAGCATTCACCACCAGGAAGTAAGGTTAGTGAGCCTGGACCCATCCACTTCACACATGCCACTTCATCCTCTTCACCCTCAGTGGTCGGTTGGTCTGTGTGAACGATGGGGTTCTTTGCCTTTATGCCAAGAGTCTGGGCAATGTCCACTCCTGTGTTCTCTCGGCAGAGCATGGACAGTCTCTGGAACAGGTTTGCATTTGTGCCTAGGATCATAGGGGTCTTTTCAGGACTTTTGGGACTTGGGCAAATCAGAGCAAGGACGGAAAGTGTCTCCTTTGCACCTATGACCTTCTCTGGAAACTCCATCTCCACTACGACATATCCCAGATAGGGGTAACTGGTGTCGCTTAAACCCCATATCGCCAACCCTGACACTGGCTGGATTGGGACAACAGGTAAGTGGTGCTTGTACCAGGTCTCGAAGATAATTGTGATTTGAGAGCCGCTATCAAGAAGCGCATCACAGTGCTGGCCATTTATCTTCACTGGAATGATTGAACAGGGGCCTATTAGTCCTTGAGGAATGCCTCTTTTCAGGGTGGTTATCTCACTTTTCTTAGATGAGCACACTATATGACGGCCGCCTGATGCTTGAGAGGATGGTTCACCCTGTTTAGCTTTCTTTAGAGAGTGTATCAGCTTTTGAATCACTTTGCCCTGATTCTCTGCATTTTGGCATTTGGCAGAGTAATGGCCGCTTTCACCACAGCGATAACAAAAGTTCCCATCAGAGTCGTTAGATGGTGGCTTTCTATTATCACTATGGGCTTGTCTTGATGGCTCTACTCTAAGAACTGCAGCAGGGGATTCAGAGACTTTTGGCTCATGGCCTGCCATTTGCTTTTGCAGGTTCTTCACTTGTTTTCTTAAGGCAGCTACTTCACTATCACCGCCTGTCTCTGGGTTGGGCACTTTTGTCAGTGACACAGCTATCTGTTCTTTGCTATCTGCTACAACTTGGCTAGGCAAAGTTCTCATGGCAGTGAACATTGACTTGAGTTCTTCAATTTCTGATCTCAGACGCTCAAAGTCGTCCTGTCTACTGTCCGTAGCAGGGTTTGTGTGAACTCTCTGGACAGATGTGTTCAGCTTCAACCTTGAAGACTTCACTTCTGATCTCGCTCAGCAGTTCCAAGAATGATGGAGAGTTTTCCTTCCTTTCCCTGAGTTTGAGCTGGACAAGCATCATATCGGAGTGGACAGCACCTCTCGGCACCTCTGTAGGGAGACCTCCGCGACAAACCACCTTGGTCAACGACAACTCTAAACGCCTAAGAAAGTCAGACAACTTTTCCTTTGGCTGCTGCTGTAGCAACCTAAAGGCAAAATACAGGTCTTCACCTGTCTCAACAGACCCTGTCGCCGAGGGCGAGATTAGTATGGCCTCTTCCCGGCCTAAACACCACACCCAAGGTTACCAAACCACAACTGACAGGGCATCAGCTAAAAAATCCACACCTGACAAGGCATCAACTACAAAGATCACAACTGAAAAGCTTTAACAAAGGGGACTTCAACGACAAAGAGAGCATTACTAAAGGAGGAAGAGGACACGTCTGAGACGACAACGGTGTTAATCTATACCCCCTGTGGACAGAAGGCCTCTGAAGACACCAAGACTGAGGCCAACAGACCTAGGCCTGACGCTACACAAACCCCTAGCAAAATGGCAAAGTACAGTGTGCAGAGGCCCACAGGGGGCAGAGGTGTGCATGAGAGGAAGGAGGTCATGCCACCACCACCAAAAGTATCACAGGGCCCATCGGAGCCAGGGGATATCTCCTCACCTGAGTTACCAGAGCTAGAGATACCGCCTGACTGGGTGGTGTTGGACGAGGCCCTCAGCTCTCCCTGCTCACCTCAGTCCCCATACTCGCCGCTCACAAAAACAGAATTGATCATACTGGAGCCAATGGCTGAGGTTCCTGACGATCCTGTCATGCCAAACATGATAGGACGGTGGACCCCCGAGGAGGCTCCTGAAACAGTCTTCAGCTTCGACTTAGCCCATGACATAGAGATACAGAGGTATGACCCGATGCCTATCCTTACCCCAGACACAGAGGATTTACAGTTAGATTCCCCACCAAATATGGCCTATGGCTCTGAGGTGTCCTTCCTTGATTTTCTCTATGAGATGACCCTGGTTAATGTGTGTAACTGATTAATGATAAGTTGAGTCAAAAGTGTGTAACTGATTAATGATAAGTTGAGTCAAAAGTGTGTAACTGATAAGTTGATTCAAAAGTGTGTAACTGATTAATGATAAGTTGGTTCAAAAATGGGTAACTGATTAATAATAAATGAGTTCAAATATGTGCAAAAGCAAAACTGAATAAGAGAAATTATAAAGGGTAGTGTATGACTCCGGGTCAACATATCTTGTTGGACCTAGTGGTGATAACGGTTTAACTGATACTGAAGTAGGCAACCAAATGCATTAATGTTTGACTGTATAATTCTTACTCAGAAATGATTACTGAAGTAGGCCACCATACTAATGTTTGACTGTATAGTTCTTACTCAGAGATGATTACTGAAGTAGGCAACCAAATACACTAATGTTTGACTGTATAATTCTTACTCAGAAATGATTACTGAAGTAGGCAATCAAATACACTAATGTTTGACTGTATGGTTCTTACTCAGAAATGATTACTGAAGTAGGCTAATCATATGTGCTAATGTTGATTGTATACCATATGTACTAAATGTTAACTTTGAGAAATGCCTAGATTTAGTATGGCACAAGAAGGGTTGATAGTGTAGGATCTGCGGGATGTAATGGGTCAGGTTGCAGAAGTCCACAATAAAAAGTGTCCTTGAGTCCATATTTAAGCATGAGAGTGAGAAGTATGTCTAGTAGACATAACA
Source organism: Argentina silus (assembly GCF_951799395.1). Taxonomy (NCBI): domain Eukaryota; kingdom Metazoa; phylum Chordata; class Actinopteri; order Argentiniformes; family Argentinidae; genus Argentina; species Argentina silus. The sequence goes on from NC_139657.1 coordinate 27,810,217, forward strand.
ACAGGTGCTCTTATGCCCATGACTAAGCATGGGGGCGAACTCAGAGTGCTGACTGAATGAACTAGATCAAATTCTATGCTTGACTGAGAACTAGATCGAATTCTATGCTTGACTGTATACTAGATCAGATTCTATGCTTGACTGTGAACTAGATCAGATTCTATGCTTGACTGAGAACTAGATCAGATTCTATGCTTGACTGAGAACTAGATCGAATTCTATGCCTGACTCAGAGAGTGTAAAAGTTAAAGTGTATGATTATATGTTTTGTGACCCTGAGAGTTGAGGGACAGAGATACTTCCTAAAAAGACCTTCCCTAAAAAAATATGGCCTTACAAACACAGAGACTATGTCTAACACAGAAATACATGGAGAAAAAGAAAGAAACCCACACTATGTGTAACAAATATTTAGGGACAAACACACAAAGCACCGGCACTCTGGTGTTAGATGAACAGGAAGCCCCATAAGAAAGGGTGGGGGTAACAAAAAAGCCCCATTGCAAGATTATAAAAAGAGCTCCCTGGAGCAGTACAACAGTCATTCCCCACTGCGCAGCGTAACACCTGGAGGACCGGAGCAGGACTGAGTGTGTTGAAGACTACCCCGGAGTGGAAACTGGAGCTTTCATACTCTCGCACCCGAGCAGTTCTCCGTGACCGGAGCTCACACTCTGATTGAATTCTGACTTCAGGACTCGCCACTCGAGTACAACGGAGGACCTTGGCGGACCATTGTTTGTACAACAACAGATATGGCGTAAAGAGGCACCGGCTACGCTCGACGGAGTGAAACTGGGACTTCTCTAAATTTCACAGGCAGAGTAGGGACAGACTGATTTTATTAGACTGGGTTTTATTCTTTTCTAATTTTTATCGTTTTTGAATACGAGCATTTTACCATTTAATCACTCTGCCTGTAATGCTGCAATGTTTTAAGCCATCATTAAAAAATTTAACCTGCATTTAAAGGAACAGTTCTCTCAATTTTAATTCATAATTTATTTTTTATTTTTTATTTTTTATTTTAGTCATTCCATCCCTCATAAGCCTTTTTACCTCCTCCTGGTAACATAAAATATTATAGACTACTGTGCATAATACATCTTAGGATCTGAAGGGTTATATCTGGCCCCTTATTACCTCCTTTGGGTCAATTATCCTTACCGATAAACCCTTTATCCGCAACCACACCAACTGGCACTCATATCAGATTAGAGCGGTTGTTAACCATAGAGATTACCCACTTCTGTGTACAGTTTTTATTTGGGGTGATTTTTCAGTGCAGCTGAGGTGGGTAGAGGAAGATATGGGAGGAACTATGGGATGTAGACCGTTAACAGCGGAGTGAGTCTAATCGATACCAACCTACATAGGACCAGTCAGCATCTGACAGGGTAAGACCCCTAGGGCTGAGGATCCATAACTGTTATCAGATGGTTGGTCAGGGGCTGCTGTATAGGGCCTGAATACCCGAGAGACAACCCAAAAGCACTCTCAATGGCTTCTAAGCACTGAGCAGGACTAACCTCTGGATCAGCAGTCCGCACAGCCTTTACAACAGCTAACGCAGGACCTTTCAGACTTTCCATGATACGCCGTCGTTTCTCCTTAGTGGAACACTCGCTCTCCTCAACCATCAGACACGCATGCTCTAACCAATTCATGAGCTGCAACGCTGGAAAAACCAAGTACATGTTATTTTCCAAATCAAGAAAAATGGATCTGATGATTTATGCATATGCACATTGGGTGGTGCCCACATTGTGCGTGTCCTCGCTTAAAAATACCTGGGCATTTGGTTAGACAAAGTTGACAGAGTTGACCTTTAGAAAACATACAGAGAAGCTTGTTAAAAAGCTACGGTGGGCTTCTTTTATAGGAATAGATCTTGCCTTTCAATGAACAGAAGAAAGCGGATTATCAACCTTCATGCCAGTGCTAGATTATAGTGATGTCATCTACCAAAATCTACGTCCTGTACATAGCACCATTACTCTCTTTTCTCCTATTGCATGAACTCCCAGCATAACTCGCTACTGAAGTCTAAGAACATAAGTGATCAAACTCGTTCTCTGGGTTGGTTAACTCTTGAGGTTCCTAAGGTCTCCACCAAATTGGGTATCTTTGCTTTTAGTTTTGGTGTACCTCACTAATGGAAAAATCAACAGAGAACATTACCGTTGGCTGTTCTGGTGCCACTCGGGCAATTTGGATCGAGGACCTCTTTGTTGAAAAATGTGATTGTTTTTCCTGATTGTGTTTTATAATGTTGTAGTTTTGTAGGATATATGATTGTAAAGTATACATATGCAGGGCTCCCTTGTAAAAGAGACATTGGTCTCAATAGGATTCCCTACTAAAATAAAGGTTCAATGAAAATAAAATAATGTGTACTAATACAGGTCATGTTTTATTTTTAATACATTTTTGAAAATGTTTTTTTTCACTATGAAAGTGTCCAGTAAGCTGTGTAGATCAGTAGAAAAACATCCTAATTTAATGCCATTTCAATTTCACACTCTAAGGCAACCAAATGTGAACATTGTCTTTTCCAAGACACTCTATATGTAATATACTAAGGCACATTGTCTGGCTCTCCAGGATTAATGAACCACAATATCATATCTGTTTATTGTATCATATGTGCATAGTGTCAGAGGTCTGTTAATTGCATCATATGAGCATATGTGGTCTGTGGGATATGACAAAAGTGTTAAGGGATGTTAAGTGTAAACAAATTCTGGTGGCAAAAATATTTTTTTGTCTGACATTTTTATTCAATGACTTCTCGTATTGTTTACAGGCAGTGGTTCCGTCAACAGGGTTCCATGAATTAACTTCTTGTTGGTGTTAAATACTTCAATTTCAGCATTCAATTTCCCACAGGGTTCCCCCAAATGAAGTCATTATATTGTTCACCAATGGTGACAGGAGTCGTTGATACGTCTCATACTCATGAACCTCATACCCCCCATGCCCCCCATGCCCATGCCCATGCCCATGTTGAAGTTCCTGTACTCCCCAGGCCTCATGTACATCATCCTGCCTCTGTAGTGGGGCTGCTCATACATGAGCCAGTGGCCATCCATCACGTTGCAGGACATACAGTTGGACATCTGGTAACGATCCATGATGGAGTCACAGTCGCCCATCATCTCGTGCATCTGACCTCCGAAGCTCTCCCTCTCGTAGATTCTCATCCTGAAGTTTCCTCTGTGCTGTAGTAGGAGGAAGAACACGTTTTATTGGGAATGATACTGTACAGTGGTTGAAGGTGCAATCCGTAATGGCTCACTTCTTGTTTTGGTATAATGTTGAGAGATGGGAAATGTGAGACCTCTCAAAGAGTTCTGGGTGCAAGTCTGTGATAATTAGATGATAGTTGTAAACATATGTTTGTTCACAAAGACATTTTTTACTAACAACAATCTTATATTTTGAGTTATGATCATGTAAGGAATTTAAATAGGTATCCGTCTATCTGTCTACCTAACAACATTTAGACTTGGTCATAGGCTTACCATGGGGATCATGCGGGAATACTTCATACAGTCACTCATGCCCATCATACTGACCTCATACCATGCTTACAAAGGCTATATATCATGAAATTGAATTACCATTGAAAAGCACAAGAAATCCCAGATAAAAGCTCAGGAATTGTTTCTATGTTACTCTATTTGATAGGTAGTATGTAATATATTGGGGACTGGTAACAGGTGTAAACCATAAAATTAGGCTGACCATAAAGGCAACAAAGTAACTGAATGTTGAGGGAAAGAAAGAGATAGATAGACGGATACTTATCCATCTACCTAAGATTATTTAGTCATGCTCATATGCTTACCATGGGGATATAGCGGAAGGACCTGACACAGTCACTCATTCCCATCATGCTCATGTAGTCGGAGTACTCTCCCCTTCTCATGAAGTACTGGTTGCCCATATAGTTGCTGCGGTCATAGACCATGAAGCAGCCACTGTGCACCCTGCAGGAGTGGCAGTGGCTCATGTAGGAAGACATGTCAGGACAGTCGCTGCTACAATCGTAGGAGCGACCCATGAAGTTCCTGTCCTCATAGAAGGTAATCTGAAAAGAAACAGAATCCTTTTGTTGAACTATCCAAACATACATAGCAAGAGGATGCATCTTGGGCCCTTCTCGATCACACAGATAGTAAAAGTGCCTCGGGTAAGTAAGGCTTTCCGATGCTCTGAGCACAAGAGCCTTTAGTGTAACAATCTTCTTTGTAATCAATTCAAATTAATATTACTTTGAATGAGAGTAAAATGTTGACACATTATATATACATATATATTATTTAGTTTTGTACATATTATTGTAAAGTGAGGTACAGAAACAGCACAGTTTTGAATATTGCAACATATTCTGTCCACAAAACAGTCTGTCTTTGGGCAACTTTGTGCAATGAGGTCTGCTTTATGGACAGAAAAAGGGGTCCTTAGTTAAACAAATCTAAACATTCACACATTTATAAGAACATTTGACATTGCTTACCCTGCCCATCATGTTCTCAGTGGAGGTCATTTTGGCTCAGTGTCTTGCTGCTTCTGCGGCTGCTGCTCTTGGTCCTGTACTGACTTCCTACCTGTTTGAAACCTTCCTTTTTATACCCGAGTGCCAAAGGCCCCATTGTTCAAACACCTGACCCAGCAACATGGTATTGAAGCCCACTGAGCACTGAGGTTTGTTCTTCTTTTCAGGGACTGGAACCCTCAAAATACTTTACTTGGCATATTTCACCTTGTCAAAGTGCCAGTCATCTTCCATGGCCCTTTTTACACCTGTTCCTCTCATCCACCTTCTGTCATCTGATCACAATGAACGGAATACTTTCATGAACAAAGTGAAACGAAGTGAAAAAAAGACAATGTTTTAAGTTAGATATTTAGAGCTGAAAAGGGTTTTCCAGCACACTCAGTTTTGACTCCTGTTAGAGTAGCTTTGTTGGGCTAGTGTACTTCAAACAACATAGGTTACACTCAGCACAGGGCAGGTTGTTTAGAATTTGCACCTTCTTCCAAACAGCCTCATACTTACTCTTCAGAGAGGTAATATATCTTATAGTGGACTGCTTTCAGAAGAATAGCCTATCTAGGTTTGCAATTGCTAATAAAGGTTATACAGTATACACTAATGATAACTAACATTACCAACATTATTCCAAAGACAAGATGATCAGAACATCCCCTGACACCCCCACAACATAGGTTACACAACACTCTGGATTTACTACACATATGAGCATTATCAATAATTAGTGATCACTATTTACGCTTGATTATTTTGTATTATGCAAGTTTATCATTTGTGTTCCTAATACAGCATCATTTTCACGAGTCAGATGCTACTGGTAATCAAATGTGAATATACAGGAAGATATACTACAACCCATTGACCCCACCAGATGCTCTTAAAAGACCTGGCTTACCAGAAACACCTGTCAAGCAAATTGTTGTTGATTTTTGGTGCCCTGAAATACTGTTGTCATTTCTAAATCGTGAAACCAAATTATGTACACCTTCAAATAAAACCTGAGAAGCTCTCCTTTAACCTCATAGTAATTGTTTGATTTCAAAACCAAACTAGCGCCAAAAGAAGATAAATGCTTCACTGTTCCATTACTTATGCAGGGCACTGTAGATGTGATCAACCCACATAAAACATGATTCGCCTTACGTTTAGCCATGTGCATTAGTTTGAAATACACCCGAATTGGACAGAAGAATGAATGTAAACATAAACTAATAATTGATTTGGTCATATCCATTTTTGTTTTACCAAAGGAAATAATGTCTCAGGAGCTTGAGAGTAGGTGCTGCAGGTGGTCTTGGACTGGGAAGAAGTAAATTCTGAAGTGTACAAAAACATCTTGTCTGCCCAAACACAAGTTAATGCCTCCAAACTCATTGGACGGCACTTCATCATACATCAATCATTGACCCCAAACATACTGCCATAACAACTACAGTAGATCACTGTTTAGTATATTCATTGGTCAGTGACGCCAAGTGGTAGCAAGTCTCTGGGCCTTTTTCACACGTTTTCAAGGGGCATTACACCTTGGCAAAACAACCTCCTTTCCGCCAAGCTAATGGTTAGACTTACTGTTCCTCATGACACACACATTTAAGTTGTTAATATTGTTTTAGGCAATGGCAATGGTGTTAGGCAATGGTTTCCAATGGTTATTTGTCAAATGATGTGCTATATGATGTTACAATGCATAGGGCTGATAAGACAATGTTCCACGATTTTACTTGATAGGGACTGACTATTGCAAATCAATTCCACTTGGACAGCCGCAATGACAAGTTAATTCGAAGCCATTGCTATTCTTGTCTTCGAATGCAATGCAATATTTTAAGAATAACATTTCACATGGCTAACACAAAAGCAACAATTCTGACAGCACTACTTTCACATGTATAGCCAAATCAGTGACTGGTTCTGGTTGGATGTAGGCTATTGATACAGAAGTCATTTGTTCACTTGATTACAGTAGGCTTATTGTGTAATTGGGCCAGAGGTCATTGGAGATGTGCGTATAATAGTTGTTGGAGACATATGCATAATCCTCCTTATATTGGTGGAATAGGCTAAAAGATTGGCACAGGACAACTCTGCTCACCTTGTTATGTTTGCGTGATATAACCATTTTTTTCAAAGTATAATGAGAACGGCTACTTTGAACTGTTCATATTTTTCTTCTGCACAAACTGGCTAGAGATTTTCGTGACATTAAACTCAAAGTGGAGCCAGTGAGGTGTTAACACAGCCACCGAGAGATGGGTGCACTTGTAGGCACAATTGCAGCAGAGTATGTTTTGCCACAGAATGACACAACAACCCAACTGAGACTCTGGCATCGGCCATCTGGTGTGCATGCCGCAAAATCTAGTGGCCACTCGTCGTTCCGTCAAATGAGGTTGATTCCAGCGTGACTTTCATTTTCTACTTTCAAATATTCAAATTTATACCTGGGCCAACGTCATTTTTGTTTGCCCAGATCGGACGATAGAAGCATTTCTCATACTTCTATAAATTGCTGACATCATAACATAGCACTTACACCATCCAGGGCAGCCAGCCAGATTACGCACAGAGAATGTGTACGCGCAGCGTGGAAAAATTAAACAGCTGCAACTAGTAGACTACAGTATTAGATTAGATATTATTATTATTATTAGATATTAGATTCTCTGTGCAGTATAGGCCACTACATGGTATTGACAATAAAGTTGATGATGAAAGAACATGAAATATCGTGGCCATATTAAAACAAATCGCTTGGTACAGCTAGGCAGAATAGGAGCTTCAATTGTTGCTTGTTTTGAGGTCTTTTTGCCTAAAATCTTATCATCGGGAAATTAAATGCATGTTCATTCGGATTTAAATGTTAAGATTGACTTGACCATGTTATTAATAAGGGTTGTTCTTCTGTCCCCGTCATTAATAGTTTAATGAGACGACTAACTTGGATTTGTGTTATTGGGAACTTTGTGCTTCAGGCTGCTTAGCTTCCTGGTCTTCAAAATAAAGTTGCTCTAAATAAAATTCTCTATCCTGGTGCAAATTGCAGGAGTTCCGAGCAATGTGCCCGGACGCCTTGCCAGCCAGCTTGCCCTGACCTCCTTTTCAGCAAATGGTTCTAGATTAAGTTCCTAAGATCTGAGTTCCTATAAATCCAAGGCTGCTCTACACATGACAATGGGACTGGTCAAGACTTATGGATGGTCTTATTACACTTCTTTCTGTTCTGTGTTTTCGGTTGGTGTCATGACTGTTGGTATTTCTGTGGTATGTGCTTTCATAGTACCCTGTTTTGAATCTTGGAAACGACAGCCTTCTTCTTTTGAGGCTCAGATAGAAGGCATTCAGTTTCATCTTCGGTGCATAAATCCAGTTGTTTGTAGCTTGCTTGGGAACTTGTCCATATGTCTCCTCCTCAACGGATTAAAGAAAGGGCAACCTGAAGGCAATGACAAACATATTCCTTTGACTCTATCTCTAGTGCACACATTGGTGTGTTTTCTAAGGCGGGGTGTTTCAGTGGTTATGTGGATGTTTTACTGGAATCAGTGTTTCTCACAGCTTATTTAAACAGAATGGATTCCGGAGTCAAACCTTTCTCAAACTAACTTTTTTCAGAGCAGAGCACAGTTTTGTTTGACTTTGTCCTTGGTGCAGACCATCTGTTGTTTTGGTTGATAGGCAAATTTATGTACAATAGTGTAGATGTAGGCTTAGACGTAACAAGACCATGTTTTGGAGGCCATATTGCGGACTGAGTCATGACCCAGATAAATGTTTATTGCACTGTTTGTTGCTGTGTTTTACAAACTGCCATGCATGCAATGCATGAACAAGACCATAACCAGGAGGGATTTCATCCAGTGTCTGGCTGATGAGCTTCGTGAAAATCACATGAGGGCCAGGAAAGCAGCACCACAGCCCACGAAGAAGAGACAGTAGATATATTTCCATCCATTTCTCAAATATGCAAATAATCCTAAAGTCACATAAAAAACATACATGCAATTCCGTGGGCAAAGTGTGCTTACATCTAATGTCTCCCGGCAAGAGTTCGAATAAAGAAAAAAAACGAACTCAAAGCCACTTACAGGGCTCCGGTACCAACCCTCTAGTAACAGGTTTGGACCTCAGGTCCGGTTTAGGTCGGCGTCGGTTAGATTCACCCCTCTGTTAACAGTCTAAGAATCCCATAGTTCCCCCATTGGCTTCCTTCACCCACTTCAGTTGCACTGAAAACTCACCCCTATAAAACCGTACACAGAAGTGGGCAATCTCTATGGTTGAACGACTGCTCTAACCTTATATGAGTGCAAGTTGGTGTGGTTGCGGATAAAAGATTTATCGGTATGTATAATATACCCAAAGGAGGTAATAATAGTAACGGGCTAGATATAACCATTCAGATCCTATGATAAAATATGCACAGTAACCTATAACCTTTCACATTACCAGGAGGAAATATATGACTTATATTCAGTTGTACAATTAAAAGTAAAATAATAAACCATTACATTTCGTGAAACTGTTGCTTTAAATGCAGGATATGATCTTTAATAATGGTTCAAAGCAATACAGCATAGCTAAAATATCATAAAAGAGGGTTACAGACAGTGTTCTAAAAGGTTAATCTGATATAATGTAAAAACATGGTAAAATCATAAAAGTAATAAATGCCATACCTCTATCCCTACTCTGCCTGTTTTGCTGCTTATCAGGGAAATTTAGAGAGGCCCCAGTTCCACTCCGTCGAGCGGACCCGATTCCTCTTTCCGCCGTGGCTGTGGTAGAGAGCTTGAGTTTCCTCTTCCCAGCCAAGGGACTCTGATTCCCCGCGGAGGGTCTCAGCTTTGCCCCTAACGAGTAGGACCTGGAAAATCTACTAAAATTGTCTTCTTTGATTGATTGAAGATCCTGAAATCATGAAGATCCTGAACACCCGTGTCCAAGTATCTTCCGTGAAACTGTCGAAAAACCTATAATAATATGTCTAATTGTGATCCAGGAACTTGTGAAAACCTATAATAATAGACCCCAGTCTTACTCACTACCACAGCCTCAACAGCTAAGGACGATGCCTAGTGCTGAGAGAGGAACAGTGGAGTTTTCAGAGTGTGGTCTAGTAACTTACTGTCTAGGACAAGTGCTGAGGACAAGTACTGTCAAGAAACTTGTCCTCAATAGCTGTTCAGCGGTTGCAATTCGTGAGTCAGAATTTGATCAGAGTATGAGCTCCGGGCTTGGTCTCCAACACACTCTCTCCTGCTCCGATGCTTCAGGTATTACGCTCCGCAGCGGGGTGCGCGCCCAGCGAAATGCTCTGGGGAGCTCGTTTTATACCCTTGCCAAAAGTACCTCTCTACCTTGTGTATGTGTGTCTATGTCTGAACATTGTGTGTCTAAGTTTCCATTGTGTGTGTCTATGTTCTGCAGAGCAGGCCTGCAAAGTATTTTTTCAGAGAATATAAAAATAAAAAAGAGGAAGAGGGTATTGCAATAACACCAGATTTCGCAACACTAAGAGTAGGACATTTTCTCTGTCCCTCAATAAGTATGGCTTTCAGGCCCTATCACACCAACACATTCTCCAACTGTATAACAATTTAATAATCAGGCATTTTAAAGGATCCAAAACCAGTAAATTACTCTATTCTTCATACTATTAGTTTTACACATCTTCAACATGTTCACACTTGATTTTGGACACCATGGTACTTTCCTGTTGGGGACTTTCCACCACCTGACCTGCCTCTCCCGGCAGGCCTTACACAATATCCCCTTTCTTGCAGTGATTAATCTTTGTACCCATGACTACAACTTTCAGTAATATAGTACCTTACTTCAGTGATCATCTCTAAGTAAGATTACACAATCAAACATGGGTATTCTCATATTCTTAGCACTTTCTTTGATAGCGGGCCGTTATCACGATGAGGCCTACGCAGATATGGTGACACGGGGTCAAGCACTCTCACTCTAGTTACGTCTATGCAGTTAGGCTGTCGCATATGTTTGAATCAACTTATCATCTATAGGCCATTATGCAATTACACATTTTTGAATCAACTTATCATTTACTGATCCTGGAAGGTGGAGCTGATGAACGGCTCCGTCCCCTCTTCCAGCACCAGGTTTGACATCTCCAGCTGTAGCCGGTACAACTCGTAAAGTAGATCCGTGAAGTCAGCCTCGCCAGACATTTCTGGTGAAGGACTCCGCGGTATGGTCTCCGATAAGATCCCTGTCTCTAGAGTGAGGATTGGCATTTGGTCATCCTCTGGTATCATAATTACTATTTTAGGATCATCCTCAGTCGTATCCTTTAGTTCCAACAGGGCCTGTGAAGTTGGCGGGGGCGGTGGTGTAACCTCCTTCTTTTCTTGCGCCCCCTGGCCTCTTGTGGGTTTCCCAGGAGCTTTGCGCTTCGCCTCAAGACCCCTCTCAGCCTTCGTGCCCAACCTGTTGTAACCTGGGTAACTCTGGGAGTGGTGCTCAGGCCGGGGGAAGGCCATACTAGACTCGCCCTCGGCGACACTATCTTTTTATCAAATAAAACGTATGCGTGTATTACATATGCGTAATGATGTCACTTACTCTGAAGGCATTTCCATTACCTGTTTTGCTCAGTTGATGTTTTGCGAATAAAACGTATGCAAATAAATGGTCAAACTTGCCACACCGGTCTTAGCGCATGCTCTTTAGGCAACAATTCAAAGATATAATGAACAAATTAATCCTAACCTATATGGGACCACGCAATTATTATTAATTAATTAACACGCAATCATGCAATTCATGAGCTGCAACGCTGGAAAAACCAAGTACATGTTATTTTCCAAATCAAGATAAATGTATCTGATGATTTATGCATATGCACATTGGGTGGTGCCCACATTGTGCGTGTCCTCGCTTAAAAATACTTGGGCATTTGGTTAGACAAAGTTGACAGAGTTGACCTTTAGAAAACATACAGAGAAGCTTGTTAAAAAGCTACGGTGGGCTTCTTTTATAGGAATAGATCTTGCCTTTCAATGAACAGAAGAAAGCGGATTATCAACCTTCATGCCAGTGCTAGATTATAGTGATGTCATCTACCAAAATCTACGTCCTGTACATAGCACCATTACTCTCTTTTCTCCTATTGCATGAACTCCCAGCATAACTCGCTACTGAAGTCTAAGAACATAAGTGACCAAACTCGTTCTCTGGGTTGGTTAACTCTTGAGGTTCCTAAGGTCTCCACCAAATTGGGTATCTTTGCTTTTAGTTTTGGTGTACCTCACTAATGGAAAAATCAACAGAGTACATTACCGTTGGCTGTTCTGGTGCCACTCGGGCAATTTGGATCGAGGACCTCTTTGTTGAAAAATGTGATTGTTTTTCCTGATTGTGTTTTATAATGTTGTAGTTTTGTAGGATATATGATTGTAAAGTATACATATGCAGGGCTCCCTTGTAAAAGAGACATTGGTCTCAATAGGATTCCCTACTAAAATAAAGGTTCAATGAAAATAAAATAATGTGTACTAATACAGGTCATGTTTTATTTTTAATACATTTTTGAAAATGTTTTTTTTCACTATGAAAGTGTCCAGTAAGCTGTGTAGATCAGTAGAAAAACATCCTAATTTAATGCCATTTCAATTTCACACTCTAAGGCAACCAAATGTGAACATTGTCTTTTCCAAGACACTCTATATGTAATATACTAAGGCACATTGTCTGGCTCTCCAGGATTAATGAACCACAATATCATATCTGTTTATTGTATCATATGTGCATAGTGTCAGAGGTCTGTTAATTGCATCATATGAGCATATGTGGTCTGTGGGATATGACAAAAGTGTTAAGGGATGTTAAGTGTAAACAAATTCTGCTGGCTAAAATATTTTTTTATCTGACATTTTTATTCAATGACTTCTCTTACAGTTTATAGGCAGTGGTTCCGTCAACAGGGTTCCATGAATTAACTTCTTGTTGGTTTTGAATACTTCAATTTCAGCATTCAATTTCCCACAGGGTTCCCCCAAATGAAGTCATTATATTGTTCACCAATGGTGACAGGAGTCGTTGATACGTCTCATACTCATGAACCTCATACCCCCCATGCCCCCCATGCCCATGCCCATGCCCATGTTGAAGTTCCTGTACTCCCCAGGCCTCATGTACATCATCCTGCCTCTGTAGTGGGGCTGCTCATACATGAGCCAGTGGCCATCCATCACGTTGCAGGACATACAGTTGGACATCTGGTAACGATCCATGAAGGAGTCACAGTCGTCCATCATCTCGTGCATCTGACCTCCGAAGCTCTCCCTCTCGTAGATTCTCATCCTGAAGTTTCCTCTGTGCTGTAGTAGGAGGAAGAACACGTTTTATTGGGAATGATACTGTACAGTGGTTGAAGGTGCAATCCGTAATGGCTCACTTCTTGTTTTGGTATAATGTTGAGAGATGGGAAATGTGAGACCTCTCAAAGAGTTCTGGGTGCAAGTCTGTGATAATTAGATGATAGTTGTAAACATATGTTTGTTCACAAAGACATTTTTTACTAACAACAACCTTATATTTTGAGTTATGATCATGTAAGGAATTTAAATAGGTATCCGTCTATCTGTCTACCTAACAACATTTAGACTTGGTCATAGGCTTACCATGGGGATCATGCGGGAATACTTCATACAGTCACTCATGCCCATCATACTGACCTCATACCATGCTTACAAAGGCTATATATCATGAAATTGAATTACCATTGAAAAGCACAAGAAATCCCAGATAAAAGCTCAGGAATTGTTTCTATGTTACTCTATTTGATAGGTAGTATGTAATATATTGGGGACTGGTAACAGGTGTAAACCATAAAATTAGGCTGACCATAAAGGCAACAAAGTAACTGAATGTTGAGGGAAAGAAAGAGATGGATAGACGGATACTTATCCATCTACCTAAGATTATTTAGTCATGCTCATATGCTTACCATGGGGATGTGGCGGAAGGACCTGACACAGTCACTCATTCCCATCATGCTCATGTAGTCGGAGTACTCTCCCCTTCTCATGAAGTACTGGTTGCCCATATAGTTGCTGCGGTCATAGACCATGAAGCAGCCACTGTGCACCCTGCAGGAGTGGCAGTGGCTCATGTAGGAAGACATGTCAGGACAGTCGCTGCTACAATCGTAGGAGCGACCCATGAAGTTCCTGTCCTCATAGAAGGTAATCTGAAAAGAAACAGAATCCTTTTGTTGAACTATCCAAACATACATAGCAAGAGGATGCATCTTGGGCCCTTCTCGATCACACAGATAGTAAAAGTGCCTCGGGTAAGTAAGGCTTTCCGATGCTCTGAGCACAAGAGCCTTTAGTGTAACAATCTTCTTTGTAATCAATTCAAATTAATATTACTTTGAATGAGAGTAAAATGTTGACACATTATATATACATATATATTATTTAGTTTTGTACATATTATTGTAAAGTGAGGTACAGAAACAGCACAGTTTTGAATATTGCAACATATTCTGTCCACAAAACAGTCTGTCTTTGGGCAACTTTGTGCAATGAGGTCTGCTTTATGGACAGAAAAAGGGGTCCTTAGTTAAACAAATCTAAACATTCACACATTTATAAGAACATTTGACATTGCTTACCCTGCCCATCATGTTCTCAGTGGAGGTCATTTTGGCTCAGTGTCTTGCTGCTTCTGCGGCTGCTGCTCTTGGTCCTGTACTGACTTCCTACCTGTTTGAAACCTTCCTTTTTATACCCGAGTGCCAAAGGCCCCATTGTTCAAACACCTGACCCAGCAACATGGTATTGAAGCCCACTGAGCACTGAGGTTTGTTCTTCTTTTCAGGGACTGGAACCCTCAAAATACTTTACTTGGCATATTTCACCTTGTCAAAGTGCCAGTCATCTTCCATGGCCCTTTTTACACCTGTTCCTCTCATCCACCTTCTGTCATCTGATCACAATGAACGGAATACTTTCATGAACAAAGTGAAACGAAGTGAAAAAAAGACAATGTTTTAAGTTAGATATTTAGAGCTGAAAAGGGTTTTCCAGCACACTCAGTTTTGACTCCTGTTAGAGTAGCTTTGTTGGGCTAGTGTACTTCAAACAACATAGGTTACACTCAGCACAGGGCAGGTTGTTTAGAATTTGCACCTTCTTCCAAACAGCCTCATACTTACTCTTCAGAGAGGTAATATATCTTATAGTGGACTGCTTTCAGAAGAATAGCCTATCTAGGTTTGCAATTGCTAATAAAGGTTATACAGTATACACTAATGATAACTAACATTACCAACATTATTCCAAAGACAAGTTGATCAGAACATCCCCTGACACCCCCACAACATAGGTTACACAACACTCTGGATTTACTACACATATGAGCATTATCAATAATTAGTGATCACTATTTACGCTTGATTATTTTGTATTATGCAAGTTTATCATTTGTGTTCCTAATACAGCATCATTTTCACGAGTCAGATGCTACTGGTAATCAAATGTGAATATACAGGAAGATATACTACAACCCATTGACCCCACCAGATGCTCTAAAAAGACCTGGCTTACCAGAAACACCTGTCAAGCAAATTGTTGTTGATTTTTGGTGCCCTGAAATACTGTTGTCATTTCTAAATCGTGAAACCAAATTATGTACACCTTCAAATAAAACCTGAGAAGCTCTCCTTTAACCTCATAGTAATTGTTTGATTTCAAATCCAAACTAGCGCCAAAAGAAGATAAATGCTTCACTGTTCCATTACTTATGCAGGGCACTGTAGATGTGATCAACCCACATAAAACATGATTCGCCTTACGTTTAGCCATGTGCATTAGTTTGAAATACACCCGAATTGGACAGAAGAATGAATGTAAACATAAACTAATAATTGATTTGGTCATATCCATTTTTGTTTTACCAAAGGAAATAATGTCTCAGGAGCTTGAGAGTAGGTGCTGCAGGTGGTCTTGGACTGGGAAGAAGTAAATTCTGAAGTGTACAAAAACATCTTGTCTGCCCAAACACAAGTTAATGCCTCCAAACTCATTGGACGGCACTTCATCATACATCAATCATTGACCCCAAACATACTGCCATAACAACTACAGTAGATCACTGTTTAGTATATTCATTGGTCAGTGACGATAGTGCATGGCTAACGCCAAGTGGTAGCAAGTCTCTGGGCCTTTTTCACACGTTTTCAAGGGGCATTACACCTTGGCAAAACAACCTCCTTTCCGCCAAGCTAATGGTTAGACTTACTGTTCCTCATGACACACACATTTAAGTTGTTAATATTGTTTTTGGCAATGGCAATGGTGTTAGGCAATGGTTTCCAATGGTTATTTGTCAAATGATGTGCTATATGATGTTACAATGCATAGGGCTGATAAGACAATGTTCCACGATTTTACTTGATAGGGACTGACTATTGCAAATCAATTCCACTTGGACAGCCGCAATGACAAGTTAATTCGAAGCCATTGCTATTCTTGTCTTCGAATGCAATGCAATATTTTAAGAATAACATTTCACATGGCTAACACAAAAGCAACAATTCTGACAGCACTACTTTCACATGTATAGCCAAATCAGTGACTGGTTCTGGTTGGATGTAGGCTATTGATACAGAAGTCATTTGTTCACTTGATTACAGTAGGCTTATTGTGTAATTGGGCCAGAGGTCATTGGAGATGTGCGTATAATAGTTGTTGGAGACATATGCATAATCCTCCTGATATTGGTGGAATAGGCTAAAAGATTGGCACAGGACAACTCTGCTCACCTTGTTATGTTTGCGTGATATAACCATTTTCTCAAAGTGGAGACAGTGAGGTGTTAACACAGCCACCGAGAGATGGGTGCACTTGTAGGCACAATTGCAGCAGAGTATGTTTTGCCACAGAATGACACAACAACCCAACTGAGACTCTGGCATCGGCCATCTGGTGTGCATGCCGCAAAATCTAGTGGCCACTCGTCGTTCCGTCAAATGAGGTTGATTCCAGCGTGACTTTCATTTTCTACTTTCAAATATTCAAATTTATACCTGGGCCAACGTCATTTTTGTTTGCCCAGATCGGACGATAGAAGCATTTCTCATACTTCTATAAATTGCTGACATCATAACATAGCACTTACACCATCCAGGGCAGCCAGCCAGATTACGCACAGAGAATGTGTACGCGCAGCGTGGAAAAATTAAACAGCTGCAACTAGTAGACTACAGTATTAGATTAGATATTATTATTATTATTAGATATTAGATTCTCTGTGCAGTATAGGCCACTACATGGTATTGACAATAAAGTTGATGATGAAAGAACATGAAATATCGTGGCCATATTAAAACAAATCGCTTGGTACAGCTAGGCAGAATAGGAGCTTCAATTGTTGCTTGTTTTGAGGTCTTTTTGCCTAAAATCTTATCATCGGGAAATTAAATGCATGTTCATTCGGATTTAAATGTTAAGATTGACTTGACCATGTTATTAATAAGGGTTGTTCTTCTGTCCCCGTCATTAATAGTTTAATGAGACGACTAACTTGGATTTGTGTTATTGGGAACTTTGTGCTTCAGGCTGCTTAGCTTCCTGGTCTTCAAAATAAAGTTGCTCTAAATAAAATTCTCTATCCTGGTGCAAATTGCAGGAGTTCCGAGCAATGTGCCCGGACGCCTTGCCAGCCAGCTTGCCCTGACCTCCTTTTCAGCAAATGGTTCTAGATTAAGTTCCTAAGATCTGAGTTCCTATAAATCCAAGGCTGCTCTACACATGACAATGGGACTGGTCAAGACTTATGGATGGTCTTATTACACTTCTTTCTGTTCTGTGTTTTCGGTTGGTGTCATGACTGTTGGTATTTCTGTGGTATGTGCTTTCATAGTACCCTGTTTTGAATCTTGGAAACGACAGCCTTCTTCTTTTGAGGCTCAGATAGAAGGCATTCAGTTTCATCTTCGGTGCATAAATCCAGTTGTTTGTAGCTTGCTTGGGAACTTGTCCATATGTCTCCTCCTCAACGGATTAAAGAAAGGGCAACCTGAAGGCAATGACAAACATATTCCTTTGACTCTATCTCTAGTGCACACATTGGTGTGTTTTCTAAGGCGGGGTGTTTCAGTGGTTATGTGGATGTTTTACTGGAATCAGTGTTTCTCACAGCTTATTTAAACAGAATGGATTCCGGAGTCAAACCTTTCTCAAACTAACTTTTTTCAGAGCAGAGCACAGTTTTGTTTGACTTTGTCCTTGGTGCAGACCATCTGTTGTTTTGGTTGATAGGCAAATTTATGTACAATAGTGTAGATGTAGGCTTAGACGTAACAAGACCATGTTTTGGAGGCCATATTGCGGACTGAGTCATGACCCAGATAAATGTTTATTGCACTGTTTGTTGCTGTGTTTTACAAACTGCCATGCATGCAATGCATGAACAAGACCATAACCAGGAGGGATTTCATCCAGTGTCTGGCTGATGAGCTTCGTGAAAATCACATGAGGGCCAGGAAAGCAGCACCACAGCCCACGAAGAAGAGACAGTAGATATATTTCCATCCATTTCTCAAATATGCAAATAATCCTAAAGTCACATAAAAAACATACATGCAATTCCGTGGGCAAAGTGTGCTTACATCTAATGTCTCCCGGCAAGAGTTCGAATAAAGAAAAAAAACGAACTCAAAGCCACTTACAGGGCTCCGGTACCAACCCTCTAGTAACAGGTTTGGACCTCAGGTCCGGTTTAGGTCGGCGTCGGTTAGATTCACCCCTCTGTTAACAGTCTAAGAATCCCATAGTTCCCCCATTGGCTTCCTTCACCCACTTCAGTTGCACTGAAAACTCACCCCTATAAAACCGTACACAGAAGTGGGCAATCTCTATGGTTGAACGACTGCTCTAACCTTATATGAGTGCAAGTTGGTGTGGTTGCGGATAAAAGATTTATCGGTATGTATAATATACCCAAAGGAGGTAATAATAGTAACGGGCTAGATATAACCATTCAGATCCTATGATAAAATATGCACAGTAACCTATAACCTTTCACATTACCAGGAGGAAATATATGACTTATATTCAGTTGTACAATTAAAAGTAAAATAATAAACCATTACATTTCGTGAAACTGTTGCTTTAAATGC
This sequence comes from Argentina silus, assembly GCF_951799395.1. NCBI lineage: Eukaryota > Metazoa > Chordata > Actinopteri > Argentiniformes > Argentinidae > Argentina > Argentina silus. The sequence continues at coordinate 27,828,936 of NC_139657.1, forward strand.
AGGATATGATCTTTAATAATGGTTCAAAGCAATACAGCATAGCTAAAATATCATAAAAGAGGGTTACAGACAGTGTTCTAAAAGGTTAATCTGATATAATGTAAAAACATGGTAAAATCATAAAAGTAATAAATGCCATACCTCTATCCCTACTCTGCCTGTTTTGCTGCTTATCAGGGAAATTTAGAGAGGCCCCAGTTCCACTCCGTCGAGCGGACCCGATTCCTCTTTCCGCCGTGGCTGTGGTAGAGAGCTTGAGTTTCCTCTTCCCAGCCAAGGGACTCTGATTCCCCGCGGAGGGTCTCAGCTTTGCCCCTAACGAGTAGGACCTGGAAAATCTACTAAAATTGTCTTCTTTGATTGATTGAAGATCCTGAAATCATGAAGATCCTGAACACCCGTGTCCAAGTATCTTCCGTGAAACTGTCGAAAAACCTATAATAATATGTCTAATTGTGATCCAGGAACTTGTGAAAACCTATAATAATAGACCCCAGTCTTACTCACTACCACAGCCTCAACAGCTAAGGACGATGCCTAGTGCTGAGAGAGGAACAGTGGAGTTTTCAGAGTGTGGTCTAGTAACTTACTGTCTAGGACAAGTGCTGAGGACAAGTACTGTCAAGAAACTTGTCCTCAATAGCTGTTCAGCGGTTGCAATTCGTGAGTCAGAATTTGATCAGAGTATGAGCTCCGGGCTTGGTCTCCAACACACTCTCTCCTGCTCCGATGCTTCAGGTATTACGCTCCGCAGCGGGGTGCGCGCCCAGCGAAATGCTCTGGGGAGCTCGTTTTATACCCTTGCCAAAAGTACCTCTCTACCTTGTGTATGTGTGTCTATGTCTGAACATTGTGTGTCTAAGTTTCCATTGTGTGTGTCTATGTTCTGCAGAGCAGGCCTGCAAAGTATTTTTTCAGAGAATATAAAAATAAAAAAGAGGAAGAGGGTATTGCAATAACACCAGATTTCGCAACACTAAGAGTAGGACATTTTCTCTGTCCCTCAATAAGTATGGCTTTCAGGCCCTATCACACCAACACATTCTCCAACTGTATAACAATTTAATAATCAGGCATTTTAAAGGATCCAAAACCAGTAAATTACTCTATTCTTCATACTATTAGTTTTACACATCTTCAACATGTTCACACTTGATTTTGGACACCATGGTACTTTCCTGTTGGGGACTTTCCACCACCTGACCTGCCTCTCCCGGCAGGCCTTACACAATATCCCCTTTCTTGCAGTGATTAATCTTTGTACCCATGACTACAACTTTCAGTAATATAGTACCTTACTTCAGTGATCATCTCTAAGTAAGATTACACAATCAAACATGGGTATTCTCATATTCTTAGCACTTTCTTTGATAGCGGGCCGTTATCACGATGAGGCCTACGCAGATATGGTGACACGGGGTCAAGCACTCTCACTCTAGTTACGTCTATGCAGTTAGGCTGTCGCATATGTTTGAATCAACTTATCATCTATAGGCCATTATGCAATTACACATTTTTGAATCAACTTATCATTTACTGATCCTGGAAGGTGGAGCTGATGAACGGCTCCGTCCCCTCTTCCAGCACCAGGTTTGACATCTCCAGCTGTAGCCGGTACAACTCGTAAAGTAGATCCGTGAAGTCAGCCTCGCCAGACATTTCTGGTGAAGGACTCCGCGGTATGGTCTCCGATAAGATCCCTGTCTCTAGAGTGAGGATTGGCATTTGGTCATCCTCTGGTATCATAATTACTATTTTAGGATCATCCTCAGTCGTATCCTTTAGTTCCAACAGGGCCTGTGAAGTTGGCGGGGGCGGTGGTGTAACCTCCTTCTTTTCTTGCGCCCCCTGGCCTCTTGTGGGTTTCCCAGGAGCTTTGCGCTTCGCCTCAAGACCCCTCTCAGCCTTCGTGCCCAACCTGTTGTAACCTGGGTAACTCTGGGAGTGGTGCTCAGGCCGGGGGAAGGCCATACTAGACTCGCCCTCGGCGACACTATCTTTTTATCAAATAAAACGTATGCGTGTATTACATATGCGTAATGATGTCACTTACTCTGAAGGCATTTCCATTACCTGTTTTGCTCAGTTGATGTTTTGCGAATAAAACGTATGCAAATAAATGGTCAAACTTGCCACACCGGTCTTAGCGCATGCTCTTTAGGCAACAATTCAAAGATATAATGAACAAATTAATCCTAACCTATATGGGACCACGCAATTATTATTAATTAATTAACACGCAATCATGCAATTCATGAGCTGCAACGCTGGAAAAACCAAGTACATGTTATTTTCCAAATCAAGATAAATGTATCTGATGATTTATGCATATGCACATTGGGTGGTGCCCACATTGTGCGTGTCCTCGCTTAAAAATACCTGGGCATTTGGTTAGACAAAGTTGACAGAGTTGACCTTTAGAAAACATACAGAGAAGCTTGTTAAAAAGCTACGGTGGGCTTCTTTTATAGGAATAGATCTTGCCTTTCAATGAACAGAAGAAAGCGGATTATCAACCTTCATGCCAGTGCTAGATTATAGTGATGTCATCTACCAAAATCTACATCCTGTACATAGCACCATTACTCTCTTTTCTCCTATTGCATGAACTCCCAGCATAACTCGCTACTGAAGTCTAAGAACATAAGTGACCAAACTCGTTCTCTGGGTTGGTTAACTCTTGAGGTTCCTAAGGTCTCCACCAAATTGGGTATCTTTGCTTTTAGTTTTGGTGTACCTCACTAATGGAAAAATCAACAGAGTACATTACCGTTGGCTGTTCTGGTGCCACTCGGGCAATTTGGATCGAGGACCTCTTTGTTGAAAAATGTGATTGTTTTTCCTGATTGTGTTTTATAATGTTGTAGTTTTGTAAGATATATGATTGTAAAGTATACATATGCAGGGCTCCCTTGTAAAAGAGACATTGGTCTCAATAGGATTCCCTACTAATATAAAGGTTCAATGAAAATAAAATAATGTGTACTAATACAGGTCATGTTTTATTTTTAATACATTTTTGAAAATGTTTTTTTTCACTATGAAAGTGTCCAGTAAGCTGTGTAGATCAGTAGAAAAACATCCTAATTTAATGCCATTTCAATTTCACACTCTAAGGCAACCAAATGTGAACATTGTCTTTTCCAAGACACTCTATATGTAATATACTAAGGCACATTGTCTGGCTCTCCAGGATTAATGAACCACAATATCATATCTGTTTATTGTATCATATGTGCATAGTGTCAGAGGTCTGTTAATTGCATCATATGAGCATATGTGGTCTGTGGGATATGACAAAAGTGTTAAGGGATGTTAAGTGTAAACAAATTCTGGTGGCAAAAATATTTTTTTGTCTGACATTTTTATTCAATGACTTCTCGTATTGTTTACAGGCAGTGGTTCCGTCAACAGGGTTCCATGAATTAACTTCTTGTTGGTGTTAAATACTTCAATTTCAGCATTCAATTTCCCACAGGGTTCCCCCAATGAAGTCATTATATTGTTCACCAATGGTGACAGGAGTCGTTGATACGTCTCATACTCATGAACCTCATACCCCCCATGCCCCCCATGCCCATGCCCATGCCCATGTTGAAGTTCCTGTACTCCCCAGGCCTCATGTACATCATCCTGCCTCTGTAGTGGGGCTGCTCATACATGAGCCAGTGGCCATCCATCACGTTGCAGGACATACAGTTGGACATCTGGTAACGATCCATGATGGAGTCACAGTCGCCCATCATCTCGTGCATCTGACCTCCGAAGCTCTCCCTCTCGTAGATTCTCATCCTGAAGTTTCCTCTGTGCTGTAGTAGGAGGAAGAACACGTTTTATTGGGAATGATACTGTACAGTGGTTGAAGGTGCAATCCGTAATGGCTCACTTCTTGTTTTGGTATAATGTTGAGAGATGGGAAATGTGAGACCTCTCAAAGAGTTCTGGGTGCAAGTCTGTGATAATTAGATGATAGTTGTAAACATATGTTTGTTCACAAAGACATTTTTTACTAACAACAACCTTATATTTTGAGTTATGATCATGTAAGGAATTTAAATAGGTATCCGTCTATCTGTCTACCTAACAACATTTAGACTTGGTCATAGGCTTACCATGGGGATCATGCGGGAATACTTCATACAGTCACTCATGCCCATCATACTGACCTCATACCATGCTTACAAAGGCTATATATCATGAAATTGAATTACCATTGAAAAGCACAAGAAATCCCAGATAAAAGCTCAGGAATTGTTTCTATGTTACTCTATTTGATAGGTAGTATGTAATATATTGGGGACTGGTAACAGGTGTAAACCATAAAATTAGGCTGACCATAAAGGCAACAAAGTAACTGAATGTTGAGGGAAAGAAAGAGATAGATAGACGGATACTTATCCATCTACCTAAGATTATTTAGTCATGCTCATATGCTTACCATGGGGATGTGGCGGAAGGACCTGACACAGTCACTCATTCCCATCATGCTCATGTAGTCGGAGTACTCTCCCCTTCTCATGAAGTACTGGTTGCCCATATAGTTGCTGCGGTCATAGACCATGAAGCAGCCACTGTGCACCCTGCAGGAGTGGCAGTGGCTCATGTAGGAAGACATGTCAGGACAGTCGCTGCTACAATCGTAGGAGCGACCCATGAAGTTCCTGTCCTCATAGAAGGTAATCTGAAAAGAAACAGAATCCTTTTGTTGAACTATCCAAACATACATAGCAAGAGGATGCATCTTGGGCCCTTCTCGATCACACAGATAGTAAAAGTGCCTCGGGTAAGTAAGGCTTTCCGATGCTCTGAGCACAAGAGCCTTTAGTGTAACAATCTTCTTTGTAATCAATTCAAATTAATATTACTTTGAATGAGAGTAAAATGTTGACACATTATATATACATATATATTATTTAGTTTTGTACATATTATTGTAAAGTGAGGTACAGAAACAGCACAGTTTTGAATATTGCAACATATTCTGTCCACAAAACAGTCTGTCTTTGGGCAACTTTGTGCAATGAGGTCTGCTTTATGGACAGAAAAAGGGGTCCTTAGTTAAACAAATCTAAACATTCACACATTTATAAGAACATTTGACATTGCTTACCCTGCCCATCATGTTCTCAGTGGAGGTCATTTTGGCTCAGTGTCTTGCTGCTTCTGCGGCTGCTGCTCTTGGTCCTGTACTGACTTCCTACCTGTTTGAAACCTTCCTTTTTATACCCGAGTGCCAAAGGCCCCATTGTTCAAACACCTGACCCAGCAACATGGTATTGAAGCCCACTGAGCACTGAGGTTTGTTCTTCTTTTCAGGGACTGGAACCCTCAAAATACTTTACTTGGCATATTTCACCTTGTCAAAGTGCCAGTCATCTTCCATGGCCCTTTTTACACCTGTTCCTCTCATCCACCTTCTGTCATCTGATCACAATGAACGGAATACTTTCATGAACAAAGTGAAACGAAGTGAAAAAAAGACAATGTTTTAAGTTAGATATTTAGAGCTGAAAAGGGTTTTCCAGCACACTCAGTTTTGACTCCTGTTAGAGTAGCTTTGTTGGGCTAGTGTACTTCAAACAACATAGGTTACACTCAGCACAGGGCAGGTTGTTTAGAATTTGCACCTTCTTCCAAACAGCCTCATACTTACTCTTCAGAGAGGTAATATATCTTATAGTGGACTGCTTTCAGAAGAATAGCCTATCTAGGTTTGCAATTGCTAATAAAGGTTATACAGTATACACTAATGATAACTAACATTACCAACATTATTCCAAAGACAAGATGATCAGAACATCCCCTGACACCCCCACAACATAGGTTACACAACACTCTGGATTTACTACACATATGAGCATTATCAATAATTAGTGATCACTATTTACGCTTGATTATTTTGTATTATGCAAGTTTATCATTTGTGTTCCTAATACAGCATCATTTTCACGAGTCAGATGCTACTGGTAATCAAATGTGAATATACAGGAAGATATACTACAACCCATTGACCCCACCAGATGCTCTAAAAAGACCTGGCTTACCAGAAACACCTGTCAAGCAAATTGTTGTTGATTTTTGGTGCCCTGAAATACTGTTGTCATTTCTAAATCGTGAAACCAAATTATGTACACCTTCAAATAAAACCTGAGAAGCTCTCCTTTAACCTCATAGTAATTGTTTGATTTCAAATCCAAACTAGCGCCAAAAGAAGATAAATGCTTCACTGTTCCATTACTTATGCAGGGCACTGTAGATGTGATCAACCCACATAAAACATGATTCGCCTTACGTTTAGCCATGTGCATTAGTTTGAAATACACCCAAATTGGACAGAAGAATGAATGTAAACATAAACTAATAATTGATTTGGTCATATCCATTTTTGTTTTACCAAAGGAAATAATGTCTCAGGAGCTTGAGAGTAGGTGCTGCAGGTGGTCTTGGACTGGGAAGAAGTAAATTCTGAAGTGTACAAAAACATCTTGTCTGCCCAAACACAAGTTAATGCCTCCAAACTCATTGGACGGCACTTCATCATACATCAATCATTGACCCCAAACATACTGCCATAACAACTACAGTAGATCACTGTTTAGTGTATTCATTGGTCAGTGACGATAGTGCACGGCTAACGCCAAGTGGTAGCAAGTCTCTGGGCCTTTTTCACACGTTTTCAAGGGGCATTACACCTTGGCAAAACAACCTCCTTTCCGCCAAGCTAATGGTTAGACTTACTGTTCCTCATGACACACACATTTAAGTTGTTAATATTGTTTTAGGCAATGGCAATGGTGTTAGGCAATGGTTTCCAATGGTTATTTGTCAAATGATGTGCTATATGATGTTACAATGCATAGGGCTGATAAGACAATGTTCCACGATTTTACTTGATAGGGACTGACTATTGCAAATCAATTCCACTTGGACAGCCGCAATGACAAGTTAATTCGAAGCCATTGCTATTCTTGTCTTCGAATGCAATGCAATATTTTAAGAATAACATTTCACATGGCTAACACAAAAGCAACAATTCTGACAGCACTACTTTCACATGTATAGCCAAATCAGTGACTGGTTCTGGTTGGATGTAGGCTATTGATACAGAAGTCATTTGTTCACTTGATTACAGTAGGCTTATTGTGTAATTGGGCCAGAGGTCATTGGAGATGTGCGTATAATAGTTGTTGGAGACATATGCATAATCCTCCTTCTATTGGTGGAATAGGCTAAAAGATTGGCACAGGACAACTCTGCTCACCTTGTTATGTTTGCGTGATATAACCATTTTTTTCAAAGTATAATGAGAACGGCTACTTTGAACTGTTCATATTTTTCTTCTGCACAAACTGGCCAGAGATTTTCGTGACATTAAACTCAAAGTGGAGCCAGTGAGGTGTTAACACAGCCACCGAGAGATGGGTGCACTTGTAGGCACAATTGCAGCAGAGTATGTTTTGCCACAGAATGACACAACAACCCAACTGAGACTCTGGCATCGGCCATCTGGTGTGCATGCCGCAAAACTAGTGGCCACTCGTCGTTCCGTCAAATGAGGTTGATTCCAGCGTGACTTTCATTTTCTACTTTCAAATATTCAAATTTATACCTGGGCCAACGTCATTTTTGTTTGCCCAGATCGGACGATAGAAGCATTTCTCATACTTCTATAAATTGCTGACATCATAACATAGCACTTACACCATCCAGGGCAGCCAGCCAGATTACGCACAGAGAATGTGTACGCGCAGCGTGGAAAAATTAAACAGCTGCAACTAGTAGACTACAGTATTAGATTAGATATTATTATTATTATTAGATATTAGATTCTCTGTGCAGTATAGGCCACTACATGGTATTGACAATAAAGTTGATGATGAAAGAACATGAAATATCGTGGCCATATTAAAACAAATCGCTTGGTACAGCTAGGCAGAATAGGAGCTTCAATTGTTGCTTGTTTTGAGGTCTTTTTGCCTAAAATCTTATCATCGGGAAATTAAATGCATGTTCATTCGGATTTAAATGTTAAGATTGACTTGACCATGTTATTAATAAGGGTTGTCCTTCTGTCCCCGTCATTAATAGTTTAATGAGACGACTAACTTGGAGTTGTGTTATTGGGAACTTTGTGCTTCAGGCTGCTTAGCTTCCTGGTCTTCAAAATAAAGTTGCTCTAAATAAAATTCTCTATCCTGGTGCAAATTGCAGGAGTTCCGAGCAATGTGCCCGGACACCTTGCCAGCCAGCTTGCCCTGACCTCCTTTTCAGCAAATGGTTCTAGATTAAGTTCCTAAGATCTGAGTTCCTATAAATCCAAGGCTGCTCTACACATGACAATGGGACTGGTCAAGACTTATGGATGGTCTTATTACACTTCTTTCTGTTCTGTGTTTTCGGTTGGTGTCATGACTGTTGGTATTTCTGTGGTATGTGCTTTCATAGTACCCTGTTTTGAATCTTGGAAACGACAGCCTTCTTCTTTTGAGGCTCAGATAGAAGGCATTCAGTTTCATCTTCGGTGCATAAATCCAGTTGTTTGTAGCTTGCTTGGGAACTTGTCCATATGTCTCCTCCTCAACGGATTAAAGAAAGGGCAACCTGAAGGCAATGACAAACATATTCCTTTGACTCTATCTCTAGTGCACACATTGGTGTGTTTTCTAAGGCGGGGTGTTTCAGTGGTTATGTGGATGTTTTACTGGAATCAGTGTTTCTCACAGCTTATTTAAACAGAATGGATTCCGGAGTCAAACCTTTCTCAAACTAACTTTTTTCAGAGCAGAGCACAGTTTTGTTTGACTTTGTCCTTGGTGCAGACCATCTGTTGTTTTGGTTGATAGGCAAATTTATGTACAATAGTGTAGATGTAGGCTTAGACGTAACAAGACCATGTTTTGGAGGCCATATTGCGGACTGAGTCATGACCCAGATAAATGTTTATTGCACTGTTTGTTGCTGTGTTTTACAAACTGCCATGCATGCAATGCATGAACAAGACCATAACCAGGAGGGATTTCATCCAGTGTCTGGCTGATGAGCTTCGTGAAAATCACATGAGGGCCAGGAAAGCAGCACCACAGCCCACGAAGAAGAGACAGTAGATATATTTCCATCCATTTCTCGATTGTATGCAAATAATCCTAAAGTCACATAAAAAACATACATGCAATTCCGTGGGCAAAGTGTGTTTACATCTAATGTCTCTCGGCAAGAGTTCGAATAAAGAAAAAAAACGAACTCAAAGCCACTTACAGGGCTCCGGTACCAACCCTCTAGTAACAGGTTTGGACCTCAGGTCCGGTTTAGGTCGGCGTCGGTTAGATTCACTCCTCTGTTAACAGTCTAAGAATCCCATAGTTCCCCCATTGGCTTCCTTCACCCACTTCAGTTGCACTGAAAACTCACCCCTATAAAACCGTACACAGAAGTGGGCAATCTCTATGGTTGAACGACTGCTCTAACCTTATATGAGTGCAAGTTGGTGTGGTTGCGGATAAAAGATTTATCGGTATGTATAATATACCCAAAGGAGGTAATAATAGTAACGGGCTAGATATAACCATTCAGATCCTATGATAAAATATGCACAGTAACCTATAACCTTTCACATTACCAGGAGGAAATATATGACTTATATTCAGTTGTACAATTAAAAGTAAAATAATAAACCATTACATTTCGTGAAACTGTTGCTTTAAATGCAGGATATGATCTTTAATAATGGTTCAAAGCAATACAGCATAGCTAAAATATCATAAAAGAGGGTTACAGACAGTGTTCTAAAAGGTTAATCTGATATAATGTAAAAACATGGTAAAATCATAAAAGTAATAAATGCCATACCTCTATCCCTACTCTGCCTGTTTTGCTGCTTATCAGGGAAATTTAGAGAGGCCCCAGTTCCACTCCGTCGAGCGGACCCGATTCCTCTTTCCGCCGTGGCTGTGGTAGAGAGCTTGAGTTTCCTCTTCCCAGCCAAGGGACTCTGATTCCCCGCGGAGGGTCTCAGCTTTGCCCCTAACGAGTAGGACCTGGAAAATCTACTAAAATTGTCTTCTTTGATTGATTGAAGATCCTGAAATCATGAAGATCCTGAAATCATGAAGATCCTGAACACCCGTGTCCAAGTATCTTCCGTGAAACTGTCGAAAAACCTATAATAATATGTCTAATTGTGATCCAGGAACTTGTGAAAACCTATAATAATAGACCCCAGTCTTACTCACTACCACAGCCTCAACAGCTAAGGACGATGCCTAGTGCTGAGAGAGGAACAGTGGAGTTTTCAGAGTGTGGTCTAGTAACTTGCTAAATCCTACAGAAATGTTGTCCAAGTACTGTCAAGAAACTTGTCCTCAATAGCTGTTCAGCGGTTGCAATTCGTGAGTCAGAATTTGATCAGAGTATGAGCTCCGGGCTTGGTCTCCAACACACTCTCTCCTGCTCCGATGCTTCAGGTATTACGCTCCGCAGCGGGGTGCGCGCCCAGCGAAATGCTCTGGGGAGCTCGTTTTATACCCTTGCCAAAAGTACCTCTCTACCTTGTGTATGTGTGTCTATGTCTGAACATTGTGTGTCTAAGTTTCCATTGTGTGTGTCTATGTTCTGCAGAGCAGGCCTGCAAAGTATTTTTTCAGAGAATATAAAAATAAAAAAGAGGAAGAGGGTATTGCAATAACACCAGATTTGGCAACACTAAGAGTAGGAAATTTTCTCTGTCCCTCAATAAGTATGGCTTTCAGGCCCTATCACACCAACACATTCTCCAACTGTATAACAATTTAATAATCAGGCATTTTAAAGGATCCAAAACCAGTAAATTACTCTATTCTTCATACTATTAGTTTTACACATCTTCAACATGTTCACACTTGATTTTGGACACCATGGTACTTTCCTGTTGGGGACTTTCCACCACCTGACCTGCCTCTCCCGGCAGGCCTTACACAATATCCCCTTTCTTGCAGTGATTAATCTTTGTACCCATGACTACAACTTTCAGTAATATAGTACCTTACTTCAGTGATCATCTCTAAGTAAGGTTACACAATCAAACATGGGTATTCTCATATTCTTAGCACTTTCTTTGATAGCGGGCCGTTATCACGATGAGGCCTACGCAGATATGGTGACACGGGGTCAAGCACTCTCACTCTAGTTACGTCTATGCAGTTAGGCTGTCGCATATGTTTGAATCAACTTATCATCTATAGGCCATTATGCAATTACACATTTTTGAATCAACTTATCATTTACTGATCCTGGAAGGTGGAGCTGATGAACGGCTCCGTCCCCTCTTCCAGCACCAGGTTTGACATCTCCAGCTGTAGCCGGTACAACTCGTAAAGTAGATCCGTGAAGTCAGCCTCGCCAGACATTTCTGGTGAAGGACTCCGCGGTATGGTCTCCGATAAGATCCCTGTCTCTAGAGTGAGGATTGGCATTTGGTCATCCTCTGGTATCATAATTACTATTTTAGGATCATCCTCAGTCGTATCCTTTAGTTCCAACAGGGCCTGTGAAGTTGGCGGGGGCGGTGGTGTAACCTCCTTCTTTTCTTGCGCCCCCTGGCCTCTTGTGGGTTTCCCAGGAGCTTTGCGCTTCGCCTCAAGACCCCTCTCAGCCTTCGTGCCCAACCTGTTGTAACCTGGGTAACTCTGGGAGTGGTGCTCAGGCCGGGGGAAGGCCATACTAGACTCGCCCTCGGCGACACTATCTTTTTATCAAATAAAACGTATGCGTGTATTACATATGCGTAATGATGTCACTTACTCTGAAGGCATTTCCATTACCTGTTTTGCTCAGTTGATGTTTTGCGAATAAAACGTATGCAAATAAATGGTCAAACTTGCCACACCGGTCTTAGCGCATGCTCTTTAGGCAACAATTCAAAGATATAATGAACAAATTAATGCTAACCTATATAGGACCACGCAATTATTATTAATTAATTAACACGCAATCATGCAATTCATGAGCTGCAACGCTGGAAAAACCAAGTACATGTTATTTTCCAAATCAAGATAAATGTATCTGATGATTTATGCATATGCACATTGGGTGGTGCCCACATTGTGCGTGTCCTCGCTTAAAAATACCTGGGCATTTGGTTAGACAAAGTTGACAGAGTTGACCTTTAGAAAACATACAGAGAAGCTTGTTAAAAAGCTACGGTGGGCTTCTTTTATAGGAATAGATCTTGCCTTTCAATGAACAGAAGAAAGCGGATTATCAACCTTCATGCCAGTGCTAGATTATAGTGATGTCATCTACCAAAATCTACATCCTGTACATAGCACCATTACTCTCTTTTCTCCTATTGCATGAACTCCCAGCATAACTCGCTACTGAAGTCTAAGAACATAAGTGACCAAACTCGTTCTCTGGGTTGGTTAACTCTTGAGGTTCCTAAGGTCTCCACCAAATTGGGTATCTTTGCTTTTAGTTTTGGTGTACCTCACTAATGGAAAAATCAACAGAGTACATTACCGTTGGCTGTTCTGGTGCCACTCGGGCAATTTGGATCGAGGACCTCTTTGTTGAAAAATGTGATTGTTTTTCCTGATTGTGTTTTATAATGTTGTAGTTTTGTAGGATATATGATTGTAAAGTATACATATGCAGGGCTCCCTTGTAAAAGAGACATTGGTCTCAATAGGATTCCCTACTAAAATAAAGGTTCAATGAAAATAAAATAATGTGTACTAATACAGGTCATGTTTTATTTTTAATACATTTTTGAAAATGTTTTTTTTCACTATGAAAGTGTCCAGTAAGCTGTGTAGATCAGTAGAAAAACATCCTAATTTAATGCCATTTCAATTTCACACTCTAAGGCAACCAAATGTGAACATTGTCTTTTCCAAGACACTCTATATGTAATATACTAAGGCACATTGTCTGGCTCTCCAGGATTAATGAACCACAATATCATATCTGTTTATTGTATCATATGTGCATAGTGTCAGAGGTCTGTTAATTGCATCATATGAGCATATGTGGTCTGTGGGATATGACAAAAGTGTTAAGGGATGTTAAGTGTAAACAAATTCTGGTGGCTAAAATATTTTTTTGTCTGACATTTTTATTCAATGACTTCTCGTATTGTTTACAGGCAGTGGTTCCGTCAACAGGGTTCCATGAATTAACTTCTTGTTGGTGTTAAATACTTCAATTTAAGCATTCAATTTCCCACAGGGTTCCCCCAAATGAAGTCATTATATTGTTCACCAATGGTGACAGGAGTCGTTGATACGTCTCATACTCATGAACCTCATACCCCCCATGCCCCCCATGCCCATGCCCATGCCCATGTTGAAGTTCCTGTACTCCCCAGGCCTCATGTACATCATCCTGCCTCTGTAGTGGGGCTGCTCATACATGAGCCAGTGGCCATCCATCACGTTGCAGGACATACAGTTGGACATCTGGTAACGATCCATGATGGAGTCACAGTCGTCCATCATCTCGTGCATCTGACCTCCGAAGCTCTCCCTCTCGTAGATTCTCATCCTGAAGTTTCCTCTGTGCTGTAGTAGGAGGAAGAACACGTTTTATTGGGAATGATACTGTACAGTGGTTGAAGGTGCAATCCGTAATGGCTCACTTCTTGTTTTGGTATAATGTTGAGAGATGGGAAATGTGAGACCTCTCAAAGAGTTCTGGGTGCAAGTCTGTGATAATTAGATGATAGTTGTAAACATATGTTTGTTCACAAAGACATTTTTTACTAACAACAACCTTATATTTTGAGTTATGATCATGTAAGGAATTTAAATAGGTATCCGTCTATCTGTCTACCTAACAACATTTAGACTTGGTCATAGGCTTACCATGGGGATCATGCGGGAATACTTCATACAGTCACTCATGCCCATCATACTGACCTCATACCATGCTTACAAAGGCTATATATCATGAAATTGAATTACCATTGAAAAGCACAAGAAATCCCAGATAAAAGCTCAGGAATTGTTTCTATGTTACTCTATTTGATAGGTAGTATGTAATATATTGGGGACTGGTAACAGGTGTAAACCATAAAATTAGGCTGACCATAAAGGCAACAAAGTAACTGAATGTTGAGGGAAAGAAAGAGATAGATAGACGGATACTTATCCATCTACCTAAGATTATTTAGTCATGCTCATATGCTTACCATGGGGATATAGCGGAAGGACCTGACACAGTCATTCATTCCCATCATGCTCATGTAGTCGGAGTACTCTCCCCTTCTCATGAAGTACTGGTTGCCCATATAGTTGGTGCGGTCATAGACCATGAAGCAGCCACTGTGCACCCTGCAGGAGTGGCAGCGGCTCATGTAGGAAGACATGTCAGGACAGTCGCTGCTACAATCGTAGGAGCGACCCATGAAGTTCCTGTCCTCATAGAAGGTAATCTGAAAAGAAACAGAATCCTTTTGTTGAACTATCCAAACATACATAGCAAGAGGATGCATCTTGGGCCCTTCTCGATCACACAGATAGTAAAAGTGCCTCGGGTAAGTAAGGCTTTCCGATGCTCTGAGCACAAGAGCCTTTAGTGTAACAATCTTCTTTGTAATCAATTCAAATTAATATTACTTTGAATGAGAGTAAAATGTTGACACATTATATATACATATATATTATTTAGTTTTGTACATATTATTGTAAAGTGAGGTACAGAAACAGCACAGTTTTGAATATTGCAACATATTCTGTCCACAAAACAGTCTGTCTTTGGGCAACTTTGTGCAATGAGGTCTGCATTATGGACAGAAAAAGGGGTCCTTAGTTAAACAAATCTAAACATTCACACATTTATAAGAACATTTGACATTGCTTACCCTGCCCATCATGTTCTCAGTGGAGGTCATTTTGGCTCAGTGTCTTGCTGCTTCTGCGGCTGCTGCTCTTGGTCCTGTACTGACTTCCTACCTGTTTGAAACCTTCCTTTTTATACCTGAGTGCCAAAGGCCCCATTGTTCAAACACCTGACCCAGCAACATGGCATAGAAGCCCACTGAGCACTGAGGTTTGTTCTTCTTTTCAGGGACTGGAACCCTCAAAATACTTTACTTGGCATATTTCACCTTGTCAAAGTGCCAGTCATCTTCCATGGCCCTTTTTACACCTGTTCCTCTCATCCACCTTCTGTCATCTGATCACAATGAACGGAATACTTTCATGAACAAAGTGAAACGAAGTGAAAAAAAGACAATGTTTTAAGTTAGATATTTAGAGCTGAAAAGGGTTTTCCAGCACACTCAGTTTTGACTCCTGTTAGAGTAGCTTTGTTGGGCTAGTGTACTTCAAACAACATAGGTTACACTCAGCACAGGGCAGGTTGTTTAGAATTTGCACCTTCTTCCAAACAGCCTCATACTTACTCTTCAGAGAGGTAATATATCTTATAGTGGACTGCTTTCAGAAGAATAGCCTATCTAGGTTTGCAATTGCTAATAAAGGTTATACAGTATACACTAATGATAACTAACATTACCAACATTATTCCAAAGACAAGATGATCAGAACATCCCCTGACACCCCCACAACATAGGTTACACAACACTCTGGATTTACTACACATATGAGCATTATCAATAATTAGTGATCACTATTTACGCTTGATTATTTTGTATTATGCAAGTTTATCATTTGTGTTCCTAATACAGCATCATTTTCACGAGTCAGATGCTACTGGTAATCAAATGTGAATATACAGGAAGATATACTACAACCCATTGACCCCACCAGATGCTCTAAAAAGACCTGGCTTACCAGAAACACCTGTCAAGCAAATTGTTGTTGATTTTTGGTGCCCTGAAATACTGTTGTCATTTCTAAATCGTGAAACCAAATTATGTACACCTTGTGACGGCCGCCGGGGTGTGCGGGCGCGTCACGGACCCAAACACAGTGTAAGTAGAGAGATCCACACCAGAATTACAGTCAAAAATATTTATTCGATTAGCGGGGAGAGGGAAATGATAGAGAGAGGGTGGGGGTGAGAAGGCGTCGTGTCGTGCAAGGGCCCCGCAGGAGATCCGTCGTCGGGAAGACAGCAGGGGGTTTCGGTACACGGTGGGTGGTCCTCTTACGTTCCAGGTCGGGGCGGCAGCGGGGTAGTCAGACAGGCGAAGGTTGGCAACGTTACGGGCTGTCGGACGGTCTCGGGGTCGGGCTTCAAAGGGGGCTCTCCTATGGTCAGGGATCGTACACAGGTCAACGGTGACTTGGCTTACTCTCGCTCTCATCCACTACTCCGTGGTTCGCCTTAGCAACTCCTCCTCACTGGGTGCTCCGTGTGCTCCTTTTGTACCGTCTCTGCTGCTCCTGCTGATGCCCTTCACCTGTGCCTTGATGGGCAGGAACTCCATGTATGGGCATACGGTGATTATCTCCACGGGTTGCAGCTGTGGCCCCTTGGGGCGCAGGAACTCCATACATGGTCCTGCCAAAGACAACACGGGGCAAGAGAGGGACAGCAGAAACAAAGCGAGGCGAGATATACACTCCACTTACCACCGTCCCACACTCGCGCATGGGCTTAGGCACGGGGCGGGCGCCACATATCCCCCTCCTGAGCTCCGACCTCACGGGAGGGGCGGCCCAGCCTCCTAGTGCGTCCCGCCGTGAGAGAGCGTCGGCGTTCCCATGCGCGGCCCCTGCTCGGTGGACCACGTCGAAGGAGAAGGGTTGAAGGGAGAGGAACCAGCGGGTGACCCGGGCGTTGCTGTCTTTGTTCCTCGCCATCCAGACCAGTGGTGCGTGATCGGTGACCAGGGTGAACTGCCGCCCCAGTAGGTAATACCGGAGGGACTCCAGAGCCCATTTAATGGCCAGGCATTCTTTCTCTATAGTTGAGTAATTTTTCTCTCTTGGGAACAATTTACGGCTGATATACATGATGGGATGTTCCTCGCCTTCTCGTAGCTGGGAAAGGACGGCACCCACCCCGGTCTCCGATGCGTCCGTCTGTACCACTAGCGGTTGTTGGAAGTCCGGGGTCACCAACACTGGGTCCGTGCAGAGTGCCTCCTTCAGCCCTGCGAACGCCTGTTCCGCCTCCGGCGTCCATTTGACCCGATCCGGCATGCGCGCGCGGGTGAGGTCGGTGAGGGGTCCTGCCAGGGAAGAGAAGTGGGGAACAAAGCGCCGATAATAGCTGGCAAGCCCTACGAAAACCCGTACCTGTTTCTTTGTCTGGGGGCGGGGCCACCCGCGGATCGCCTCGACTTTCCCTACCTGGGGCTTGACACACCCTCTCCCGATCGTGAACCCCAGGTAGTTTGCTTCTTGGAGGCCGAGCCGACACTTGGCTGGGTTTGCGGTGAGCCCCGCCTCTCGTAGGGCTTGCAGCACAGCCTCCATCTGTTTCAGGTGGGCCCCCCACTCCTCTCCGTGGATGATGATGTCGTCGATGTAGGCGGCCGCATATTCGCGGTGGGGACGGAGCACGTGATCCATGAGCCTCTGGAACGTGGCCGGCGCCCCGTGAAGCCCGAACGGGAGCTGTACGAACTGAAATAGTCCGTCCGGGGTGGAGAACGCCGTTTTCTCTCTTGCCTCAGGTGCGAGGGGCACCTGCCAATACCCTTTAGTGAGGTCCAGGGTGGTGATGTACCGGGCCCTGCCCAGCCTCTCGATCAGCTCGTCGACCCGTGGCATTGGGTAGGCATCAAACTGCGAGACCGCGTTGAGCTGGCGAAAGTCATTACAGAAGCGAATGCTCCCGTCGGGCTTGGGCACCAGCACGATGGGGCTGCTCCAGGCGCTCCGCGACCGCTCTATGATGCCAGCCTCCAGCATCGCCTGCACCTCCTGGTTTATGGCCGTCCTTCGGGCCTCGGGGATACGGTAGGGCCTGAGTTTTACCGTTTTCCCTGGGGTTGTTATGATGGGGTGGGTGATCAGGGTGGTGCGCCCGGCGGTGGAGGAGAAGACGTCGCGGTGCCTGGCGACCACCTCGGTCAGGTCGTGTCGTTGTCGTTCGGTCAGCTGCTCACCGAATGGCACGTCCTCCGACTTGGGTTTCTGTGTGGAGAGGGGGTTTGACACAGACAGCATGGCGGCGGGGGCCACCCATTTCTTTAATAAATTCACATGATAGATCTTGGTGGGCTGCCGCCTTCCCGGCTGTCTTACCCGGTAGTTGACTGGTCCTACCTTCTCCATCACCTCGTACGGCCCGTTCCACTTTGCCAGGAACTTGCACTCGGAGGTAGGTACCAGGACAAGGACCTTGTCTCCCGTCACAAACTCCCTCGGCTGCGTCCCCCTGTTGAAGGTTCGGGCCTGTGCGGTCTGGGCCGCCTCCATGTGTTCCCTTACCAGGGGCCACAGGGTGGCCATCCGTTCCCGGAGCTCTTCCACGTGCTCGACCATCGTGCGGTGTGGGGATGGCTGGCGCTCCCAGGCCTCCTTAGCCAGGTCTAGCAGTCCTCGGGGCCGTCTCCCATACAGCAGCTCGAAGGGTGAAAACCCCGTGGAAGCCTGGGGCACCTCCCGTATGGAAAACATCAGGAAGGGGAGGAGCTGGTCCCAATTCCTCCCATCCAACTCCATCACCTTTTTTAACATCTGTTTTAGTGTCTGATTGAACCTTTCCACTAAGCCGTCTGTTTGGGGGTGGTATACTGAAGTGCGAATTTGCTTTATGCGCAGGAGTCGACACACATCCTTCATAATCTTTGACATAAAGGGGGTGCCCTGGTCAGTTAAGATCTCGTCGGGGATGCCGACCCGCGTGAACATTACCACCAGCTCCTTGGCGATACCCTTGGTGGCCATGGTGCGGAGGGGAATGGCCTCGGGGTACCGGGTTGCGTAGTCCACTATCACCAAGATGTATTGGTACCCACTGCTGCTCTTGGGGAGGGGCCCGACCAGGTCCATCGCAATGCGGCTGAAAGGAACAGAGATAATAGGGAGGGGGATTAAGGGGCTTCGTACATGGGGACGGGGCGCCACCATTTGGCACTCGGGGCACTGCCGACAGTGAGTCTCCACCGCTTTCTTTACT
Source organism: Argentina silus (assembly GCF_951799395.1). Classification (NCBI taxonomy): domain Eukaryota; kingdom Metazoa; phylum Chordata; class Actinopteri; order Argentiniformes; family Argentinidae; genus Argentina; species Argentina silus. The sequence continues at coordinate 27,847,947 of NC_139657.1, forward strand.
CCGGGCCAGTAGAACCGTGCCTGAATCCGATCCAGGGTTTTCGCTACCCCCAGGTGCGCTCCCAGGAGGTGGGTGTGGGCCATCTGGAGAACTGAGGGAATATAGGCTTTGGGCACCACTAGCTGTTCCTGTCTGGCCCCGTTAGTCATGTTCATCCGATACATTAGACTGTTCTTAATGGCAAAATGTGGGTTTGGCAAGTCCCTTACCCCGTCCATCCGCTGCCCATCAACCACGCTCACCTGCTGCAGCACGCTGGCTAGGTTGCGGTCCTCCATCTGAGCTGTCCCGAACCTCCCCTTCAGGCGGGCGGGCAGTGGGGCGGCGTCGGAATCCTCCAGGAACATCCCCATTAAGTCGGCGCCATCGTCAGGGGAGGGTGAGTCGCTGTCCGTGACGACGGCTTGGGTCTCAGCAAAGGCCTGTTCTGCGGCGGCGCTGCCGGCGCCCTCGGAGATGGGGTCCGTGGAGTCTCCCGCTCCCTCCTCGTTCACGGCGCACAGTTTGGGCGGTCGTGGGGTTCTCTTCCCTCGGTGGGCCCCCCGGGCCGGGTCTTCTCGGGTCATGTGGCTCCACAGTTCCTGGAATAGGGGAGTGTCCCTCCCGATCAGCACCTCCACGGGCAGCTCCGGGACGACTCCGACCGTCCCCTGGAAGACGCCCCGGGTGGTTTGGAGCCGGACGTGTGCAGTGGGGTAATGCCTGGTCTCCCCATGGATGCAGGTTACGGCGAGGGTTTCGGGTAGGTAGGGCCGTTGGGTGTACTGGGGCCGGGCGAGCGTCACCGCGCTACCCGAGTCCAGGAGCGCCGTGGCGTCCTGCCCATTGATGCGCACCGGGGTGATCGGGGGTGTTCCCGTCGGCTGAGCCCAACAGGCCGTCAGGAGCCCGCAGGGACGTCCGGGGTCGCTCGCCGAGGGCATGGACGCCTCCTGGGCGTGGGGGCAGGCCCAGGACAGATGACCCCCCTCACCACAGGAGAAACAGCGTCTCCGGTCGGCCGTCGCCTCCGGGCGACTCGTCGGTAACAGGGGCGGGATTCTTTTCGGTGTCCGGGCCACCCTCATCACGCCCTGGGCGGCCTGGTAGCCTTCCACCAGGGATACCAGCTGCTCGGCGCTCTGGGGGTTGTTCTGGCACGCATACCTCCGGGCCTCGTGGGGCAGCGCCCTCATATATCGGTCCATGACCACCCTCTCCACCGGCCCCAGGGAAGGGGGGTCAGATACCAACCACTTGTTGGCCACCCGAGTCAGTTCGTGCATCTGGGCCCGGGGGGAAGCGGCCGGGTCGAAGGTCCACTCGTGGAGCTGTTGGGCCCGGGTCAAAAGGGTGTGGCCGAGCCGCTTGACGATCTCCGTCTTCAAGGTTGGGTATGGCACAAGCCCGCCCGCCCAGAGGTCCTGATAACAACTTTGGGCCATGCCCGACAGAAATGGCGCCACCAGGCCTGTCCATTGATCGGGGGCCCAGCCTTCCCTCTGTGCTGTCCTCTCGAACATCTGGAGGTACGCCTCCACGTCGTCGTCCCCCGTTTGTTTGACCAGGAATTGGGCCAGAGTGGCGGACTTGTGCTGGCCCTGGGCCAGCAGGCCAGCGACGAGCTCCTCATGGCGGACTTGCTGCTAGACATTGAGGTCCACGAGCTGCGCTATCAGCGCCTGGAAATCCGTACCAGTGGCCATGGCGGGGTCTGGACTGGTTTCCCGGTGCTTGGCCCCCTGGTGTCTCTGCGGTTCACTGCGTTTGGGTCCCGGGTCGCTATGCCCGCATTCTCCACCAACTGTGACGGCCGCCGGGGTGTGCGGGCGCGTCACGGACCCAAACACAGTGTAAGCAGAGAGATCCACACCAGAATTACAGTCAAAAATATTTATTCGATTAGCGGGGAGAGGGAAATGATAGAGAGAGGGTGGGGGTGAGAAGGCGTCGTGTCGTGCAAGGGCCCCGCAGGAGATCCGTCGTCGGGAAGACAGCAGGGGGTTTCGGTACACGGTGGGTGGTCCTCTTACGTTCCAGGTCGGGGCGGCAGCGGGGTAGTCAGACAGGCGAAGGTTGGCAACGTTACGGGCTGTCGGACGGTCTCGGGGTCGGGCTTCAAAGGGGGCTCTCCTATGGTCAGGGATCGTACACAGGTCAACGGTGACTTGGCTTACTCTCGCTCTCATCCACTACTCCGTGGTTCGCCTTAGCAACTCCTCCTCACTGGGTGCTCCGTGTGCTCCTTTTGTACCGTCTCTGCTGCTCCTGCTGATGCCCTTCACCTGTGCCTTGATGGGCAGGAACTCCATGTATGGGCATACGGTGATTATCTCCACGGGTTGCAGCTGTGGCCCCTTGGGGCGCAGGAACTCCATACATGGTCCTGCCAAAGACAACACGGGGCAAGAGAGGGACAGCAGAAACAGCAGAGACAAAGCGAGGCGAGATATACACTCCACTTACCACCGTCCCACACTCGCGCATGGGCTTAGGCACGGGGCGGGCGCCACAACTTTCAAATAAAAGCTGAGAAGCTCTCCTTTAACCTCATAGTAATTGTTTGATTTCAAATCCAAACTAGCGCCAAAACAAGATAAATGCTTCACTGTTCCATTACTTATGCAGGGCACTGTAGATGTGATCAAACCACATAAAACATGATCTGCCTTACGTTTAGCCATGTGCATTAGTTTGAAATACACCCAAATTGGACAGAAGAATGAATGTAAACATAAACTAATAATTGATTTGGTCATATCCATTTATGTTTTACCAAAGGAAATAATGTATCAGGAGCTTGAGAGTAGGTGCTGCAGGTGGTCTTGGACTGGGAAGAAGTAAATTCTGAAGTGTACAAAAACATCTTTTCTGCCCAAACACAAGGTAATGCCTCCAAACTCACTGGACGGCACTTCATCATACATCAATCATTGACCCCAAACATACTGCCATAACAACTACAGTAGATCACTGTTTAGTATATTCATTGGTCAGTGACGATAGTGCACGGCTAACGCCAAGTGGTAGCAAGTCTCTGGGCCTTTTTCACACGTTTTCAGGGGGCATTACACCTTGGCAAAACAACCTCCTTTCTGCCAAGCTAATGGTTAGACTTACTGTTCCTCATGACACACACATTTAAGTTGTTAATATTGTTTTAGGCAATGGCAATAGTGTTAGGCAATAGTTTCCAATGGTTATTTGTCAATTGATGTGCTATATGATGTTACAATGCATAGGGCTGATAAGACCACGATTTTACTTGATAGGGACTGACTATCGCAAATCAATTCCACTTGGACAGCCGCAATGACAAGTTAATTCGAAGCCATTGCTATTCTTGTCTTCGAATGCAATGCAATATTTTAAGAATAACATTTCACATGGCTAACACAAAAGCAACAATTCTGACAGCACTACTTTCACATGTGTAGCGCCCCCTAGTGTGTCTGGCTGTTAGTGTGAAGTGCGCTCCCCGAATTCCTATGTAGATCTCTCTCTCTAGTGTTAATTAATGCTCTAATGCAGGCATGTCCAAAGTCCGGTCAGATTTCACACGGCCCGCAGCTTCGGTTTTAAAATGTATTCTTTATGGCCCGTTAGGACTGTCAAACAGAATAAATAAATCATATAAAGGTTCAAAATGCAATTTCTCCTTTCACCGCATGGTGAACTCTAACTTTTACTCTAACTCTTTGGCCTCACAACAGCGACTCTTCACGCGGGCCTGTGAGTAAAATGAAAACGTCACCAAAGCAAGCTACGAAGTGGCCATGTTAATCGCCAAATATGGCAAACCTTTCACAGAGGGTACATTTAATCAAAGACTGTGTCATGAAAATGGTGGAGAATATTTGCCCCTAGAAGAAGCAAGAATTTGCTAATGTTTGCCTGGCTCGTAACACTGTGGCACGGAGAATAGAGGACATATCATCAGATATTCAGAGACAATTGGGGGACAGGGGAGTGACTTTTGATCATTTTTCATTAGCCTGCGATGAAAGCACAGGTGCATCTGACACTGCGCAGCTACTGATTTTTTTGAGAGGAGTTGACGATGACATGAACATAACAGAGGAGCTGCTTGACCTCCAAAGCCTTAAAGGCCAAACAAGAGGAACGGATTTATTCGTTTCTGTTTGTACAGCTGTTGACAATATGAAACTACCATGGAGTAAAGTTAGTGGGATTATTACCGATGGTGCGCCTGCCATGGTTGGTGAACGAAGTGGATTGTCCACATTGATCTGCAACAAAGTCAGCGAAGAAGGAGGTAACGCTATTATACTCCACTGTATAATTCACCAGTAGGCTCTCTGCGCAAAACATCTCAAATTTGATCATGTTATGAAACCCGTGGTAAAGGCAATCAATTCTATTCGCTCTAAAGCCCTATACATATACATATTTGTGTGAGCAGACGTTCTCTGTCATGAACTTAAACAAGAACTGCTTGAGGTCAAGACTAAGTGACTTCCACCTACGTGACATTTTACACATCTCAACCACTGCCCTCAAACCAGACCTGGCCTGTCTACTGAAATCCAGATCTCAGTATCACCCTTATCATTAGTGTCAGTAAGTTACCTGTTTCTTGGTCAATCTGAAATTCTGAGTGTTTTGAATGGTAACATCTGCCACTATTAACAGTGAAAGCCAAAAGCACAGTTATAAATATATGCACTTGGACTTATAGTGCCATTAGTCCAAGTGCATATATTTATAACTGTATTAAACTTTTGAATAGGTTTGCCTGCTGGTGTTATGTACCTGTAGATGTGACACAAAATATTACTTTCTGAATGATCGTGTGAAAGACAAGAGCAAGTCATATGTTTTAAACTTAAATGTTAACAGACTTTGCATTACTCATAATAAGTCATGTTTAAAATGAACATGAGGTTAAGATTTTTATCAACTAAATGGAAGTTTAAGGTATTCCATACAGTTTGTTCTGTTATCTGACTCCAGATGTGAAAGGAAGGCAGAATTTTTTTATTTCTTTTTAGATTTGTTCACACCTGAGTGGCTTACATTTGGTTCCATTGCAATTTTAAAAAATGATAATTGTGACAATGAAAATACAATTGTTATAGAACAGTGCATTTGTATGTAACTTTTATTGTTAAAATAAATGTCAGAAGGGACCATTGGCCCCCGGGCATCTTCACATTATCAAATCTGGCCCTCTTTAAAAAAAGTTTGGACACCCCTGCTCTAATGTAATTACCTAATTATTACCTACTTGTTAGCATTTACACCTCTTCACATTACACCAATAATACCTACCATTAAGCTAACTTAATGCAAAATGTCAATAGTGACTATTGTAGTGAATGTAACTTACATAATTCACCCTTGTTCTTAAGTGTGGTTCTACACACTGTTATTTCATGCAGTTGTTTAATGTGTTATGCATGTAAGTATGACTGTTCCGGGATCGTGGTCCCTTTAAATAATCTGTGTGTGTGATGACGTTGTGCCCCATGCTTGTTTGGTTACTGGACAGCGCCATCTTACGCTTCAGTGGTTTTTTGCTAGTTAAAAAAACGAGACACGCATTCGTGTGCTCAACTTGAGAAATAGTTTCTTGCGATTCAATGCAATTTCCACACTGGTGACCCCGACGTTTGTTTGCTGGACGTATCCAGAGACACGACACGACCATGACCGCTAACGCCGTTACCCTCAAACTCCCCGAATTCTGGGAATCGTCAGCATCTGCGTGGTTTGCCCAGACTGAAGCGCAGTTCGCGTTGCGTGAGATCACCGCGGATACAACACGGTACTACTACGTTGTTTCGGCTCTCAGAAGTTCGACAGCATCCAGAGTGGTGAGCCTCCTTACCAATCCTCCGGCAACTGAGAAGTATGCAACGCTCAAAGCCCACCTGGTGAAAACTGTTGTACTGTCGGACGTTGAGAGCCAGCAGGCTTTTCTCCCTTCAAGGGCTAGGCGACAGCAAACCGTCTGAGCTCATGGACCGTTTGCTGGATCTCCTGGGCGAGCACAGACACGATTTTCTTTTCATTCAGCTTTTCCTGCGTCAGCTGCCTTCCCATGTAAGAGCTGCATTGGCCAACACCACAATCACTGACTGTCGGAGACTGGCTGAAGAGGCTGATACATTTTTCCTGGCGAGTCAAGGGCACTGTGTCATGGCCGCGCTTCTTCCCGCGCACGTCATTCCTGTAACACTGGACGACTCCACGCTCATCGCTGCAACCTCTTCTCGTCGGCAGCAGTCTTCAGGCCCCCAGCAGTCTTCAGGCTTGTGTTTTTATCATGCGAAGTTTGGACCGAAGGCTCTTAAATGCCGTTCGCCATGCAGTTTCGGCGGGTTGGGAAACGCCAGGGCCGGCGCTCAGTAGTTGCCATGAGCGTCGGCCGCGTAGGCAGGCTACTTTTCATCCGTGACAGCATCTCCGGATGACATTTCCTGTGTGACACGGGAGCGTCCTGCCTGCATCCCGTTTGGACATGGTGACTGACAGCCACGGCCCCTCTATGGAAGCTGCTAACGGGAGCTCCATCCACACATATGGAACAAGGTACATTGAGTTGTGTTTCGGAGGGCATCGGTTTGGCTGGGACTTTGTTACAGCAAAGGTCGCCGTTCCCCTCCTCGGCACCGATTTTTTGTGTGCACATGGACTGTTGGTGGATGTTAAGAACCGCCGTTTGATTGACGCCGTCACGTTTTGTTCTTATACATGCACGCTCAGCGGGGCTGACTCCATACGACTGTCGAGCATGCTCTCCGCCTCAGATGACTTCCACCGTCTACTTGCCGAGTTCCCAGCCCTCACTCAGCCCACTTTCTCTGCGTCTGCCGTGAAGCATGGTGTGGAGCACCATCTTGCCACTACTGGTCCACCCGTCTATGCCTGTGCTCGGCGCCTCGACCCGACCAAGCTTGCCGTGGCAAAGGCTGAGTTTGCTAACATGGAACGCCTGGGTATAGTCTGCCGATCCGACAGCCCGTGGGCATCACCCCTCCACATCGTCCCCAAACCTGGCGGTGGCTGGCGCCTGTGTGGCGACTACCGTCGGCTTAATGAGGCAACGACACCTGACCGATACCCAGTCGCGAACATACAGGACTTTTCAGCACACCTGGCTGGTATGGTGATTTTTTCTAAGGTAGACCTCGTCTGGGGATATCATCAGGTGCCTGTACACTCACTGGACATTCCCAAAACAGCAGTGATCACGCCGTTTGGTCTTTTCGAGTTCTTGAGGATGCCTTTCGGCCTTAAAAACGCTGCCCAATCTTTTCAACGCCTCATGGACTCTGTTTTACGGGACCTGCCTTTTCTTTTTGTGTATTTGGACGACATCCTGGTAGCGAGCACGTCCAAATCTCAGCACCTGGCGCACCTCCGAACACTTTTTGAGCGGCTCAGCCAACACGGGCTAATTGTCAACCCCGCCAAGTGCCAGTTTGGTCTCTCCACCATCGATTTCCTGGGACAGAGTCACTAGGGACGGTGCAGTTTCCACGCCCGCTCACTGTCAAAGCCCTGCAGGAGTTCCTCGGCATGGTGAATTTTTACCACCGTTTCATCCCTCGAGCCGCCCAGCTCATGTAGCCCTTGCACGAGGCCTTGAAAGATAAGCCCAAGCACCCTGTGGACTGGACTGAGAGCAGGGACAAGGCCTTTGCTGACACTAAGGCAGCCCTGGCGAACGCCACTATGCTGGCACATCCTTCTGCCACAGCCTCCATCGCCATCACCACGGACGCCTCGGACTATGCTGTCGGTGCCATCTACGAGCAGTGGGTAGGCGGGGCCTTTATTTCAGTTATATAGATAACTGAAATAAATCACAAAATGTATGTAACTATCATCCGTGCTTAGTTAAATAAGCCTTAGCTTTTAAAGTTACATTAATATTTTAACTATTTTAAATAGCTAACAATATTAATCATGTAATAAGCTTCAATCGAAATGTCACCGATAATCATTAATCCAATGAAATGCAAGTCTTCAACAGAAATACGTTTCAACTATTTACTGAAAGATAGTGTTTACATATAACAGTTTGAGTATAAAAGTAAAAAAAGTAAAATGATTTGGTTTGACTTTTCAAGTGCAATACAAATAAACACAGTTCAGTTCAATGACCACACATTCAGTTTCACCTGGAGCTAAAGTTAAGCCGGCAAATGACTAAATAAATGCTCAATGAAATGAATGGGTACCGCAAGTCACAGTCAAAGGAGGACACGTGGCAGGCCCGTAACGTTGCTTGGGATCGTGGAGACCTTAAACAAAATGGTCGCTTCGCGCCGTTGCGCAGCAAACAAAAGAAACTCACTGCCATAGTGTTGGTCGTTGGTTGTCGTCATCCATGCCGCGGCAACGCGGTTCTGGCGATGCTGGTGGTTGAAGACGTCGTCCGACAGCAAAGCAGATATGTTTCTGGAGATAAGTGCTTCCTCAGACGATGCACAAAAGGGCAACCGAGCAGGCTACTCGCTGGCAAAGTCTTCTTAGCTAACTCGCGCTGACTAGCCGTCCGCTCTTTCTCCTTGGTGAATACTCTAACCGAGTTCTTCAAAACCGTCAACTATTACACTGTAAACTTCAAGTAAAATGTATATAAACTCACTCTTCGTGCAGTCTTAAAGCACATTTACTATACCACGCATTCACTTGGTGTTTTACCAACTTCTCACGTGGCAGTTCTCATTCATGTCTCTCTCGTTCTCCTCGCGTCCTCCCAATGTTCGTCTTCCTGCAACTTCCTGACCTTTCCCCCCGACTCCTGATTGGTCCTCACTCCAGGTAAGTGCATTTTAACTAATACATATTTTTAATGCATGTAAACATTATTTAAACATTTGTAACATTCTGGAAAACATGTTTGAAAATAAAATAAAGAAAATAAAAATACAATGAGTTTAGGAAATACCCAACATTTTAAACCTGTCTAAATGTCCTCATTAGACAAAACATACTCCCAACTATGTAGAGTAGTAAACTTTTTTTTAAAGTTAACTATCAGCTCCTAATTATTAACTAAGTGGGAAACTAGTGTTTACCTAGTTTAATAATTATGCCTCTATGAACTATGGTAAGTGGTTGCTCACTTGCCTTTCCAGGTTCATCATAAGTCATAAGTACTCTATTAACTTTTGGTTTAGAGCTCAGTTTTTCTTTAGGTGCATGAACAGAATTTCTTCCAGCATCCAGGTCTGTTCCGGAATCATAGGGATCCGAATCGGTCACAGCTCGATCTTCTTCGTCTTCTATGTCAGACTCCAGCTCTTCAGCTGACTGGACAGGACTTGGTTCTATGGCGTCTTCATATTGTGAGCTCACAGAGACTCTGTCAGACACTTCTCTCCTCTTCAGTAGATGTTCCAGATACTCCCGGTATGATCTATGGGAATAGTCACACTCCACATCAGATGAGGAATCCGTCATCTCTGGGACTTCTCTTTGACTCATGATCGGTTGTCTTTGTCTTGTTTGTGTTGAACGTGTTCTTGGTCTCACAGGGATTTCTTCACATGCTTGCTCTGTTGGGATCCTCACAGATTGCCCAATAGGTAAGATGTGGTCACGGTGGATAGTTCTTACTCCGCCTCTGCCTCCTTCAGGTCTCACACGGAATACAGGTAAGTTCGGCATCTTTCCTACCACTACATGGGGTACGGAACTCCATCGGCTTTCCAGCTTGTGTTTCCCTTTGAGTCCTAGATTCTTCAGAAGAACACGGTCTCCTCACCTTCTGGTCATAGGCTCTCTTGTTCCTCAAGTGAGTCTTGTCGGCAGCTTGACTAGCAAGTTGGTAAGCTCTTTGCAGGTTACGCTTCAGGCTTTCAACGTACTAGAAATGGTTCCCTTCCTCCATTCCATCTTTGGACATTTCGAAGCACAGGTCTACAGGTAGTCTTGCTTCCCTACCAAACATCAAGTAATAGGGAGAGTATCCCGTCGCATCACTTTTTGTGCTGTTGTACGCATGCACTAATGAGGCTACATGCTGACTCCAGGATCTCTTCTTCTCTTGGCCTAGGATAGCCGGCATAGAGAGCAGCGTACGGTTGAACCGCTCTGGCTGGGGATCCCCTTGAGGATGATACGGAGTCATTCGTGATTTCCGTATGCCCAAGGTTGTCAGCAGCTCACGTATCAGTCTTGACTCTAAATCTCTTCCCTGATCAGAATGAATCCTAGCAGGTAAGCCATAGTGAACAAAATACTTTTCAACTAGGATCGTAGCTACCATCAGGGCTTTCTGATTCTTCGCAGGAAAGGCTTGAGCATATCTGGTATAGTGATCGGCAAGCTTGGAATTTCGTCATTTTAGGGGCAAGGCCATTTGGCCTTCCCGTTCACATTTTTTTTAAGGGCACAAAGGCCACATGACAGGGCACAAAGGCCGTTGGGTTAAATTACGCTGGTTTTACCTTTCAGATTAATACCTTAACATTCTCATTCACCAAGAAACATTAATTATGTATTAAAACATTTGTTTTAATTTAAAAACATTGAAAAACAAAAGAAATGTCAGAATTTGAGTTCAAAAAGCCCAGAAATTCATATAAGAAGGATTCCAAAAGTAACCCCTACAATTGACCAAAGTAACTGTATTCTAAATACCACTCAATGAAAATGTAACTGTAACAAAATACAGTTACTCATAATTTTGTATTCTGAATACGTAATCCCAAATACATGTATTCAGTTACTTCCCAACACTGGTTGCGTTTCCATCCAGCTCATTCACATATTCTATCTTGCATTCGTGAAAATTCGGCTACAGAAAATGCGCATCTGCGTGCATTAAGATGTTTGATGGTAACGCGACTATTGTTGACTTTCCAGCAGTAGTCAGTCAGCTGTCAGGTGCAGTAGCCTAGGTAACCCTCTTGGCATTTTGCGAGTGTCAGATATTGGAGTGACAATAGTGAGCTACAATTAAATTTATTTGGTCAACTGTGGGTATTTGGACTGGCGAGAAATGGCTAAATTCACAGGTTCAAGTAACTTATAGATGCCGACCTTTTTTTTCCCTCCAAAGAGAGACGTATCCTAACTAGTGATAGCTCACCAGCTATCGCTAGTCAATCAACATGACAGAAAAGTGTAGCACTAACGTCAACACCAGTCGTTTTAAGATTACAAATGGCTGAATAGCAATAGTGTTTCTTAAACGTATACGTTAAGTTCAGCCATAAACCACATAAGTCAGTCATGTATTATATCAAAACCGCTTAGCAAGAAAAATACTAGATTCAAAGCTGACCGTAGCTGACAGCTATCTGCTAGTAGAAGCAACACTAGATGTCGACCCCTTTTCCCTGAGGGAGGGAAGACGTTAGCGCTATCCCAACTAGCTAGCTATCGCTAGTTTTCATGACGCAATTTTTTTTTAACGTTAACGAGTCGACTTTAAATAGGCTGTGCTTGTCTTGCTCCCGTTTTGAGAGGCTGAGGAGGAGGCTTTGTTGACGTTCTTCTTGCATGTGATGTTGACACTTCACCTGCGCGGCTCGCGAAGTTGCGCAAGTTCTATTTTGGAACAATCACAGCAGAGCAACCGCTCTGATCCACAGACACGGGACTAGCCTACTGTGCGCACTAGGGTGGCTGGAATTCCATAAAAGCCCACGACGCGTCACTAGCGTTGTTTACACTGGAACTTTGACAGGGGCACAAAGGCCACCTTGGCCGTAAATTGAACATTTTTTCACAGGGCCATGGCCGTCGTGGCCGTCGTGAAATTCCCACCCTGGTGATCGGTCACGACCAGGACGTTACTAATGCCTCTGGAATCGGGTTCCATTGACAAAAGGTCAATACACACCAGGTCCATAGGACCACTGCTGGTGATTTGAAGCGGCTTTCTTGGCAGGTGTTTTACGAGTGATGCACAGTCCACAATTTCGCACATATTCCTCTGCATCATGGGCCATTTTGGGCCAGTAGAATCTTGCTCTTAGGAGTTGAGTTACCCTCCCCACGCCTAAGTGGCCCATGTCATCATGAAGAGAGTGCAACACCACTTCTCTGAACTCTCTAGTGCCTCCTCTGCAGCTTTCTTGCTTGCCCTGTAGAGAAGTCCATCTCTCATCACAAGTCTGCCAACTTCCCTCTTCATCAATAGCATCTCTGGGTGTGAATCTTTGTTGCTAGGCCAGACTCCCTGTTTCACTGCGTCAATCACACGTCTGATCACATCATCCCTCTTCTGGGCAGCCATCAAGTCAGCTTTTGACAGTTGCTCCAGTGAACTGAGGTGTAACTGAGACGGAAAGGCATACACTTCAGGAATACAGGCTGGCGAAGCTCCTAATTGCTCCACATATCTGGGGGACGCCTTTGGGGATTCATCCACTTGCACCCGCCGACATATGGACTTCACCACGTTCTGAGACATGCCATCCCACTCGTCACCGCCTTCAGGTAAGTTGCGAGACAGCAAGTCATTTATCAACGACAGCCCATTTCAGCGCAAGGAACTCTAGCTGATGTACAGGGTATCGCTGTTCAGGAGAGCTCAACTTTCTGCTGGCGAATGCCATGGGTCTTAACCCTTCTGGATGTTCCTGATAGAGTACAGCACCGAGCCCTTTGAAACTTGCATCTGTGTGTAGGACATATGGCTTATTGGCATCAGCAAATGCCAACACTGGTGCGTTAATCAGACACTGAATGATACGATTGAATGCGTTCGTGCAGGACTGGTCCCATCGGTCATTGAATGGTTCTGAGTCTTTAAAGTAGGTCTTGGTCCTTGTCCAGGACTTGCTTCTTTCCATGCCGGGTAGGTGCATAGCCCTTTGTCAGTTCCGTGAGGGGCCTGACGATCGCAGAGTAGTTCGCTATAAAGCGCCTGTAGTACCCACAGAAACCTAAGAAGGAGCGCAGCAACTTAAGGTCTGTGGGCTTAGGCCACCGAGCCACTGCTTCTAGCTTTTCAGGGTAGCAACTCCCTCAGCGGAAACTATATGACCTACATACTTGACCCTGGGTTGACAAAATTGACACTTGTCAAGGGAGAGTTTTAGCCCTACCTCTTCAAGCCTGTCTAACACCCGCAGGAGACGCTCTTCATGTTCTTCCAAAGACCGTCCGAAGACTATGAGATTGTCTAAATAAACTAGCACCTGAAGGAGGTTCATATCACCGACGGCCTTCTCCATAAGTCTTTGGAGCGTTGCAGGCGCTCCTGTTATGCCTTGGGGCATTCTTTTAAATTGGAAAAATCCAAGGGGACAAATGAAGGCGTTTTTTTTTTTGTTCTCCTCTGCCATGGCGATCTGGTAGTAGCCACTACATAAATCGAGGACAGAAAACCATTTACTCCCAGTTAAGCAGTCTAACGCATCATCTATGCGAGGAGTCGTGTACTGGTCTGGAATCGTACGCCTATTAAGGGTCCTATAGTCAATGCACATTCTGATACGCCCAGTCTTCTTTCTGGCTATCACAATCGGCGATGCGTACTGGCTACCTGACTCCTTAATTATACCAGCCTTTAACAACTCCTGCAAGTGCTGACGAACATCGACAATATCTGCTGGAGCTAAGCGTCTTGAACGTTCTCTGAATGGTTTTGGGTCGGTCATCCTGATATGATGTTCCACATCCTTTGCCAGGCCGACATCCCACTCATGCAATGAGAATACGCTGGCTCGCTCACATAGCTTTTGATGGACTCTTTCCATTGGTGTGGTATGGGCGAGTCACCAAACTGGATCAGTTGAGGGTCTAACTCTGTTGGAACAGTCACTGCCTCAGTTTCAACTTTCAGAGATGGAACGACTGGATCAGCGCGACACAGCTGGCCTAAGACAGTTCCAACTGGGATGACTGTGTCTTTCATGGACTCATTGTGGATAAGGACAGTGAGGTGATCATCCACTGCGGTACTCGGCACGACCATAGGCTGCAGCAGTACTCCGGATGGTAATGGAACAATGGGTGATGCCTCAACCATCAACATGTCTTTACCCAGAGGCCTCTTCAACTCCACTTCACAGATGGCGCAGCATTCACCACCAGGAAGTAAGGTTAGTGAGCCTGGACCCATCCACTTCACACATGCCACTTCATCCTCTTCACCCTCAGTGGTCGGTTGGTCTGTGTGAACGATGGGGTTCTTTGCCTTTATGCCAAGAGTCTGGGCAATGTCCACTCCTGTGTTCTCTCGGCAGAGCATGGACAGTCTCTGGAACAGGTTTGCATTTGTGCCTAGGATCATAGGGGTCTTTTCAGGACTTTTGGGACTTGGGCAAATCAGAGCAAGGACGGAAAGTGTCTCCTTTGCACCTATGACCTTCTCTGGAAACTCCATCTCCACTACGACATATCCCAGATAGGGGTAACTGGTGTCGCTTAAACCCCATATCGCCAACCCTGACACTGGCTGGATTGGGACATCAGGTAAGTGGTGCTTGTACCAGGTCTCGAAGATAATTGTGATTTGAGAGCCGCTATCAAGAAGCGCATCACAGTGCTGGCCATTTATCTTCACTGGAATGATTGAACAGGGGCCTATTAGTCCTTGAGGAATGCCTCTTTTCAGGGTGGTTATCTCACTTTTCTTAGATGAGCACACTATATGACGGCCGCCTGATGCTTGAGAGGATGGTTCACCCTGTTTAGCTTTCTTTAGAGAGTGTATCAGCTTTTGAATCACTTTGCCCTGATTCTCTGCATTTTGGCATTTGGCAGAGTAATGGCCGCTTTCACCACAGCGATAACAAAAGTTCCCATCAGAGTCGTTAGATGGTGGCTTTCTATTATCACTATGGGCTTGTCTTGATGGCTCTACTCTAAGAACTGCAGCAGGGGATTCAGAGACTTTTGGCTCATGGCCTGCCATTTGCTTTTGCAGGTTCTTCACTTCCGCCTGTCTCTGGGTTGGGCACTTTTGTCAGTGACACAGCTATCTGTTCTTTGCTATCTGCTACAACTTGGCTAGGCAAAGTTCTCATGGCAGTGAACATTGACTTGAGTTCTTCAATTTCTGATCTCAGACGCTCAAAGTCGTCCTGTCTACTGTCCGTAGCAGGGTTTGTGTGAACTCTCTGGACAGATGTGTTCAGCTTCAACCTTGAAGACTTCACTTCTGATCTCGCTCAGCAGTTCCAAGAATGATGGAGAGTTTTCCTTCCTTTCCCTGAGTTTGAGCTGGACAAGCATCATATCGGAGTGGACAGCACCTCTCGGCACCTCTGTAGGGAGACCTCCGCGACAAACCACCTTGGTCAACGACAACTCTAAACGCCTAAGAAAGTCAGACAACTTTTCCTTTGGCTGCTGCTGTAGCAACCTAAAGGCAAAATACAGGTCTTCACCTGTCTCAACAGACCCTGTCGCCGAGGGCGAGATTAGTATGGCCTCTTCCCGGCCTAAACACCACACCCAAGGTTACCAAACCACAACTGACAGGGCATCAGCTAAAAAATCCACACCTGACAAGGCATCAACTACAAAGATCACAACTGAAAAGCTTTAACAAAGGGGACTTCAACGACAAAGAGAGCATTACTAAAGGAGGAAGAGGACACGTCTGAGACGACAACGGTGTTAATCTATACCCCCTGTGGACAGAAGGCCTCTGAAGACACCAAGACTGAGGCCAACAGACCTAGGCCTGACACTACACAAACCCCTAGCAAAATGGCAAAGTACAGTGTGCAGAGGCCCACAGGGGGCAGAGGTGTGCATGAGAGGAAGGAGGTCATGCCACCACCACCAAAAGTATCACAGGGCCCATCGGAGCCAGGGGATATCTCCTCACCTGAGTTACCAGAGCTAGAGATACCGCCTGACTGGGTGGTGTTGGACGAGGCCCTCAGCTCTCCCTGCTCACCTCAGTCCCCATACTCGCCGCTCACAAAAACAGAATTGATCATACTGGAGCCAATGGCTGAGGTTCCTGACGATCCTGTCATGCCAAACATGATAGGACGGTGGACCCCCGAGGAGGCTCCTGAAACAGTCTTCAGCTTCGACTTAGCCCATGACATAGAGATACAGAGGTATGACCCGATGCCTATCCTTACCCCAGACACAGAGGATTTACAGTTAGATTCCCCACCAAATATGGCCTATGGCTCTGAGGTGTCCTTCCTTGATTTTCTCTATGAGATGACCCTGGTTAATGTGTGTAACTGATTAATGATAAGTTGAGTCAAAAGTGTGTAACTGATTAATGATAAGTTGAGTCAAAAGTGTGTAACTGATAAGTTGATTCAAATGTGTGTAACTGATTAATGATAAGTTGATTCGAATGTGTGTAACTGATTAATGATAAGTTGATTCGAATGTGTGTAACTGATTAATGATAAGTTGAGTCAAAAGTGTGTAACTGATTAATGATAAGTTGGTTCAAAAATGGGTAACTGATTAATGATAAATGAGTTCAAATATGTGCAAAAGCAAAACTGAATAAGAGAAATTATAAAGGGTAGTGTATGACTCCGGGTCAACATATCTTGTTGGACCTAGTGGTGATAACGGTTTAACTGATACTGAAGTAGGCAACCAAATGCATTAATGTTTGACTGTATAATTCTTACTCAGAAATGATTACTGAAGTAGGCCACCATACTAATGTTTGACTGTATAGTTCTTACTCAGAGATGATTACTGAAGTAGGCAACCAAATACACTAATGTTTGACTGTATAATTCTTACTCAGAAATGATTACTGAAGTAGGCAATCAAATACACTAATGTTTGACTGTATGGTTCTTACTCAGAAATGATTACTGAAGTAGGCTAATCATATGTGCTAATGTTGATTGTATACCATATGTACTAAATGTTAACTTTGAGAAATGCCTAGATTTAGTATGGCACAAGAAGGGTTGATAGTGTAGGATCTGCGGGATGTAATGGGTCAGGTTGCAGAAGTCCACAATAAAAAGTGTCCTTGAGTCCATATTTAAGCATGAGAGTGAGAAGTATGTCTAGTAGACATAACAACAGGTGCTCTTATGCCCATGACTAAGCATGGGGGCGAACTCAGAGTGCTGACTGAATGAACTAGATCAAATTCTATGCTTGACTGAGAACTAGATCGAATTCTATGCTTGACTGTATACTAGATCAGATTCTATGCTTGACTGTGAACTAGATCAGATTCTATGCTTGACTGAGAACTAGATCAGATTCTATGCTTGACTGAGAACTAGATCGAATTCTATGCCTGACTCAGAGAGTGTAAAAGTTAAAGTGTATGATTATATGTTTTGTGACCCTGAGAGTTGAGGGACAGAGATACTTCCTAAAAAGACCTTCCCTAAAAAAATATGGCCTTACAAACACAGAGACTATGTCTAACACAGAAATACATGGAGAAAAAGAAAGAAACCCACACTATGTGTAACAAATATTTAGGGACAAACACACAAAGCACCGGCACTCTGGTGTTAGATGAACAGGAAGCCCCATAAGAAAGGGTGGGGGTAACAAAAAAGCCCCATTGCAAGATTATAAAAAGAGCTCCCTGGAGCAGTACAACAGTCATTCCCCACTGCGCAGCGTAACACCTGGAGGACCGGAGCAGGACTGAGTGTGTTGAAGACTACCCCGGAGTGGAAACTGGAGCTTTCATACTCGAGCACCCGAGCAGTTCTCCGTGACCGGAGCTCACACTCTGATTGAATTCTGACTTCAGGACTCGCCACTCGAGTACAACGGAGGACCTTGGCGGACCATTGTTTGTACAACAACAGATATGGCGTAAAGAGGCACCGGCTACGCTCGACGGAGTGAAACTGGGACTTCTCTAAATTTCACAGGCAGAGTAGGGACAGACTGATTTTATTAGACTGGGTTTTATTCTTTTCTAATTTTTATCGTTTTTGAATACGAGCATTTTACCATTTAATCACTCTGCCTGTAATGCTGCAATGTTTTAAGCCATCATTAAAAAATTTAACCTGCATTTAAAGGAACAGTTCTCTCAATTTTAATTCATAATTTATTTTTTATTTTTTATTTTTTATTTTAGTCATTCCATCCCTCATAAGCCTTTTTACCTCCTCCTGGTAACATAAAATATTATAGACTACTGTGCATAATACATCTTAGGATCTGAAGGGTTATATCTGGCCCCTTATTACCTCCTTTGGGTCAATTATCCTTACCGATAAACCCTTTATCCGCAACCACACCAACTGGCACTCATATCAGATTAGAGCGGTTGTTAACCATAGAGATTACCCACTTCTGTGTACAGTTTTTATTTGGGGTGATTTTTCAGTGCAGCTGAGGTGGGTAGAGGAAGATATGGGAGGAACTATGGGATGTAGACCGTTAACAGCGGAGTGAGTCTAATCGATACCAACCTACATAGGACCAGTCAGCATCTGACAGGGTAAGACCCCTAGGGCTGAGGATCCATAACTGTTATCAGATGGTTGGTCAGGGGCTGCTGTATAGGGCCTGAATACCCGAGAGACAACCCAAAAGCACTCTCAATGGCTTCTAAGCACTGAGCAGGACTAACCTCTGGATCAGCAGTCCGCACAGCCTTTACAACAGCTAACGCAGGACCTTTCAGACTTTCCATGATACGCCGTCGTTTCTCCTTAGTGGAACACTCGCTCTCCTCAACCATCAGACACGCATGCTCTAACCAATTCATGAGCTGCAACGCTGGAAAAACCAAGTACATGTTATTTTCCAAATCAAGAAAAATGGATCTGATGATTTATGCATATGCACATTGGGTGGTGCCCACATTGTGCGTGTCCTCGCTTAAAAATACCTGGGCATTTGTTTAGACAAAGTTGACAGAGTTGACCTTTAGAAAACATACAGAGAAGCTTGTTAAAAAGCTACGGTGGGCTTCTTTTATAGGAATAGATCTTGCCTTTCAATAAACAGAAGAAAGCGAATTATCAACCTTCATGCCAGTGCTAGATTATAGTGATGTCATCTACCAAAATCTATGTCCTGTACATAGCACCATTACTCTCTTTTCTCCTATTGCATGAACTCCCAGCATAACTCGCTACTGAAGTCTAAGAACATAAGTGATCAAACTCGTTCTCTGGGTTGGTTAACTCTTGAGGTTCCTAAGGTCTCCACCAAATTGGGTATCTTTGCTTTTAGTTTTGGTGTACCTCACTAATTTAAAAATCAACAGAGTACCTTACAGTTGTTTGTTCTGGTGCCACTCGGGCAATTTGGATCGAGGACCTCTTTGTTGAAAAATGTGATTGTTTTTCCTGATTGTGTTTTATAATGTTGTAGTTTTGTATGATATATGATTGTAAAGTATACATATGCAGGGCTCCCTTGTAAAAGACACATTGGTCTCAATAGGATTCCCTACTAAAATAAAGGTTCAATAAAAATAACATAATGTGTACTAATACAGGTCATGTTTTATTTTTAATACATTTTTGAAAATGTTTTGTTTCACTATGAAAGTGTCCAGTAAGCTGTGTAGATCAGTAGAAAAACATCCTAATGTAATGCCATTTCAATTTCACACTCTAAGGCAACCAAATGTGAACATTGTCTTTTCCAATACACTCAATATGTAATATAGTAAGGCACATTGTCTGGCTCTCCAGGATTAATGAACTACAATATCATATCTGTTTATTGTATCATATGTGCATAGTGTCAGAGGTCTGTTAATTGCATCATATGAGCATATGTGGTCTGTGGGATATGACAAAAGTGTTATGGGATGTTAAGTGTAAACAAATTCTGCTGGCTAAAATATTTTTTGTCTGACATTTTTATTCAATGACTTCTCGTATTGTTTACAGGCAGTGGTTCCGTCAACAGGGTTCCATGAATTAACTTCTTGTTGGTTTTAAATACTTCAATTTCAGCATTCAATTTCCCACAGAGTTCCCCCAATGAAGTCATTATATTGTTCACCAATGGTGACAGGAGTCGTTGATACGTCTCATACTCATGAACCTCATACCCCCCATGCCCCCCATGCCCCCCATGCCCATGCCCATGTTGAAGTTCCTGTACTCCCCAGGCCTCATGTACATCATCCTGCCTCTGTAGTGGGGCTGCTCATACATGAGCCAGTGGCCATCCATCACGTTGCAGGACATACAGTTGGACATCTGGTAACGATCCATGATGGAGTCACAGTCGTCCATCATCTCGTGCATCTGACCTCCGAAGCTCTCCCTCTCGTAGATTCTCATCCTGAAGTTTCCTCTGTGCTGTAGTAGGAGGAAGAACACGTTTTATTGGGAAATATACTGCACAGTGGTTCACGGTGCAATCCATAATGGCTCACTTCTTGTTTTGGTATAATGTTGACAGATGGGAAATGTGAGACCTCTCAAACTCTTAGAGTTCTGGGTGCAAGTCTGTGATAATTAAATGATAGTTGTAAACATATGTTTGTTCACAAAGAAATGTTTTACTAACAACAACCTTATATTTTGAGTTATGATCATGTAAGGGATTTAAATAGGTATCGGTATCCGTCTATCTGTCTACCTAACAACATTTAGACATGGTCATAGGCTTACCATGGGGATCATGCCGGAATACTTGATACAGTCTTGATACAGTCAATACTTGATTCCTATCATGCTGACCTCATACCAAGCTTACAAAGACTATATATCATGAAATTGAATTACCATTGAAAAGCACAAGAAATCCCAGATAAAAGCTCAGGATTGTTTCTATGTTACTCTATTTGATATGTAGTAATACCTGTTACCAGTCCCCAATATATTAGGCTGACCATGAAGGCAACAAAGTAACTGAATGTTGAGGGAAAGAAAGAGATAGATAGACGGATACTTATCCATCTACCTAAGATTATTTAGTCATGCTCATATGCTTACCATGGGGATGTGGCGGAAGGACCTGACACAGTCGCTCATTCCCATCATGCTCATGTAGTCGGAGTACTCTCCCCTTCTCATGAAATACTGGTTGCCCATATAGTTGCTGCGGTCATAGACCATGAAGCAGCCACTGTGCACCCTGCAGGAGTGGCAGCGGCTCAGGTAGGAAGACATGTCTTGACAGTCGCTGCTACAATCGTAGGAGCGACCCATGAAGTTCCTGTCCTCATAGAAGGTAATCTGAAAAGAAACAGAATCCTTTTGTTGAACTATCCAAACATACATAGCAAGAGGATGCATCTTGGGCCCTTCTCGATCACACAGATAGTAAAAGTGCCTCGGCTAAGTGCCTCGGAAAGTAAGGCTTTCCGATGCTCTGAGCACAAGAGCCTTTAGTGTAACAATCTTCTTTGTAATCAATTCAAATTAATATTACTTTGAATGAGAGTAAAATGTTGACACATTATATATACATATATATATTTATTTATTTATTTATTTTTACATATTATTGTAAAGTGAGGTACAGAAACAGCACAGTTTGGAATATTGCAACATATTCTGTCCACAAAACAGTTTGTCTTTGGGCAACTTTGTGCAATGAGGTCTGCTTTATGGACAGAAAAAGGGGTCCTTAGTTAAACAAATCTAAACATTCACACATTTATAAGAACATTTGACATTGCTTACCCTGCCCATCATGTTCTCAGTGGAGGTCATTTTGGCTCAGTGTGTTGCTGCTTCTGCTGCTGCTGCTCTTGGTCCTGTACTGACTTCCTACCTGTTTGAAACCTTCCTTTTTATACCTGAGCGGCAAAGGCCCCATTGTTCAAACACCTGACCCAGCAAAAATGGCATAGAAGCCCACTGAGCACTGAGGTTTGTTCTTCTTTTCAGGGACTGGAACCCTCAAAATACATTACTTGGCATATTTCAGTGTACCTTGTCAAAGTGCCAGTCATCTTCCATGGCCCTTTTTACACCTGTCCCTCTCATCCACCTTCTGTCATCCGATCACAATGAACGGAATACTTTCATGAACAAAGTGAAACTAAGTGAAAAAAAGACAATGTTTTAAGTTAGATATTTAGTGCTGAAAATGGTTTTCCAGCACACTCTGTTTTGACTCCTGTTAGAGTAGCTTTGTTGGGCTAGTGTACTTCAAACAACATAGGTTACACTCAGCACAGGGCAGGTTGTTTAGAATTTGCACCTTCTTCCATACAGCCTAATACTTACTCTTCAGAGAGGTAATATAGTGGACTGCTTTCAGAAGAATAGCCTATCTAGGTTTGCAATTGCTAATAAAGGTTATACAGTATACACTAATGATAACTAACATTACCAACATTATTCCAAAGACAAGATGATCATAACATCCCCTGACACCCCCACAACATAGGTTACACAACACTCTGGATTTACTACACATATGAGCATTATCAATAATTAGTGATCACTATTTACGCTTGATTATTTTGTATTATGCGAGTTTATTATTTGTTTTCCTTCTAACACAGCATCATTTTCACTAGACAGATGCTACTGGTAATCAAATGTGAATATACAGGAACATATACTGCAACCCATTGACCCCACCAGATGCTCGGTATATTCTCTGGTGATACTCAGCCAGGCCTGTACTGCAGCCATCTTCAGTTGTTGTTTGTTTTGAGGCCTTTTTGCCTAAAATCTTATCATCAGGAACTGAAATGCATGACCTATTGGATTTGTCTTGGATAGGTATTGACTTAGCCAGTCAAGACCTTTCCACCTTTTGGCCCTGAAAAACTCTTTGTTCTTACTGTATTTCCAATTAATTTGCTTGTACTTGAGCAGACAAGATGTTTCTGTACACTTCTGTACATTCTGCTGCCATCAGTAGTTACATCGTCAATTAAGTTAGCCAGTTCTAGTGGCAGCTATACATGCCCAAACCATAACACCCCTCCACCATGTTTCACAGATGAGCTGGTATACTGTAAATCTTGGGCAGATCCTTTTTTTCTCCACACATTCCACTTGCAATCACTCTGGTACATGATAATATTCAATTCATCTATCCACAAGACCTTTTTACAGACCTCTGCAGGCTTTTTAGGTACTTTGTAGCAAACTGTAACCTGACCATCCTTTTTGAGGATAACTAGTGGTTTGCCACTTGCAGTGAAGCTTCTGTAGTTCATATTCTGTAGACATATTCTGCTGTCTCTTACACATTCACACCTACCGCCTGGAGAGTGTTCCTGATTTGTGGGACAGTTTTCTTCATGGTGAGCATTCTTTGGTCATCCACTGTAGAACTTTTCCTTGGCCTACCAGACTGTTTGTGATTGCTGAGTTGACTTTCATTTTATTCATTATTCATTGATCTCACTGTCCAATACTAGACAATCACAGCTCTCTTATGCATGCCCAAATGATGTGACTAAAAAGACCTGGCTTACCAGAAACACCTGTCAAGCCAATTGTTGTTGGCTTTTGGTGCCCTGAAATAGTGTTGTCATTTCTAAATGGTGAAATCAAATTATGTACACCTTCAAATAAAAGCTGAGAAGCTCTCATTTAACCTCATAGTAATTGTTTGATTTCAAATCCAAACTAGCCAAAGATATATCGCCAAAAGAAGATAAATGCTTCACTGTCCCATTACTTACGCAGGGCACTGTAGATGTGATCAAACCACATAAAACATGATTCGCCTTACGTTTAGCCATGTGCATTAGTTTGAAATCCACCCAAATTGGACAGAAGAATGAATGTAAACATAAACCAATAATTGATTTGGTCATATCCATTTTTGTTTTACCGGAGGAAATAATGTATCAAGAGCTTTAGAGTATTCCAAACATCTGCAGGTGGTCTTGGACTGGGGAAATCGTAGTAATATTGGGCCTCATTTATCAAACTGTAAATTGTTCGTTTGTGCAATTACACAAACATTTCGGCATTCACTTAAGTTTTCATATTTCAAATATGTTAGTGGGTCCCCACAAAATGTATGACTGCTTGAGACCACTCGTACAGGCATTATCTAGTTGTAGCGAGTCATTTGACACAAAGTTTACATTTCCAAATTAAATTGAAATTGACAGTGGTTTACATTTTGGATCATCCAATAGGGTCTATATTTAGGAACATGTTGATAAATGAGGTCTACTGAACATGAAAAATTATCCACAACAGGGTAATTGTGTGGTAAAAAAAAATCCAATCTCCCTTTTTCAGTGCATAAAAAAATGTGGACAATTGGCTTGACGGGTAGTTTGCCATTGGTGTCTGTCATCATGAGGACCAAAGAGGTGTCATTGAAAGTCATGGAAGTCATTATGAGGCAAACACGAACACTAACCCTAACTCTAGTAAGCAAATGGCCTGGTAGGCCAAGGAAGACCTCTACAGTGGATGATCGAAGAATACTCGCCATATTTAAGAAAAAAAACCTATACAACTGTCGGACAGATCAGGAACACTCCACAGGACGTAGGCAAAGATGTGTCACAGACAACCATCGGCAGAAGACTTTGCCAGCAGAACTACAGAGGCTACACTGCAAGGTGAACACCACTAGTTTGCCTCAAAAACAGGATGGCCATGTTACAGTTTGCTAAATAGTACTTAGACCCTGCAGAGTTCTGGAAAAATATCTTGTGGACAGATGAAGATTAACATGTACTAGAGTGATGGCAAGAGGAATGTGTGGAGAAATAAGTAACAGCCCACAATCCACAGCATACCACCTCATCTGTGGAACATGGTGGAGGTGAGTGTTATGGATTGGGCATGTATGGCTGTCACTGGAACTGGCTCACTTGTCTGCATTGATAATGTACTGTAACTGCTAATGGCAGTAGCAGAATAAATTCTGAAGTGTACAAAAACATCTTGTCTGCTCAAATACAAGTAAATGTCTCCAAACTCATTGGTTGGCACTTCATCATACATCAAGCATTGACCATAACAACTACAGTAGATCACTGTTTAATATATTCATTGGTCAGTGACGATAGTGCACGGCTAATGCAAAGTGGTAGCAAGTCTCCGGGCCTTTTTCACACTTTTTCAGGGGGCATTACACCTTGGCAAAACAACCTCCTGGGGGCATCTTTGCGCCAAGCTAATGGTTAGACTTACTGTTCCTCATGACACACACATTTAAGTTGTTAATATTGTGTTAGAAAATGTGAGGGGGAAGATGTCTGCATACTGTATGAGACAAATATGAGGCGTGTCATCAACATTAGACTATTTCCAATTAATAGTATATGGAAGATGGTATAACTACATGATAAGCTTGGTATGATTGTGAGCACATTTTATTGCAAACGCTCTGTTTATGTTGTTTATGAGTTTGAAGTTTAGAGACTGCAAAGAAATGGCTATTACAAATCATTACCAAGAAACTCAAAGCCTATTGCTGCATCTACTGTTTAAAAAGTACATAAACCATGTATAGACTATATAGGACTTTATATTAGACTATATGTTGGACTATTATTAGGCTAATATATATAGCATTTTAGTTGTCATGGCCGGTGGCAGAACCATATTGGACAAATTATGTGACTACATAATTGTGCATTGGCTCAATAACTAACTCTATCTGAGCTTAGATAATGAAAATAGCCACTTGATTTTAGAGGAAAGCATAATGTTTTTTGATATTTCAATATAGATAGGATATTGAATTGTGGGCAGACAGTGTGTAATGACGGGTGGAGAACAGTTTTGAGTTTTGCCTATGTCTATGTTTCTTATGATCCTGTTTTAGACTACATCAATAATTAGGTAATATATCAAAACTGAGCTCTGTCCACAGACCTATGCCTGTGGTTCATCCTTTGACACTCCAATGCGCAGGGTTCCTGTTAATAAAACTCTACCCACAAACGGACCTGTCAGTCTGTCCAGAACACAGTCTACACAGTGAAGGGGGGAAACACGATAAAGGGTGAGACATCAATTATGCCCCTCTTCTTGAGATCCCTTCCCCCGATGGGCCAAATGACTGTGATGTCTCTGTGATGTTTACAATGTGTTTTCTATGCTGAGGTGTCATATGACTAGGATTGATGTCTGATTGGTTCCCTTACAAACATCTTTCAATTTAAATCTATGGTTGGAAGTCGAGTATAAAATCAGAATGTTGGGGAACAGATTATTTCTCTTTGTCCTCTGGTCTGCTCTCTCTCTCTCTCTCTCTCTCTCTCTCTCTCTCTCTCTCTCTCTCTCTCTACCCCTCTCTCTCTACCCCTCTCTCTCTCTCTCTCTATCATTTACCATGAGGGTAGAATGTAACATTTCTCTATGATGTATTTGCCTTGTAATAATTGTATAAGTTTACAATATTATTAAAGCCTCATTCAATTTATTCTCACTTGACTATTCTTGCTATAAAACCAAAACTCAGATTATTAATATTAAGATACGCTTTGTTATGAACAATACATAGCCAAAATTCCTTGCTAACCCTTTGTATTGTAACTGCCACCATATAAGGCCCTACACCGGTAAATATGCCTCAAACTCAAAACAAATGGCAATGATGTATTAGGCAATGGTTTCCAATGGTTATTTGTCAAATGATGTGCTATATGATGTTACAATGCATAGGGCTGATAAGACAATGTTCCACGATTTTACTTGATATGCCATGGTCTTCACACATTTGTATTAGGAACTGACTATCGCAAATCAATTCCACTTGGACAGCCGCAATGACAAGTTAATTAGAAGCCATTGCTAATCTTGTCTTCGAATGCAATGCAATATTTTATGTATAGCCTACTACTGTATACCAAATCAGTGACTGGTTCTGGTTGGATGTAGGCTATTGATGCAGAAGTCATTTGTTCACTTCATTACAGTAGGCTTATTGTGTAATTGGCCCAGAGCTCGTTGGAGATGTGCGTAATAGTTGTTGGAGACACGCATAATCCTACTGATATTGGTGGAATAGGCTAAAAGATTGGCACTGGACAACTCTGCTCACCTTGTTATGTTTGCGTGATATAACCATTGTATTCAAAATATATAGAATGGCTACTTTTAACTGTTTATATTTTTCTTCTGCAAACTGGTCAGAGATTTTTGTTACAGCTTTTGCCGAAATTAAACTCAAAGTGGAGACAGTGTCTGCGTGTGAGGTGTCAAAACAGCCACTGAAAGATGGGTGCACTTGTAGGCACAATTGTAGCAGAATATGTTTTGCCACAGAATGACACAACATCCCAACTGAGACTCTGGCATCGGCCATCTGGTGTGCATGCCGCAAAACCTAGTGGCCACTGGTTCCAGGGCAGCCAGTCAGATTACGCACAGAGAATGTGTGAGCAGTGTGGAACAATTAAACAGCTGGAACTAGTAGACTACAGTACTTTATATTAGATTATCTGTGCAGTATAGGCCACTACATGGTACTGACAATAAAGTTGATGATGAAAGAACATGAAATATCGTGGTCATATTAAAACGAATCGCTTGGTACAGCTAGGCAAAGTAGGTGCTTCACTCTTTTTGCCTAAAATCTTATCATTGGGAAATTAAATGTATGTTCAATCGGATTTAAATATTAAGATTGACTTTCCACTTTTTGGATCTGAAAAACGTGTCTAATAGCAGTATGTTTTGTGTCATTGTCTTACTGTATGATGAAGCGCCATCCAATTAATTTGGATTTGGAAAAGGTGTTGGCCAATACTCGATCTGACAAGATGTTTCTGTCCACTTCAGAATACATTCTGCTGCTGCTATCAGCAGTTATATCATCAATTAAGACAAGTTAGCTAGTTCTAGTGGCAGCTACAGTAGACATGCCCAAACCATGACACCCCCTCCACAATATTTCACAGATTAAGTGGTATGCTTTAAATCTTTGGCTGATCCTTTTTTCTCCAAACTTTCCCCTTGCAATCAACTGATGATATTCGTCTTAACTCTCCAGAAGACCTTTTTCCATACCTCTGCAAGTGTTTTAGTATTGTTTTTTGAGGACAACCAGTGGTTTGCACCTGTAGTTCAACTGGTGATATATTCTGTGAATGGTAGTCTCTGACAAATTCATGCCTACCTCCCGGAGAGTGTTTCTGATCTGTGGGACAGTTGCTTTGGGGTTTTTCTTAATTATGCATTACGAAGCAAGAGCTTTATTTGGTCATCCACTATAGAAGTCTTCCTTGGCCTACCAGCCTGTTTGCGATTGCTGAGCTCACCAGTGCTTTTCTTTCTTTTTAATGATGTTCCAAACTGTTGATTTTGGCAAGCCTAAGGTTTTGTTTGCTATGTTTCTGATTTTCTTTTCAGATTTTTCAGCCTAATAATGGCTTCCTTGACTTTCATTGACATCTTTTTGGTCCTCATGTTGACAGACACCACAGCAGACACCTAAGGCAAATGCAAAACCTAGAATCAATACTAGACATTGACAGCTCTCCTATGCCTGCACAAATGATGTGACTGACTTATAAGAAACACCTGTTAAGCAAATTGTCCCATTACTTTTGGTGCTCTGAAGTAGAGTGACTATGTATAAAAAAGCTGGAAATCTCTACTTTAACTTCATAGTAATTGCTTGATTTCAAATCCAACCTTTTGGAGTATAGAGCCAAAAGAAGATGGACATTAAGAAGAACATTACTTACGCAGGACACTGTATGATCCTGTCTCTGTGTAAATTTGTCATCACCTGTAGGCTACTACTGATTAACCATTATGAGATATTGAGATCAGTTTAAAATAGCATTTCACACAGGGTCACACCACATTTTTCATCAAGTTAAAAACACACAATGCAACAGTGAAAGATGTGATAAAGAAAACAAATAAAAAGACCAGTATATAAAAGAGTTTACAAAACAGAGAAATATTTCAGAGGAGAGTGAGATTTTTTATTTTGGGATTTGTGAAGGCAGTGGAGAGCTGACCAGTTGTTGATATGGGCAGGCCAGGCTGTCCATGGAAAGATCTGGATAAAGACATTGTCACAAAAAAACATTTTGCAAAGTACTGTCTATCCAAAATGTTGTTATGCACGTTAGGGGTTGTTGCCTCTTGATTTGATTCATTAGCAGCCCAAGGACAGTATTAATTGAAAGCAATCAATCAATGTTTATTTTTGTAATTTGAATTTAAAGTATTATCCTGCACAGAATAAGTCTATGTCCTGCTGATTTGTTATGAATAACTAATCTCATATGATCATAAGCAGAACTTGATTATTTTAATGAATGTATTTATATGATTATGTATGATTTCGTCCAATAGGAAATGCCTAAATGAACACAACCAAATTATTATTTTCAAGATAGGCTATTAAAGGGATTCATGAAGAGGGCGGGTCAGTCATTTCTACAACAGAAGGACCCCTAATGGAAGGACCCTTCTTTTCAAACATCCTTCACAGCTCTTGTCTCCACCTGCTGGTGGCTTTCGGCAGCACTTCACACATCTTCACAACTAATATCTGCCGCAGCAGCGGTATTGAGGTAGCCCACCACTGTGATGGCAACATGCGTGACCTACTGTAGGAATGGCCAAGACTGGCCAAGTCAATATCCAGATATAAATCCAATTAAACTTGTATTTCATTTGAAGATGAGACTTAAGGCAAAAAGACCTCAAAACTAACAACAACTGAAGATGGCTGCAGTACAGGCCTGGCAGCGCATCACCAGAGAAGATATCCAGCTTGTGATGTGGTCAATGTCAACCAAATACTAAACAATAGTAGTATTCATTGGGACATAATATTAATCTGTTCGAAATACTTTTGGTGCTTGAAATAGGGAGACAATGTATAAAAAGTGGGCAAACTATGATCATAACACTCCTGTTAAATAAATATTAGGATTTGAACTAATTATAGGAGTGCCACAGCAAAGGGGTGAATACATGCACAAACAGGTCTTCTCAGTGTTTTATTTTTAATCAATTTCTTTCAATTTGAAAGTGTGCAGTAAAATGTGTCAGTATCAGTGGGGGGAAATAATCCTAATTTAATGTAATTTAAGTGTCACAAACACAAAGTGAACATTGTGCAAGGGGTGACAACTTATATGTACATGTACATGTATATGTTATGTATATGTAATATACTAATTTGACTAATATCAAATGTATTAATTGTACCATATCAGCATATGTGGTCTGTGGGATATGACAAAGGGTCCATGTCGATTCACAAATGTTGTTGGCAAAAACTACTTTGTCAGAAATGTTTATTCAATGACTTCTCTTACATCAGTCGATAGGCAATGTCTAGTTACAGGAGTCCATGATAAGCCTCATAAAGGCTTATCATGGCCCCTGGAAATGGGGGGGAACCCACAGGAACCGGGTTCCATTAATTAATTTGTTGTTGGTGTTAAATACTTCAATTTCAGCATTCAATTTGCCTCTGGACCACCAGGGTTCCTCCAATTAATGAATTACATTTTCACCACTGGTTACAGGACTCATTGATACGTCTCATACTCATGAACCTCATACCCCCCATGCCCATGCCCATGCCCATACCCATGCCCATGCCCATGCCCATGCCCATCTGTCTGAAGTTCCTGTACTCCCCAGGCCCCATGTACATCATCCTGCCTCCAAAGTGGGGCTGCTCATACATGAGCCAGTGGCCCTCCATCACGTTGCAGGACATACAGTTGGACATTTGGTAGCGATCCATGATGGAGTCACAGTCGTCCATCATCTCGTGCATCTGACCTCCGAAGCTCTCCCTCTCATAGATTCTCATCCTGAAGGATCCTTTGTGCTGTAGTAGGAGGAAGAACATGTTTTATTGGGAATTGTATTGTACACAAGTTAAATAAATTAAGGATTGCACCTTTTTCAGCCAAATGGCTTGCATTCCCCCATGGGGCTGGGGGAAAACATGTAACCACTCTCAAACTCATAGACAGGGCTCTGGATGCAAGAGCTTCAGTCCATGATATTTAAATGATAGTTTTATACATATTTTTAAGATGTACATTGTTTATGTATTGTTTGTTTAGCTAAAACGTGGAAAATTTTTTATTTTTACTTATGATAATTTAAGGCAGTTGTGATAAACTCATTAAGCATTATAAGTAATATTCTTCGAGAACTAATGGATTAGCTATATATAATAAAATGCCAATCGGACAGTGGAACAAATTCCAGATTGTGCCTTTCAAAGCTCAGGGTTATTATTAAGTTTGTTTTACATTCTATTCGCTATGTAGTGTCATAGAAATCATATTCCATCTCGAGGACTGGACACAGGTGTACACCATAAAATACAAACAAGCTAATCTTATTTTGGAGAGATATACTAAGCCTCTATATAGATAGATAAATAATACTTATCTATCTACCTAATAGCATTTTGTTTAATAGGCTTACCATTTGGATCATGCGGCAGGACCGGATGCTGTCGCTCATTCCCATCATCATGCTCCTGTAGTCAAAGTAATCTCCCTGTTTCATGAAGTACTGGTTGCCCATGAAGTTGGTGCGGTCATAGACCATGAAGCAGCCACTATGCACCCTGCAGGAGTGGCAGCGGCTCAGGTAGGAAGACATGTCAGGACAGTCGCTGTCACACTCGTAGGAGCGACCCATGAAGTTCCTGTCCTCGTAGAAGACAATCTGAAAAAAAAGGAATGGAAAAAGGAAATTTGATGAGCTATCCAAACATATAGCAAGATACATCTTCGCCCTTCTCAATCACACTGGTAGTAAAGGTGTTGCAGAAAAGTACTGTTTGCTGAAGCTCTTAGACTAGAGCACAAGAGCCTTTAGTGTAACTTTCACATTCCAATGACAAGTAAAATGTTGACACATACAGTAAGTATTTTTTTTAAACACATAACAAGTTATATTTTGGGTAACTTTGCGCAATGAGGGCTGTTTTGTGCACAGAAAGTGGAATCCTCTGTAAAATAATCTGTGAAAATCAAAACATGAAAATGTCACATTGCTTACCTTGCCCATCATGTTAAAGTCAGTGGAGGTCATTTTGGTTTAGTGTGCTGCTGCTTCTGCTGCTGCTGCTGTTGTTGGTCCTGAACTGACTTCCTACATGTTTGAAACCTTCCTTTTTATACCTGCACGCCAGAGGCCCCATTGTGCAAACCCCCTGACCCAGCAACATGGTGTACAAGCCCATAGAGCGCTGAGGTTTGTCCTTGTTTTCATGGACTGGCTCCCTCAAACATTTTTAAATGGCATATTTCAATGTACCCTGTCAAAGTACCAGTCATCTTCCATGTGTTTAGCATAACATACCTGCCCACTTCTGCCAAGATACTCCCTTCTGTTTTGAAGCATCTTCAGGCATTGGGCCTTTACCACATCCTCTCTGCCCATGAGCTGAAGCTACTCTATTGAGCTCTAGGAATGATTAGAGGCATTCTATATGAGGTTTTGAAAAAAGTAAACCAAAAACATTTATATTGTATTCCCTATTAAAAATCATCTTCCTTCACCTTCACCTGCAAAAGTCACCTTCAACATTACACAGTAAAATATTGTAAAAATTCTAACAAGAATTAATAGCCAGGCCACTAATCATTTTGAAGCAAATAAGCATCAGTCCCTACAGTATTTAAAGCAGGGTCAAAATACATTATTTACTGGTATATACTGTAGTTAATATTACCAGATTGTTAAAACAACAACCATTGCAACATTACCAGTATTCAATAGTCTTGACAACGGCAGCTTTGTATGGAAATGATAATACATTAGCAGATACAGTGTCCTGTAATAACCACCATCAGACTATTTTTCAATCCTGGAAAGTATTTTAGTCAATTATTTTGATCACTAGTGAGCTCACGTAATGTGATACATTGTGAATTGTAATCGTTACATCACTAATGGAGGATGATCTCACATGAGAAGATATACCTTCATCACAGCCAAATGGGGCAGTTTTGCTGTAGCCTCTAAGTACACCATGTTTTGAAGCTAATATACAGTATCAAGGACAGGAAAAGACATGAGGGGGCTACAGTGAGGGGGGTGCTGCCTAAAATGTTACAAGGGCTGTGTTGCATATCACATGTTAAACAAGCAATTCTGGTAACTTTTGACGGGAGATTAACGTAGTTAATCACTACCTATCTTCCATCGTAGACTGAAGACCCAACTCTTCAGGTTACATTTTGACTGTCCCTTCTAAATACCTACAGACTACCCCTCTGTACAGTTCCTCTACTGTTAAAAAAAAAAAAAGATATATAATCATCCTTTCTTCCTCTAGCATTATGACTGCCAATGCCACCTGGTCCTAGCATAGATTTATTTTTCTTATGATGACTAATGTATAGATGATTCACTTACTTTAGACAAATGTACTTGTTGTAAGTCGCTTGGATAAAGGTGTCTGCTAAATGTCAAAAATGTAAATGTTAAAAAATGTCGTTTGTGTGAGTGAAAAGCATGAAATGATCGGGTCTCAGGTTAATGACACGAGGCCTATAAACAGCTCTGATAAGAGTTGCATATATTTGTCAGTATGTCAATCCCAACTCATCCAATCATGTGCTACAATCTACAGTAGCAGGTGCTTATGTCACCACGCACCACCACACAAAGTGATGTGAGATGAAGATGGAGTAAAGTAAACACCTCACTTTTTGGCTATTTTTCCTGATTCCACCCGCCCACAAAGCAAAGAGCGTTTAACACTAACATGAACACTTACTCACTCCCAATCTGCTCAAATACTTGGGGGAAGGGACATAGGAAGTCTATTTCATGAGAAGGAATAATACAATGAGCAAAGTCATGTAGTATGTGGGTGCTATGAAAGTGACCCTAACCCTAACGATCAAGAAAAAGATTACCCTCCCCCATCAACCATACAGTATATCCTAAGATTAAATGTTCAACTCCTGGCTGGCTCGAGAACTTGTACTTTCAACAACAAACACATCTCGCTCCAGTCACACTGGATTTTTGGTTTTTGACTGAAGTCTGTGAATAAAGACACGACAAAAGTGAGATTTGTTGACACAAGTCTGTTTACTACAGTTGTCAGAGAAAGCAACTATCACCAGTAGGCTAAATCTCCATTTTCATTAAAACATTGAAGAAATAAAATAATGTAATGTAATCTTGTTTTGTGCACACATTATTTATCATAATGCGGAGTGCATGAGGAGGAGGAGCGGCATACAAAAATATACAAATAAAAATAAATAAATGCAGGCCTGGTTTTGGACACATTCTGCTGTATCCCGCTCCCGTTCTCTCACACTCATTGCAATGGAAAACAATCAGTCATCATACATCATCATACAATCAATCACACATCAGCCGTAACTTTGACTGGTTTTTAGGTTTTTGACTTAAGTCTGTAAATAGAGACGTGCCAAGAGTGAGATTTGTTTTGCTCAGATCTCTGTTGTAATTACACAGGTCTGTTTGCTATAGTTGCAAGCTGACGTGGACATTCGCAATGGCTTGCTTGATTGTGACTGTGTTTGACTATGACTACATTTACTTCAACTGCTCTGCTTTGATTCTTAAACGATCAAGCAAGCGAATGTCTGTTAGCTAGCCTATTATGACAACCTTCAAAAAAGTATTTTACACACATCACGTGTCCAACACAATGTATGCACAAAGTAGTATTTGACGTAAACATGTGAACTTGAATGCTGATCATGTATGCGAGGTCTCTGTCTTTTCTCTGCAGCTGGTGGTTGAGCTCGTTCAGTTTCCCTGTCAAATCCGTGAGAAATCCCAGGTCCAACATCGATGCATCATCCTACAGCTTCTCATGCTCCACATTCCTCGTCTCAAAAAACGATTTATCTCCAGCAGCAAGTCAACAAATCTCTGCAACACTTTGCTATGATTCAACCACCGCACATTCGTGTGGAGAATCAAATCACCAATAATGACTTAAATAAGCGGTGCCGCAGTGCTTTTGCCTGAATCGAATTAACAATTCTTACAAGTGTCATTACATGTAATTCACAAACTCTTGACTGTAGCAAAAAGCATTCACAAAGCAACAAGTCTTTGAGCACTTGCTGAGACACATCGTCAGATAACAACTCTATCCTTCTTTTCACTATAGCCGGGCCAAGTGGCACAGTCTTGATTGCAGGCTTGATATCCTCTTTGTTTTTGAAGTCTTTGAATAAAGTGTCTGCAGTAACGGCCATGGCCTCCTTCTACAACTCTCCATCAGTAAATGCCTTTTTGTTTTTCGCTGAGAGATGGCTAACTCGGAACGAAGCCTCTGTAGCAGCCTTGCTTTTGGTCGTCGGATTGATGAACAGCGACTGCTGGGCCTTAAAGACCGATTTTATTCCTCAACTCACCTGGTACGGATGGCACTCTTCGGTGGGTCGTTTAATTTAGCATGGGTGGTGCTGTGGTGGCAATCCAAGTTTCCCCTTTTTGCCAGCGCTACACTCTGGTGGCATATCAGACAAATAGTGTTGTCTTTGACGAACATGAACAAAAACTCATTATCCCATTCATGATGAAAATGATCGCAGAGCCTCTACCATTGCACCTTCTTGTTAGCTGTGGTCGGCTAGCTCACACTAAGCGCAACTACGCAGAGCCTGTACCTACGTGACACTTTTTTTAAATGTATTTTTATATTTACATTTTTGCGATCGATTTGAAATGCCTCCGAGATCGACCAGGCTGCCTGTTGATGACATGCAGATAATGTGCAAATGTGCAATCACGTCAACGCCTGACTTTCTTTCCACAGCTTCCTATTGAATAGCAAATTTTAAACAAAATGTAGATTAGTTTGCTACACCATTTGGCTGAGAGGAAATGGAGTAAAACCGGCCTCCCTGATGACCTAAAACCTTATTTCTCTCACCTCCTCAACTACACCTCCTCTGCATCAGCTGCTAAAGCTTCTTACTACCATTCCAAAATTCAATCCTCTGTCTCTGACCCAAGGAAACTGTTCTCTACATTGTCCTCACTCCGTTACTTACCACCATAATCAATTCCTCTTTATCCATAGGATCAAGCCTCTTCTCAAGAAACCAACTCTTGACCCGTCTGCTGTCCATAACTACAGACTGGTATCCCTTCTCTCCTTCTTATCTAAAACCCTTGAATGTGCTGTCTCTAACCAACTCTCTCACTATTTCCTTCAGAACAACCTCCTTGACCCTCACCAATCCGGCTTTAAGGCTGGGCACTCTACTGAGGCTGCTCTCCTTGCTGTCACGGAGGCCCTCCACTCTGCTTGAGCTTCCTCCCTCTCCTCTGTTCTCATTCTTCTGGACCTGTCTGCTGCATTCAACACAGTAAACCACCAGATTCTCTCCACCCTCTCAGAACTGGGCACCTCTGGCTCTGCACTCTTCTGGTTTGCATCCTACCTGGCCGATCGCTCTTACCAGGTGACGTGGAAAGGATTGCTGTCTACTGCAATGCACTCTTGGCCGGGCTCCCCGCCTCCGCCATCAGACCTCTGCAGCTCATCCAGAATGCTGCTGCCAGGCTGGTGTTCAATCTCCCCGAATCCTCCCATGTCACCCCCCTCCTTCGCATCCTTCATTGGCTCCCGATAGCAGATTCAAGACCCTATTGGGCGGCAAAGGGAACAGCCACTCCCTACTTGCAAGCAATGGTCAGCCCCCAAACTCCTGCCCGATCACTCCGTTCTTCCACCACGGCTGGCCGCCTGGCACCGCTGCCTCGGTCGCGGCTTTTTGTTATGATGACTGATGTATTGATGATTCACTTACAAGAGGTATATTTGTAAGTCGCTTTGGATAAAGGCTTCTGCTAAATGTCAAAGATGTAATGTAAATGTGTTGGACTTTGGACATAGGTCATGAAATCTGTTGGTTTGGAACTATGTACACATATGTTCATTACATTAGATTCCCATTTGCTCTTAGAGCAGTCATTTTTTGGTTTAAATCCTAGATTTAAATCCATTAGTTTTTGCTTTCCTATAACATTTTTTCCTAAAGCCACAGGAAAAAAAAGTGCATCTTTCAACTCCACCAAAAAAGCACATACTGTAGAATCATACCTGAGTGGAAACCCACAATGCTGAACAACAGAGAGTCGTTGAAGAAGGCCAGTGTGGTAGCTGATAGACTATGAGGTCTAGGTTTGCTGCGGATCTGACATGTCCAAGGGGAGGTGACGCACCGATTGTTTGAGATATTAATACTAACTGTTATGGCACCAAATATGGTAAGGGTTAAGGGTTTCTCTCTGTTAAATATTTTGGCCAATATGTATGTTTCATGTCTTCATTATTATGATTTGTATGAGGGTTTTGCCTTGTATTGAATTTGAGGAACGTCATGACATGTATCTTAATATGAATATTATGCAGCACTTTCTCACCTCTTTGGTATGACCCAATCCAGATAAAGGCATATCATTGATCCTCTCCAAATCCTGAAGGTTTCAAGGCTTTTGCTTGGCAACTCGAAGCTTCAGCTCCCTCCACAAATTTTCTATAGGATTAAGGTCTGGAGACTAGCTAGGCCACTCCATGACCTTAGTGTGCTTCTTCTTGAGCCACTCCTTTGTTGCCTTAGCTGTATGTTTTGGGTCATTGTCATGCTGGAAGACCCATCCACGACCCATCCTCAGTGCTCTGGCTGAGGGAAGGAGGTTCTCGTCCAAGATCTTATGGTACATGGCCCCGTCCATTGGCCCCTCAATGCAATGAAGTCGTCCTGTACCCTTAGCAGAGAAACAACCCCAAAGCATAATGTTTCCACCTCTGTGTTTGACGGTGGGGATGGTGTTCTTGGGATTGTAGCATTCAGCATTTCTCTCCCTCCAAACACGAAGAGTCGGGCAAACTAACAAAATCAGCAGGGGATCAAATCATTATTTCCCCCACTGTATATACTGTATATTGAAAGCTTCCAATTCTTTATGAATTTGTAAAAAATATGTCAGCAGAAAATTTCAAATGTCAATAGGTGAGCAAAAAAGGCACAATTTGCCCAATTCATTTGGTGTGTTTAACCAAAACCCAATGCAAGTTATTATGTTATTATTTTTATAGTTATTATGTTTATAATGTCATGACCAAATCATCTCAAAATGTCTGAAGAGACTCAATTACTTGATGTACATGACTTGATAAAAGACTTGACATTTCAAACATGCTAACTTAGTGTCCATTGGGCATTGGGTTTTGATTTAAAATGCTAACAATTGGTGTACTAACTAATGGTATACATTGCAAAACTAATGTTTGTCTACAGAAATGTACTGCACTGCATAAAGTGGCTAAAATTGTGCAATGTGTTCGCAGTGTGCAAATACAACAGTATTTCAAAGTCAGAGTTGTTGAATTGTTTGCAAGGCACTGTATACGTAATATACTAAGGCACATTGTCTGACTCTCCAGGATTAATGAACCACAATATCATATGTGTTTATTCTATCATATGAGCATACTGTAAGAGGTCTGTGGGATATGACAAGGGTCCATGTGGAACAAAAATATTTGTTTTGTCAGATATGTTTATTCAATGGCTTGTCCTACATATGTAGATAAGCAATGTCTAGTAAGAGGAGTCCATGATACGTCTCATACTCATGAATCTCATACCCCCCATGCCCCCCATGCCCATGCCCATGCCCATGTTGAAGTTCCTGTACTCCCCAGGCCTCATGTACATCATCCTGCCTCTGTAGTGGGGCTGCTCATACATGAGCCAGTGGCCCTCCATCACGTTGCAGGACATACAGTTGGACATCTGGTAACGATCCATGATGGAGTCACAGTCGTCCATCATCTCGTGCATCTGACCTCCGAAGCTCTCCCTCTCATAGACTCTCATCCTGAAGTTTCCTCTGTGCTGTAGTAGGAGGAAGAACATGTTTATTTGGGAATTATGCTGTACACTGTTTAAAGGTACAATCCTTAATTTATTTTTCTTGCTACTTGTTTTGGTATAAAGTTGAGAGATGGGGCTGGGGAAATTTGGTTGCTCTTAAACTCATAGACAGAGCCCTGGATGCAAGAATGAACAGTTTGTCTGCCTCACATTAAAAATCACAAATGGCTGAAAAGGATTAGTATAAATAGAGCAGTATACCAGTTTCATTCAAGGTAAAACTATTTTTTCAAAAAACACTGACCGCTGCGCCACATAGGATACAAGAATACTGGGAACAGATATTTGACCTTCCTATGCCATGGAATCTGGTTTATGAATCAATATATCAAACAACAACTGACTCATCACTAAGCTTTTTTCAATTTAAAATACTGTATACAATTATTGCAACCAAAAGAATGCTCACCATATGGGCAAGTGAACAGTCGCCACTCTGCAGATTTTGTAGTGCGGAAACCGAAGCAATAGAACATTTGTTTTGGTATTGCCCCCTTGTGTCTGACTTTTGGTCTAAGGTTCAGGAATGGCTGGCATAAAACAATATTAATCTAAAAATAACCTATTGGGTGACTTAGTATTTGACGGACAATCATTAATCAACATAATTATACTCTTAAAATCTGTGCAGACTCTAAGAATTTAAAGTTTTAAAATGGAATATATCTTAGCATGTACAACAGGAAAAATACCAAATATACCATAATGGACATAAATTACCATGTTAAATAATAAATACACAATTATATAAATAAATGAATAATAGCTATATATCATGAAATAAAATTACTATTGAACAGCAAAACAAATCTCAAATTGTGCCTTTTTTTGGGAAATCTGGCACCTCTGGCCACCAGGGCAAAATTCTGTTCATACCACGACCCAGATTAAACAATGTCATTTAGAATGATAAGAACGGCATAAGAAAGCTTGAATGTTACATCCTGAACCTTTAAATGCTAAGGAACTTATTTGTATTTGTTGTATTTCATATTGAGGACTGGACACAGGTGTACACTATGAAATGAGGACGCAACAAGCAATTCTGAATTTTGAGGGAGGGATGGATGGATGGATAGATAGATACTTTTCCATCTACCTAACAGCATTTAGTCATGCTCATATGCTTACCATGGGAATCATGCGGCAGGACCTGATACAGTCGCTCATTCCCATCATGCTCATGTGGTCGGAGTACTCTCCCCTTTTCATGAAGTACTGGTTGCCCATGAAGTTGGTGCGGTCATAGACCATGAAGCAGCCACTATGCACCCTGCAGGAGTGGCAGCGGCTCAGGTAGGAAGACATGTCAGGACAGTCACTGCCACACTCGTAGGAGCGACCCATGAAGTTCCTGTCCTCATAGAAGGTAATCTGAAAAGAAACAGAATCCTTTTGTTGAACTATCCAAACATACAGAGCAAGAGGATACATATTGGGCCCTACTCAATCACACTGAGAATAAAATGTTGACAAATAACATCAGTTTTTTGTTTGTTTACACATAACAGGCCTTACACTCTTACAGAGTGCAGATATAAAAAAAAACATATTGTAACATATTCTGTCCACAAAACAGGCTGTCTTTGGGCAAGTTGAGCAATGAGGACTGTTCTATGGACAGAAAATGGTGCCCTTAGTGAAACAATCTGTGAAAATGTAAACATATACATAAAACATTTTGACATTGCTTACTCTGCCCATGTTCATGTTAGTGGAGGTCATTTTGTCTCAGTGTGTTGCTGCTGTTGGTCCTGAACTGACTTCCTACCTGTTTGAAACCTTTCTTTTTATACCTGACCACCAGAGGCCCCATTGTGCAAACCCCCTGACCCAGCAACATGGCATAGAAGCTCATAGAGCACTGAGGTTTGTCCTTTTCAGGGACTGGCTCACTCAAAATACTTTACTTGGCATATTTCAGTGTACCTTGTCAAAGTACCACTCATCTTCCATGGCCCTTTTTACACCTGTCCCTCTCATCACAATGACCAGAATGAGTATAACTTGAGTCTATACACCTACTCGCTTATATTCTTTTCCTATGTGTTATTCAAATATGCCTAGTCCTTGATCTGTTTTTACATTCATTAATAAGTGCCAAAGTTTTTCTCTAGGCTAGTATTAACGGCAACATCTCTGGTCATTGGACAACAATGGCTAGCCTTATTTGCTGTAATAAAAATATAGGCTTATTATAAATAGCATACAAATGAAATAATAAACAGTGACATCTCCCGTCGCGCTGATATGGTCATTCATTGAACATGGCTGTGTTTTGACTGATGACTGTGAATGATTGAATGACAACAGGTCAGTGTGAAAGAAAGTGCACACTCCTCCACCACAGCACACCAAATTCCAAATTAGTTTACTGTTCAGCCAGTACTTGATCAACCAAAGCAAGATGGGTCCCCCTTAGAGCCTGGTTCCTCTCAAGGTTTCTTCCTACCAGGGAGTTTTTCCTTGCCACTGTGCCCTAAGTTTTTCCTTCAAGTGAGATATTCGTAGGCTATGCCCTTGAAGATAGATGAATAGATAGATAGAGAGAGAGTGTAAATGTGCTTAATGTTTAGTCTAATGTAAGTCTAAATACTATCAAAAACGCGTATAGAAGTTCTTTAAGTAGGGTCAGTCCGTACACATTTAAAGTTGGATTGAGTTTTCAAAAGAGTTTTAAAAGATGAAAGAGATTTTAAAATGTATCATAGGAACCCAATGGTCCTTCATTCATGCAATTTAAAAAGGCATGAAGTTTAAAAAGTCTAAATAGTATCAACACTCTGAATGGAAGTTATTCATGTAAAAACAATCTATACAATTGGATTTAAATCTGAAAATTGACTTGGCCAGCCAAGAACTTTCCACCTTTTGGCCCAGAAAAACTCCCTAGAAAAAAGTCCCCAGCTATGGCAGTATGTTTTGGGTCACTGAGTTACTGTATGATGAAGCACCATCCAATTAATTTGGAGGCATTTGCTTGTACTCAATCAGACACATTGGTTATGTACACTTCAGAATACATTCTACTGCTGCTGTCAGCAGTAACATTAATGAAGACAAGTTAGCCAGTTCTTGTGGCAGCTATACATGCCCAAACCATAGCACCCCCTCCACCATGTTTCACAGATGAGGTGGTATGCTGTAAATATTGGGCAGTTCCTTTTTTTCTCCAAACTCTATGTACTTTTTTAGCAAACTCTAACCTGACCATCCTTTTTTAGGCTAACTAGTGGTTTGCACCTTGCAGTGAAGCCTCTGTAGTTGGTTTGGTGATGTATTCACGCCTACCTGCTGGAGAGTGTCCCTGATTTGTGGAATGGTTGTTTTGGGGTTTTCCTTAATTATGGTGAGCTGTTATGGAAAATACATTCATAGAACTATTTTCAGGTTATACACTTTCATATGATTGATACAACTTGTGTAACTACTGTGATGACATTTTCTCTTGCCACTTCTCTAAAGTTCTATAGCCATTGTTCTGAGAAGCACTGTATGATTTACCATATGAACAGCGGTGATCTCTGAGGGAGTGGTAGGAGAGAGCAATAGTGGGGGGACAGGCGCATCCTGTCGATAGGTGTGAAATGTTGAACGGCG
Source organism: Argentina silus (assembly GCF_951799395.1). Lineage (NCBI taxonomy): Eukaryota > Metazoa > Chordata > Actinopteri > Argentiniformes > Argentinidae > Argentina > Argentina silus. The sequence goes on from NC_139657.1 coordinate 27,890,197, forward strand.
ATTAATCAATAAGAAAGTCTCCCCATTGTTCATTCTCTCCCGCCCTTTCTCACGTAAGCACAGGCCCATCAGCCGATAGCCTTGGCGGCGCCTGTATTATGTTTAAACTGTATAAAAGACGAACCTGATCATTGTCTCTTTAGACTTGTGCTGAACGAACCCCGGTTCTACGCTGGGCTGCTGTTACGCTCTTGTCTCTTGTTTGCAAGCAATAAATACCGGACTCAGATATTGTGGCTACTCAGGACTTGTTTCTTGATTCTTACCTCCGAAGAGCTAAAGTACAGAGTGGTAAATCCTAGACTTCCACCACAATTTGGGGGCTCGTCCGGGATCGCCTGCCCTGACTTCGTCGTCTCTCTGCCAAGAAGGTCAACTCGTATACGGTCAGGATATATTCCTGGAGCCGAAATCCTCCCTTTGAAAGTTCAGAACGCAAAGGTTGAGAGAAAAGGCGCCTGAAAGGAGAGAGGCGGCGTTTTCAGGCACGGCGAGTCCGAAAAGACGTTGAGCTCGGAAGAGGTAAGACCACAATATTTGTAAAAAATAAAAATAAAAAAAAAAGGCTAGCAAAAACCCCAGCTAGGTGCTGGGTCGCTGATATTCAGTGTAAATCCTATTTTGGTAATAGGTCTGCAGTTGTAAATCCTATGTGGTGTGGGTGTATTGTTGAAAATCCTATTTTGGTAATAGGTCTGCAGTTGTAAAATACTGTTGAAAATCCTATTTTGGTAATAGGTCTGCAGTTTGTTTTGTGTTTGTGTTTTTGTAAACTTGTTGCTAAGAGCCGACGGGCTGATTGACACTTCGAGAAGAGGTGTCGGGGACACTCAACGTGTGGAAGGCACACATATATGAATATATATATATTTTCTATTATAATTTTTTGGTATACCTAATAGTTAGAATTTGTATGAAACGCGTAAAGACCGGTGTGGAGACACGTGAATAAAAGGTAAGGAACTCACCTATTGTCGTTGACGACACTTAACCTTTTTAAAATACCTGAAAAAGTTGCTACACTAATTGATAATGGGGGAAGCGGCCAGTAAAGCAAACACGCTGCCTTCGAGCACGGAGGGATGCGCTAAGATAATGATTGAAAAATATGGTCGATGGACATGCGAACAATTGCCTATGTGGGAGATTTTGGGTTTTCCATTGAACGGTAGCTTTAGCCAACAACAGATTAACATGCTAGAAGACAGGCTTGAAGTATTAAATTATTATGCTACAGATAAAATTAAGAAGTTACAACAAGGGTCACGCCGAGTAGATTGGAAGGCGTTTTGGGCATGGAAAACGGAGGGGGCAGTTAGACAGTCACAACAAGAACAGGCTGAACAGTTTAAGAAGGTAAAACAAGTCGAATTAGAAAAGGTAAAGCCAGGAAAGGAACCACAAGTTGAGTCAGATAGGCCAGGGCTTTCTAACCAGTGTCCTATAGTATTCTTGTCCGAACAGGTTGATGCGGATCTCGACTGCTCCTCTGTCCGTCCTCCACCCTACAGACCCTTGACAGCACCACGGGCAGATCTGGTTCGCCCGAACCCATCGTCGACTTACGGAGCCCGAGGCAGACGCAATCGAGGGCGAGAAAGGTTCGGAGGCAAGCGCAGCAAGAACGATCAGATGGGGTGTTTCCGCTGCCAAGCAGAGGACCACTGGCAGAGAGAATGTCCCGAGCAAGCGGGAAGGGTATTGACGGTCAGAGGAAGCGGGAGGGGTCCCATCAACGGCGGTACCCGGTGAGATAAAACCAATACGCAAGCACACACGTACACCACAACTAGACATACAGGCTATTAGGAAAGAAAGTGCATATGAGGTACTACCTAGAATAACATTGAAGGTGGCTGGCAGATCGGTTACATTTGTTAATAGATTCAGGAGCAGGGTACTCTGTCTTAAGAACAGAAGATTGGCAACCCCCACCGAAACTCAGTGGAAGGGTAATCACCATAGTCGGAGCAGAGGGAAGAGGGGTAAAAGAGAGATTCACAGTGCATGATGAAGATAGTTATCAATATAGTAAACATTCCTTCATATTATCTGACTGCTGCCCAATCAACTTACTAGGTAGAGACTTGATGTGTGGGATAGGACTAAATCTGTGGTGTTCAGAAGATGGGATTAGAATAGAAAGACGTGTAATGCAAAATATATCGTTGGGTAATGCACCACTAAATTATTTTTACGAATGGAACTTGCCCGTCTCTCGGCTGAGATCAATTGCACAGAAATTGTTGGCGGAAGCCGAGCTAAGAATTAGAATTATTAAGTATGTTCACGGATAAAGATAATTTTCATTGTATAGCTAAGGTCTCGGAAATTCAGGATGAGTGTTGGAAACGTTTGGTTCAGAGAGAAGCCATAGATGATATTTACACTAGCTTTTTAGGCATTATTGGAAAGAGGCATTATTGTTCCATGTCCTGACAGCCGTTTGTCGTACTCTCATGTTCCCCGTAAAAGAGGCCAAACAGGAAGGCCAACCACAAACCTGGCGCTTTGTTCGGGATCTTAAAAAGGTTAATGAAGCAGTCCAAGCGCGCGCCCCTATTGTTACGGATCCATATACTAATTACACATATACGAAGTAATGCTACATATTTCTCAGTGGTCGACCTAGCTAATGCGTTCTTCAGTATCCCTGTACATAAGGATTCCAGTTCTGGTTCGCATTTCGCTTTAAGGATAAGTGATATGATATGATATGATATGATATATATATATAGATAGATAGATAGATAGATAGGTAGGTTGATTGATTGATTGATTGATAGATAGATAGATACATGGTCTAGAGCCCCTAGGGGCTACGTTGAAAACCCAGCAGTATTTGGGCAGCTATAAGAGATAACTTTAGTATCTATTCAGTAAGAATTTGGTGTTGAAAGGGGGTAAGCACCCTTAACATATTTGGCAGAACAGAGCCACAAGGCAAGCTTGCAGAGATTACTATTTGTAAAGGTTGTTGCTGTTGCTGTGGTTGTTGTTGTTGTTGTTGTTATTGTTATTTGTTTTTGGGCCATAAGCTCACCAGGGAGGGCAAAAGCCAGAGTACAAACAGAATAGACACATTTACTAGAATACCTAAGATAATTACTAAGAAACACCTGTTATTTTTTGTTCTGGGTTGGCCTAAAATGATAACCCATGTTTACCAAATGTTTAATTTATTTTTTATGAAGTGTTGTCACATGGAGAAGATCATGTGTCAAAAGGGGGGATGACGGATATTGTAAATTAGCATTATTCACAGAATTTGGCATAGTGTAGAAAGAGGCCAAATGGTTCCCCAATCAAGCCATCCTCCCCCTGATGGCCCATTTGATCATGTTATGATGAACTTTGTTGTTTTGTTGAGTTAAACCCCTGAGAGGGAAAGAAATATTTTTTTAGTTTTTGTGGGCATGTTTTCTGTGAAGAAGTTGGACTGAACTGGGCTAAAGCTTTTCCATTGATTCTCACAGCTAGGCGAGGGAGGCCTAGGGCAAAGAACGGCCTGTCTCCTCATGGGATCCTGACTGGTAGACCAATGCTACGTGAATTACTCTATGCTAACATGCTGTGCTAACTTGACCAGAGTTTTAAGAGGCATCCACAGAACCATGAAAGAGGCACTCCTCACACCACTAGGGGGACCTCTCCACGACATCCAGCAAGGGGAGTGGGTGCTGATCGAGAACTGCAGGAGAAAACACTGGAGCAGTCCATGGTGGTTGGGTCCTTTCCAGGTACATCTCGTCACGCAGTCTGCAGAGAGAGGCACGTGGGTACATGCCACACACGGCAAGAAGGCACCACCACTGGAGAGACCAGTGGGGACGTCAGCGGGCAGACACGGAGTGACCCAGTGAGACCAGCCATCAGCAGGCAGACCAGGAGTGACCCAGTGAGACCAGCCATCAGCAGGCAGACCAGGAGCGACCCAGCGAGACTAGACGTCAGCGGGCAGACCAGGAGCGACCCAGCGAGACTAGACATCAGCGGCCAGGACCAGGCATGACCAGAACACGACAGGACCAGGCATGACCAGCCAGGAGGAGAGAAGCAGCAAGGCCCAAGACAAGGACAACACTGAGCCACCGCAGGGCTCCAACAAGAATCACGTGCTAGTAACCTCTGATCCCAACATAATTGAAACACCATGAAGCCGCCGAGACGATTGAGGCCTACGGAGTGGCTGTATATGAGCTACATAATGTGACATACTGTTCTCTAATAAGACAAGAGGCAAATTTTATCTGGGAAAGAGTGATTGTTCATGATAACGCAGGAAACCAAACCCAATTCGACCTCACCGTAGCTAAACCACTGCCAGAGCAAGTGTACTTAGTCTGCGGTCCAAAAGCTTACAGTTGTGTACCTAAAAATGCAGGTGGAACTTGCTATTTGGCCTATGTGACGCCCTTAATCAGGGGTGCACTTATCGCTTTCTTGATGAAAAATAGTTATATAGTGATGTCGGTGGTTGGCAAGGCATGTATAAGGAGGGCGGCCACCCATATAATGACAACTAACATGGTGCTCGAACGAATGGAGACAGGGGATGACTTTTCTAACCTGGATCCCTTTCCCGGGTTTAACTTATTTGATGAGGAGGATATGAGAACCTCCGTCCAGTGAAATATGATATTTAGGCTGAAGTGTTGTTAACATTCAAGGAATTAAATGTTAAAAGGAGGGATTGTTATGGAAAATACATTCATAGAACTATTTTCAGGTTATACACTTTCATATGATTGATACAACTTGTGTAACTACTGTGATGACATTTTCTCTTGCCACTTCTCTAAAGTTCTATAGCCATTGTTCTGAGAAGCACTGTATGATTTACCATATGAACAGCGGTGATCTCTGAGGGAGTGGTAGGAGAGAGCAATAGTGGGGGGACAGGCGCATCCTGTCGATAGGTGTGAAATGTTGAACGGCGATTAATCAATAAGAAAGTCTCCCCATTGTTCATTCTCTCCCGCCCTTTCTCACGTAAGCACAGGCCCATCAGCCGATAGCCTTGGCGGCGCCTGTATTATGTTTAAACTGTATAAAAGACGAACCTGATCATTGTCTCTTTAGACTTGTGCTGAACGAACCCCGGTTCTACGCTGGGCTGCTGTTACGCTCTTGTCTCTTGTTTGCAAGCAATAAATACCGGACTCAGATATTGTGGCTACTCAGGACTTGTTTCTTGATTCTTACCTCCGAAGAGCTAAAGTACAGAGTGGTAAATCCTAGACTTCCACCACATGAGCATTCTTCAGTCATCCACTGTAGAAGTCTTCTTTCGCCTACCAGCCCGTTTGCGATTGCTGAGCTCACCAGTGCTTTCTTTCTTTTATAATGATGTTACAAACTGTTGATTTTGGTAAGTCTAAGGTTTTGGCTATGGTTCTGATAGATTTTTCTGATATTTCATTATCATAATGGCTTCCTTGACTTTCATTGACAGAGGCAAATACAAAGCCTAGAGTCAAAACTCACTCCCTGATCCTGCTTTACCTTAAACTTCAGTATTTCATTTTTTACATACAATTTAATTTGAACATACCCTCAGATGTATTGAAATTATTTGACTGATATTACTTCAGAGCTCAGAAGTCAAATGGGTCAGCATCTTAAAGACCCTCATCACCCCAGCAACAAACTGTTTCAGCTGCTCCCGTCTGGCAGACGCTACCGCAGCATCCGGTCTCACACCACCAGACTCAGGGACAGTTTCATCCCACAGGCAATAAGACTGTTGAACTGCCACTTTATAACATGCCACTTTATAAAATGCCACTTTATACCAGTCGACATCTGGATAAAAACGTCTGTTTACATTTCACTTTTTACATTTTACATTTACATTTACATTTATTTAGTTTTGTATTTAGGTAACTATTGTTATTGTTGTTGTTTCTTTTTCTTTTTATTATTTACACTTCTTATTGCACTGTTGGAGGAGCCCAAGACTTAAGAATTTCATTGCCAGCGACTGCTCTGTAATTGTTGTGCATATGACAATAAAACCATCTTGAATCTTGAATCTTGAATCTTGAATCATCTGTGAGGTCACAGGGGTCATGACCTGGATGTGGTTGAGCCTGACAACAGGAGACTCAGTGAACAACCGGCATGTGAGTGTCTCATGTATATAATTAGAATTGAACACTGGAAACAATCACATGAAATATTATAAGAATTCTATTTCGATGGTCTCATGTCCTTTAAGGAACTGACATCAAAGTTAATGTACGGCAGTATCATAGTGCATGTTGTTATGGTCTTCACCTTCAGCTTGATCCCCTCTCCAAGACAGAGACCAAGATGCAAACTGAGATTCAGGTGGGAGCACATTCCTGTTTCATACTTTTATACTAACCTCTTATTGTCTTTTAAGCAATGGTTTGGTTTCTAGTCTGGTGAGCATTGATTTACTATAGATACACAACTACCTGTGTTTTAAAGATATTAGAGGAGTTCCACTCTCTTTCCTCCCTCTGTAGATCATGGGCGGGAGAATCCAGCAGTGGATATCGTACCGCTTGGAGGAGACCTCCCAATATCGCTATTCGGATGACGTCAAGGTAAACGCTATTGTTCTGAGCTCTGATTGGCTAGTGTTTCATTGTTGTGTAGTGGATGGTGGTATCGGATTGGTAGATACTGTGTTTTTTGCAGCTGCGGGACGTCTACCGAGAATACAGCGGGCTGATGATGAACTCCTGCAGGGTGTCTCCCCGGAATTCAGTTCCCTGTACAGGAGCCCCGGTCCAACCCTCTGATAACAGGTGTGGATCCTCAGCCTGCAGGGTCTTACCCTGTCAGCTGCTGACTGGTCCTATGTAGGTTGGTGTCGATTAGACTCACTCCGCTGTTAACAGTCTACGTCCCATAGTTCCTCCCACATCTTCCTCTACCCACCTCAGTTGCACTGAAAAATCACCCCAAATAAAACCGTACACAGAAGTGGGTAATCTCTATGGTTAACGACTGCTCTAATCTTATATGAGTGCCAGTTGGTGTGGTTGCGGATAAAAAGGTTTATCGGTAAGGATAATTTACCCAAAGGAGGTAATAAGGGGCCAGGTATAAAACCCTTCAAATCCTATGATGAAATATGCACAGTAGTCTATAATATTTTATGTCACCAGGAGGAGGTAAAAAGGCTTATGATGGATGAAATTACTAAAAATAAGAATTACAAATTTAAGAATTAAAATTGACAAAACTGTTCCTTTAAATGCAAGTTAGATTCTTTCATGATGGCTTAAAGCATTGCAGCATAGCTGAGTTATCATACAAATGGGTTATAGGCAGAGTGATTAAAATGTTAACATGATAACATTTAAAACGATAAAAATTAGAAAATAACAAAACCTATCAGTCTGTCCCTATTCTGCCTGTGAAATTTAGAGAAGTCCCAGTTTCACTTGTTCCGAGCGAAGTCGGTTCCTCTTTCCGCCACGGCCGTGGAAAGGAGCCGTTGTTGTACGAAGAAAGGTCCGCCAAGGTCCTCCGCTGTACTCGAGTGGCGAGTCCGTCAGTCAGAATTCAATCAGAGTGTGAGCTCCGGTCACGGAGAACTGCTTGGGTGCTAGAGTATGAAAGCTCCAGTTTCCACTCCGGGGTAAAGTTTCCAACACGCTCCGTCCTGCTCCGGTCCTCCAGGTTTTGACGCTCCTCAGCGGGGAATGACCGTTGTACTGCTCCGGGGAGCTCTTTTTATACTCTTGCTAAAAGTCCTCCAATGCGACTTCCTTTTTGGCTAACACTTCTTATGTGGCTTCCTGTTTGTCTAACACCAGAGTGCAGGTGCTTTATGTGTTTGTGCCTGAATATTTGTGTTAAACATAGTGTGTGTGTTATTCATGCTTGTATTTATGTGTTAGACACAGTGTCTGTGTTTGTAAGGTCATATGAAGTGCTTTTAGGGAAGTTCTTTTTAGGAAGTGTCTCTGTCCCTCAACTCTCAGTGTCACAAGACATATAATAATACATTTGATAATAATACATTATGGGCACAAGGGTACTTTTTGTTGTGTCTGCTAAACATTCTTATCACACTCATGCTTGATTATGGACACAAGGGTACTTTTTGTTGGGGATTTCCGCAACCTGACCCACTTCATCCCGCAGGTCTTACACTATTAACCCTTCTTATGCCGTGATAAAACTATGTATCATCAAAATTAACATTAGTACATATGGTAGCATAGTTCAGTAATCATCCCTGAGTAAGATTACACAATCCAACATTCGTACATATGGTTGCCTACTTCAGTAATCATCCCTGAGTAAGATTACACAATCAAACAGTTCTATATTTCTATATTCTTAGTACCTTCCGCTGTCATCACAATGAGGCCCAAGCAGATATGTTGACCCAGGGTCATACACTTGCATTCTAATTGACCAAGATGGCGGCGCGCATGCATCGCGACGCTCAGTGTCTCTCCAGAGTTTGCGAACTAGTAGTTATTTGCTTGTTTATCTTAAGTATTCTCACTAAAAACAGTTTAGCGTACATATCGTACAGCCGACAAGAACTTCTGGACATCGGTTCCGGCACTTCAGTCATCTTTATCGACGATATACCCGAGATTAGCAAAACAGCGGGTCCAGCTAACTCCGCTACACCGACCGGAAGAGGCCCCAGACCGGCTCGGAAACGAAAACACAGGCGAGGGAGCCGAGGTGGGCTGAGAGCTAGGCTAAAGCTAACCCCACACCGACTCTCATTACCTAGCCTTTTCCTTGCAAATGTTCGTTCCCTGGCAAACAAGATGGATGAACTGCGGCTGCGGATCACCACCCACAAATGGATTATGGACTGTAATATCATGGTTTTCACTGAAACCTGGCTCAACAGCGAGGTTCCCGACAACGCTATCGAGCTAGCAGGGCGCTGCGTTCTCCGAGCAGACAGAACAGCAGGCGACTCCGGTAAGACCAGAGGCGGAGGTTTGTGCATTTATGTTAACAAGACGTGGTGCACGGACACTACCATCACCGAGAGTCACTGCTCAGCTAACCTGGAGTTTCTCATGGTTAAGTGTAGACCTTTCTATCTGCCCAGAGAGTTCACGTCTACTGTTATCACGGCAGCCTATATCCCCCCGGATGCTAATGCTAAGATTGCTATGAAAGAACTGTATGCTGCCATTAGCAAACAACAGACTCTGCATTCCGAGGCAGCCTTCATTGTCGCGGGTGACTTCAATCACTCCAACTTAAAGACTGTACTGCCCAAATTCCACCGTAATGTCTCTTGCCCCACCAGAGGAGACAGGACATTGGACCAAGTATACACCAGCATGGCTGATGCGTACAAAGCCGTTCCCCTCCCCCACCTAGGTCAATCAGACCACCTTTCATTGTTCCTACTGCCCAAGTACTCAGCACTCATCAAACGAGTGAAACCTACAGTGAGGACAGTCAAGGTCTGGCCAGAGGGAGCTGACTCAGCGCTCCAGCAGCGTTTTGGAAACACTGACTGGGGTGTGTTTGCCACTCAGGCCACCCATGACTCCCACACGGACATTAATTCATATGCCTCATCTGTTTTGGACTACATCAATTCCAACATCAGCAGTGTCACCACACTCAAGCGGATCACCACTTTCCCTAATCAGAAGCCATGGATGAACAGTGAGGTCCGACTCCTGCTGAAGGCACGTGACATTGCCTTCAGATCAGGGGATGCTCGGGCCTATAGCTCATCCAGGGCTAATCTGCAGAGGGGCATCAAAAAGGCCAAGCACAACCACAAGCGGAGGATAGAGGATCACTTCAGAAACAACTCTGACCCCCGACGCATGTGGCAGGGCATCCAGGCCATCACTGACTACAAACCATCTAACACCTCACCCCTCTCCGTTGACGCCTCCCTCCCTGATGAGCTGAACCACTTCTACGGCCGCTTTGACAGGGACAACAAGGAGGTGGCCATCAAGGCTGTGCTCCCTGCGGATCACCAGCCCCTCACTCTATCCCCCACCGACGTGTGTGCGGCACTGAGCAGGACTAACGCACGCAAGGCTGCTGGTCCTGATGGGATCCCCGGACGCGTCCTCAGGGCCTGCGCTGTGCAGCTGACTAAGGTTTGGACTGACATATTCAACCTGTCCCTAGCCCAAGCAGCTGTCCCCGCGTGCTTCAAAACCACCTCCATCGTGCCGGTGCCAAAACACTCCACTGCAACGAGCTTAAATGACTTCCGACCAGTGGCACTCACGCCCATCATCATGAAGTGCTTCGAGAGGCTGGTCTTAGCTCAACTCAAGACCTGCCTACCACCCACACTGGACCCCTTTCAATTCGCCTACCGGCAGAACAGGAGTACAGAGGATGCCATTTCAACGGCACTTCACTCCGCCCTGTCCCACCTCGACAAGACTAACTCTTATGTGAGAATGCTGTTTATTGACTTCAGCTCAGCATTCAACACCATCATCCCCTCCAAACTGATCTCCAAACTCAGGCAACTGGGCATCAACCCCTCCCTCTGCAACTGGATTCTAGACTTCCTGACCAACAGGCCGCAGTCTGTTAGGCTTCACAACCACACCTCCTCAACCCTCACCCTGAACACCGGCGTTCCACAAGGCTGTGTGCTGAGCCCCCTCCTTTACTCCCTCTTCACCTACGACTGCACACCTGTACATGGCTCAAACACCATTGTTAAGTTTGCAGACGACACAACGGTGATCGGTCTCATCAGCAACAACGATGAGTCGGACTACAGGGAGGAGGTCCAGCACCTAACAGTGTGGTGCAACGACAATAACCTGGCTCTCAACACCAAGAAGACCAAAGAACTCATTGTGGACTTCAGGAAGTCTAAAGCTGGCGCACACACCCCCATCCTCATCAACGGGACTGAGGTGGAGCGAGTCACCAGCTTCAAGTTTCTGGGTGTCCACATCTCTGAGGACCTCTCCTGGACCCTCAACACCTCCACCCTGATAAAGAAGGCTCACCAGCGTCTCTTCTTCCTGAGGAGACTAAAGAAGGTCCATCTGTCTCCTCAGATCCTGGTGAACTTCTACCGCTGCACCATCGAGAGTATACTTACCAACTGTGTCACAGTATGGTATGGCAACTGCTCGGCATCGGACCGGAAAGCACTGCAGAGGGTGGTGAAAACTGCCCAACGCATCACCGGTTCCTCACTCCCCTCCATCGAGGCTGTCCAGGGCAAACGATGCTTGCGTAAGGCACGCAGCATCGTCAAGGACATCTCTCACCCCAACCATAGACTTTTCACCCCACTCCCCTCCGGGAGGCGCTACAGGTCTCTCCGCACCCGAACCAGTAGGTTCAGAGGCAGCTTCTTCCCTGCGGCTGTCACCCTGCTGAACACGAACACTACACCTACCTGACAACCTACTACCCCCGCAACCCCCCCCCCCCCCCCCCCACCCGGACAATTGCACTATTGCACTATTACTCCCCTCCCCTGCTCTTACTCTTACTCATTACCACTGCTCTTCTGTACATACCTGTCCATACTGTTCATACTGTTCATAATGCACATATCCTATATTTTCTTTAATACTACTGCACATACTGTACATACTTGTTTATACTGTTTATACGGCATTCCATATTTATATTTATTCTGCATCTACCTCATGTTACTGTTAATACATATATACTGCTAGACTGCATTACCTATACAGCTCATATGCTGCTACACTGCTCATACTGTAACTATTTATTCTGCTATAATGCTACTGCTACTCACATACTGCTATACTGCACTGCTATATATACTGCTTATACTATACTATATTATACTGCACTACTACTGATCATATATTGCACTACCTGTAAATACTGTTCATTGCACTTTCTGCTATTTTGCACTTCTGGTTAGACGCTAACTGCATTTCGTTGTCTCTGTACTTGTACTCTGCACAATGACAATAAAGTTGAATCTAATCTAATCTAATCTAATCTAATTCCTCTTATTTAGTTATGCAGTTACACATATTCGAACCAACTTATCATTTATAAGCAGTAATGCAGTTTACACCCATTTTAATCAACTTATCATTCATAAGCAGTTATGCAGTTGCACCTATTTGAGGGATAGATCAAAGATAAAATGTGTTTCAGGAACATCCGCAGCCGCGGTGTCCCTCGTCAGGTTGGGCCCCCAGCTGCTAAGCTTTTTCTCTTTCTCGCAGTGTCGTGGTGATTCACCAAGGTTGCTCTCAAACCTCGGGCCAATCCTGCCGTGCTTAACTGGGTAACGATGGGAATGGTGTTTAGGCCAGGGAAAGGCCATACTAGACTCGCCCTCGGTGACAGGGGAAGCATGTCACAACACATGGAGTGAGAGGACATCAGACTCAACCCCACTGCAACCCCGCTTTGGCTTTGGCCCTGGCCACCAATCAAATCCAGGTTGTTGTCCCATAAGTGGTCACTGATCATGTGATGTTGTCTCTCTCATTCTCAGGGCCCACCTGGAGACCAAGGGGGTCACCGACTTTTCAGTCAAGTTGGATGGCCTTCGCCTGGCTTTCAGTGTAAGTAAACAGCATTATGACTTGTGTATGTAATTGTCATTGTGTCAATCGCCTAATGTCTTCCTCTCCTCCATGCCCAAGCCCTGCAGTCCGATGCTGGCACCCGCAGCCAGATGACCTTGGCTGGGAGGACAGTCCTCGGAGGCCTGGTGGCCTGTTACGGGGTGAGAGGTAGTGTGGTGGACTCAAAAGCGGAGAGATACTCAGACCACAGCGCGAAGTGTATGAGAACGGATAACTTTAATAGTAACGGGTAGGGACAACGGGAACAAACAAACACTGAGTCAAAACGATAAAACAAAGGCGGAGAAACCAGCTCCGTAACAAAAGTACTCACTTAGAAAGTGGAATAATATAAACACAGGAACAGGCGATAATAGCTGGGCTACGAACAGACAGACGGGCACTATGCACAAACGGGGAGGACACGGAGAGAATCTCGGACGGGGACATGAGGGAACAGACAGGCTAAATAGCACCGGGGACAGAACACACAGGTGAAGCGGATGAGGGTGATCCCGGCAGATTGGGAGGCCCTGACCCGTGTGGCCGGAGGGGGGCGCCAGAGTCATCAGACAGAACCCTCAGGCGTGACAGTACCCCCCCCCAACGAACGGCACCAGCCGTTCCTTAGGTGCCCCGGGATGCAGGCGGTGGAAGTCCGTAATCAGGGCAGGGTCCAGAATACTCCACCGGGGCACCCAAGTCCGCTCCTCCGGGCCATACCCCTCCCAATCCACCAGGTACTGTAGCCCCCTCCCCCCCCTCCTACACCCCAGAATCCTGTCCACGGTGTAGGCCGGTCGTCCCTCGATGAGACGAGGTGGGGGGGCAGGGGAGGTGGGTGGCAGTGGGTGGGAGACGGGGGCAGGGCGGGGAACGGGAGCCGGGCGGGGAGCGGGAGCCGGGCAGGGAGCGGGAGCCGGGCGGGGAGCGGGAGCCAGGGAACCGGATGGACAGGGGTGGACGGTCGCTCCCACCCCCAGAACAACCCGCCCGGTGGCCCAGTTGATCCGGGGGTTGCTGGAAGCCAGCCAGGGATGACCCAGGACGAGGGGGCAGTCAGGAGAGTCAACGATAAAGAACTGGGCCTCCTCCCAGGGGGACCCCTCGACCTGGAGGCGCACGGGGACAGTGCGCCGGGTGATGAGGCCAGCTCCCAGGGGCCGACCGTCCAGAGCCCGGACCGGGATGGCCTCTGTTAGCTGGGTGAGGGGGACATCCCATCCAGCCGCCAGGCTCGCGTCCATCAAATTCCGCGCTGCTCCAGAGTCCACCAGGGCGAGGACCCTCTGTCGGCCGGAGCCCCACTGCACTGTGCTCCGGAGAAAGGTGCGGGGGTCTCCAGGCATGGAGGGTGGATCCCGTCCCGCTAGCACCCACCCAGATACTAGCGGGACCCTGCGTTTTCCCGCCTTCTCTGGGCAGGCAGCGCAGCGGTGACCCGACCGGCCACAGTACAGGCAGCGCCCCTCGATCAGGCGGCGCTGTCTGTCCGCCTTGGAGAGGTGCGCTGCCCCCAACTGCATTGGCTCCTCCTGAGGGTCCTCCTCCGGAGGACGGGGAAAGGGGTCTGGGTAGGGAGGCTCAGGGGGAGGCGCGCCGCGTGTCAACCGTCGCTCCCTTCGTCTGGTGGTGGTAAGCGGGGCTCCCATGCTGGGATCTGGGGATCTGGAGCAGGCGGTGGCGGTGCGGGTGCAGCGGTGGCTTTCTGAACCTCCGTCAGGGAGCGGACCATGATGGTGAGCTGGTGGAGGCTCTCGGCCACCTGCTGCATCCCTAGCTCATGCTGAGCTAACACTTCGCGCTGTGCTGCGGCTTCCTCCCGCAGCCTGAGTATCTCCGCTGGGTCCATATTGGTCCGAGATTCTGTTACGGGGTGAGAGGTAGTGTGGTGGACCCAAAAGCAGAGAGATACTCAGACCACAGCGCGAAGTGTATGAGAACGGATAACTTTAATAGTAACGGGTAGGGACAACGGGAACAAACAAACACTGAGTCAAAACGATAAAACAAAGGCGGAGAAACCAGCTCCGTAACAAAAGTACTCACTTAGAAAGTGGAATAATATAAACACAGGAACAGGCGATAATAGCTGGGCTACGAACAGACAGACGGGCACTATGCACAAACGGGGAGGACACGGAGAGAATCTCGGACGGGGACATGAGGGAACAGACAGGCTAAATAGCACCGGGGACAGAACACACAGGTGAAGCGGATGAGGGTGATCCCGGCAGATTGGGAGGCCCTGACCCGTGTGGCCGGAGGGGGGCGCCAGAGTCACCAGACAGAACCCTCAGGCGTGACAGTGTCCCTGCATGGACGGGTAACTAACTTAACCATTTGCCAGTGTTTTAATTACTTGATATAATTTACCATTGTATGTACTGACATTGTTATTTACCCTCTGTTGTTATGGTTGTTGTTGTTGTGATTGTTCTCTGTGGTTGTTGTTGCTGTTGTGGTTGTTTTGTGGTTGTTGTTGTTGTGGTTGTGTCAGGACCTGGCTGGTTTCCAAGCAGCCTATGATGACCTGGTGGCCATGGTGACTGACCCTGAGCGCAGGGAGGCAGTGGCTAGAGAACTGGCCACCATGGGGGTAAGTACATCCAGATAGATACTCTACACTGTACTACAATGTTTATTGTTACTTTATGACTTCAAGGGGTTTATTAGGGTTAACTTACTAATTGATGTCTCTTTCTTTCTATTGTTTGGGTAAGGTCTACCACCTCAATGTGATTGACGTGGTATATGAGTACATCATCGTGGGACAGCTTATTGAGGACAACGCCCCACTTGAAATTGTGAGTGAATTCATACAAATGAGACGACATGCTGATGTAGGTATTGATTGTACAGTGGGTTAACTGTAGATATTTCAATAGGGAGTATTTCTATCCACATGGAAATGGAGATGAAGTGGACATTGAGTTGTCTATTGTTGAAAAGGCTAATGGTTGTCTGTTGTTGTTGTTGTTGTTGTTGTTTTACTCCTAAGGAGCAAGGTGGCGTGCTTGAGGCAAAGTCCTGAACTTTCTTCTTCTTGACGCCACCTCACAGGATGACGCACAGCATTGTAAGACGCATCTGCAGATACACACGGCACTTCCTCTTCCTGCTACTCTCTCACCTCACTTGCTGTCCCTGTAGGCAGTGGAGACGTAATGGTGCCTGTGTGTTTTGTGTTCTCAGGGCCAGCTGATGCTTTTAATAGAAGAGATGTTTGGATGGAATGTGAGGTTGTTCTCCAACCAGGACTGCCTCACCAGTCAAGTTAACAACACTGTAAGACTACTAACCCAGAAGCTGGTTGGTGACATGGAGGCAACCTCTGGCGTCTTCCCTGGCACTGGCTCCACATCTAGCTCCACCCCTCACCATGTCCCTGTCCCTGCCCCTGACCATGGCCTCACTCCTGGCCCGAGCACTGTCCCTGACCATGGCCTGGCCTCTGGCCCTAGCATCGTCCCTGACCATAGCCCCCTCCCTGGCCCTAGCACCATCCCTGGTCCTAGCACCGTCCCCCAGGCTGACACAACCTTCTTGGATGATGTCCTGGACGAGGTGTGTCATAGCCCTGGCCCCGCCTCTGATGCGGACTCCGCCTCGGGCAGTTGCTCCTCCGATAATCTGGTAAACATTTCTAGACTCCTCTCCTCTCTGTCACTTTGTTGACGATGATGTTGTATTGTTTAGTATTAAGTCCCCAATTGAAGATGCAGTCATTGTTAATACATTATGTGCCTGTGTAACCGAATCTTGAGGCAGAGGACATGAATGTGCATTTGTGTTTTGTGTTCTCAGGCGAGGCTGAATGCCTTACTGGATGAGTTTCTAAGCAGCAGAGGCCCTTCCCGCGGTCCCCGCCCCTGTTCTCAGCGCAAGCTGAATCCCTCTCGGGGTGGGCTCTTAAGCAGACCTTGCCCCATCTCAGGCCCCGTCTCTACATCTGGCCCTGGCCCCCGTCCCTGTTCTCAGGCCAAGCCGAATCGCCCGCCCGTGCATCTGGCTCTGGCCCGGTCCCTGGCACCCAACCCTGTACTCAGGCCAAGACGAAGGGCCCCGCCCCTGTATCTGGCCCTGGCCCCCCACCGCTGTTCTCAGGCCAAGTCGATGGACCCCACCCCTGGCCCAGACTCCGCCCCTGGCAGTGGTTCCAAGGCCCAGGACCAGCTAAATTTATTTGCGGACTTGGAGATGATGTTCGCCATGTCCGTCACACCAGGGATGTCAGCCAAGCAGGAGAACTAACCCAGAGGCTTATTGATGTCCTGGAAGAGAACACCTCTCCTCTCTACACCTCCTCTTCTAGCATATACAAAATATTAAAACATTTAAATTTACACATTAAATTCAACAAAAAAAACTGATCAGCTGGTTAATTTAGGCATAGAATAGGCATAAGCTACATACACTAAGTAAAGCAGAGGTTTAGATTAAAATAAGCAACATGTTGCTTTAGAGCTTAAAGATAAGTAATACGATGTGGAAGATAAGATAATGTGATATACTGGTGAAGATTAAACATGTAGTAATGGAAGGTCAACATGTTCCTCTTCATATCACACAGATACAGGTAAGTGGTATGTCAAATACTGGTCATCATACACTATTGCAGGTAAGTAGGTTCCCTCTGAGACATGTTACATGTGTTATTGCAAATGGATTCACATGGTTTCCATCCAGTATTTCAGTAATGCAGGTGTTGGTTGTATTAGTATACTCATTTGTTTGCTCTTCTCTTGTCTAATCCCACCTTCCCTCTCTCTTTGACTTGCAGGTGGCAGTTAATTAAATATTCTTTGAAGGTTTTAGTTTGAATTATTGAATGGGATGTGAATGTTCTGATATTGAGGTCGTCTGTCTGCCTGCATCACCTTCTGTATTTATTTAGTTTCCCCACTAGAGGGAGGTGTTGCTACAACCTGTAGCTTAAAGGAGGCCTTCATTTCTAACAAAATCTGCCATGTTTGGAGAGGAAGTAGGAAATGTGAAGTATGAGTTTAAAACATTATGATAAATGAATACATTATTATGAAAAATGATGATAAACTCTCTTTGATAAAGCTGAGCTAGTGCCATACAATGGATTGATTTGTTTAAAACAATAATAACAGGCAGTAACTTATGAATAAAAAAGCATTTGCAAACAAATAATACAGGTTGTTGAAACCTAATATACTCAAATTTAATAAAAGCAAATTGTATTTCATAGTTCACGTGGTGATGGGGGTATAGCTCAGTGGTAGAGCATTTGGTTCAAATCCTGGTGCCCCCTTTAATTGGAAAGTCTCAATGTGTTTGGTTTCGCTCAAGACTCTTTCAGATACTGATTAGCACAGACACGTTGTTACGACCCCCGACCCCCCCAGATACTACGTTTAGGGATATAAAAGGGGGGGAGAAACGTAACATACTTTATCTGTATATGTAAAATAAGACAGATTTATTAGTAATACATACAACAAACAACCAGACAGCACGGGGGAAACATAGAGAGGGAACTAAGGGGAGGACGCCAGACGGCGCCAAATAAATGAAAACAAAAATAACCCCAAAGCTAATATTCTAGTCCTATCTGTTCTAACTACGAAAAGTCTGCTATCTAACTAACTAAGTCTTGCCCGCCTACCCTAGACCCAAAATACAAGAGGTGGCGCCCGCCTGGGGAAACTAACCTAATTTATATAACAAAATCAACCTGCGTGATGGAGGTGTAAGCGCATGGGCGTCTTACCTGCCTAACTCGCCCTCCCCTGGGGCTAACTACAGGTGTGGCAGCGGACACAATGGTAGGACAGACACTAACAAGAACAGTAGAATACGATGATACCAAATGACAGAGAAAACCGCTAACCGATGCTACCACACCCCTCCCTTCCTGAAGAGTGCGCGGGAGTTTTAAACAGAGACGGGCGAGTGACGGACGAAACAATGATTGACAGGGGGATGAACCAATACCTGGGAGAGAGACAGAGGGAAAAACAAACAGACAAACGACACCACACGCACACAAAGGTGGGGACGTAACATACGTTCCCAGAAAAGCATATCGTATTTCATAATTGACATGTCATTGGGGGTATAGCTCAGTGGTAGAGCATTTGACTGCAGATCAAGAGGTCCCAGGTTCAAATCCTGGTGCCCCCTTTAACTGGAATGAACTAGTTCTGATTCTAGGCTTTGTATTTGCCTTTGGAGTCTGCTATTGGTATCTGTCAACATGAGAACCAAACGTCAATGAAATGAGACGTCAATGAAAGTCAAGGAAGCCATTATGATACTGAAATATCAGAAAAATCAATCAGAAACATAGCCAAAGTCTTATACTTCAGTCAGAAAATCAAGAGTTTGGAACATCATCATCATTTATTTATTTATTTTAAAGCACTGGTGAGCTCAGCAGTTGCAAAAGGTCTAGTAGACTAAAAAAGACTTCTACAGTGGATGACTGAAAAATGCTCATCATGATTAAGAAAAAAAACAACAAAGAACTGACCCACAGATCAGGAACATTCTCCAGGAGGAGAGTATCTACCATCCGCAGAATACGTCACCAACCGAACTACAGAGGCTTCACTGCAAGGTGCAAACCCACTAGTTATCATCAAAAAGGTCAGATTACAGTTAGCTAAAAAGTACCTTAAAAAAAGGTGTTACGGACAGATAAGATACTATCATGTACCAGAGTGATTGCAAGAGGAAAGTTTGGAGAAAAGGGGCCATACATCATAACGTTCTTGATTGGCAAAGTCAATCTTCAGATTTATATCCAATTGAACATGCATTTAATTTCTTAGTGATAATATTTTAGGCAAAAAGACCTCAAAACAAACAACAACTGAAAATGGCTGCAGTACAGGCCTGGCAGAGCATCACCAGAGAAGACACCCAGCGTCTGGTTGGGTCAATGGGTCGCAGACTTCAGGCAGTTCTTGCATGCAAGGATTGTCGAACAAATACTAAACAAGAGTATTCTATTTGGACATTATATGATTTTTTTCCAATCATTTTGGAGCCCTGAAATATGGGAGTAATAATGAGAGTATGTTTAAAACATGTTCTTTCTAAATGGTGAACCCAATCTGAAAACCCTCTCCATTGAATTAAAGCTGAGAATCTCTACTTTGACCCTATAATAATTGTTTGATTAAAAATTCAAAATGCTTCCTCTTTCCAATACTTATGGAGGGCACTGTATGTCTGAGATTGTTTAAAGTAATTAATTGTGACATATACTGTAGTGAAACAGATTCAGGTTCCATTTCTTTGTAAGTTTAAAACTCTTCCTGGACAGGGGAAAGAGTGGAAAATGTGTATGAGAGAATTCTAACACACATTTTCAACATGCAGGTAGCAATGTGTATCATCACTGAAATAGTCGTGTTTTGTATTCTTCTAGGAAGACTCTCTAAACATCAACAACATGTTCTTTATTCACCTCAGATACCGAAGTCCTGCAAAGAAAGATGACATGAATAATAAATGGGCACCACAACAAAACAAGGCAAAAACAACAACCATCATTACTTTAAGTGTGTTTACTTAAATAAAATTTTTACATCACATCATCCAATAGACATCATTCTCTTTAAAAACTTTACAGGGATTTGCACATTTACATAATTTCAAATATAAAATATATTTTTTGTCAGTGGACAATGCATATTATGAAGAGGAATTCACAACTATATCAGGTGTTTCAGACAATACCGTTCTTAAGCAGTGACATACAACAGTATAGTTTTGTTCAGTAGGCAAGCCTCAAACAACCTTTGGACTGCAGACATATATTAGGACACTAGATAGATGCAGTAATGTCAATCCCTTCCATTGATGACTCTCCTTAACTGATCTCACAAGTCTAGATAGGTGTAGTTTAAGAAACATAGCAGGCATTAGACATTGCCAATATTGCCATATTGCTGACACCTAAGCAGACAGCAATAAATATCATTGTTCAGATAATGATGAGTCAAGCAACGTTTTAATGAAACATTACACAAACAAATTAGTTTTGACTTGTCAGACTTGTTCCCTCAATTTTCCACAACTTGCATATGCTCCCAGCATAGTCTGGAAGCCCGTTGTCTTTCAAGTCCAAAAGACAGATTGGGAGGGACATGCATGTGCAGGAAATCCGCCTATCGTTATTTGTCTTCTGAATCTGGTTGTACCTTATCGTCAGCAACTCTTCCAGACATAAAATTAGTCGCTAACTTGTAGAGGCTTGCCGATGTTAGCTGTCTGCACTAGCTATAGAGATTTATATAGATCTATAGAGAGCGCAATTTTCCACCTTCATTCTGAGCTCCACCTACCCAAACTCTAAGAGTCTAAAGAGAGGATGAATAAAAGACGAAGTCTTGAAACAAAAGATTGAGATCGGACATGATCTAACATAATTTAAACAAATACTTGACCAGACAAAGTCTGCAGAGATGTCATGGGATCAGTACTCCATAACGAGTAATCAGACCAGTCTTCATGCCCTTATATTCTTACAAGGAATCCAAAAGGCTTAAAACAGTGGAGTTAATACCCAAACCTCTGTAAATGTTACAGTCTTAGGCAGAAACAACATGACATGCGACATCATAAAATAAGATGGCATTTGGCAAAAAAAGACCATCACACAATCAGTACATTCTGTGCTTCTTATTTACAGTGCCCTCAGAAAGTATTCAGACCCCTTCACTTTTTCCACTTCACCATTTTCACTTTTTAATTAGTAAATTTATTAAAATTGAAATACCTCATGTACATACGTATTCAGACCCTTTGATATGACACTCTTAAAATTAGCTAAAATGCAAAAATGTCATCAACAAATCACTCAATAAGTTGAATTGAGTCCATCTTAATGCAAGGATAATAGTTCATGTAATTTTGGAATTAATATCTTTGTTTTATAGGGTCTCTGATTTGCATCGGAATCAATGGCACACTGTGTGGATTAGGATGTCACTACCAACTCAGCAAATTTCATAATTTTGTCTTGATCCTGACAAACTCCCCAGTCCCTGCCGGTGACAAACATACCCATAACTTGATGCAACTACCACTATTCTTCTTATTCATGAGAGATGGTTTGGAAACTGCATTGCATGTGCTGGAGTTGCACCAGCACATGCAATGCTTTGCAGTAAAACTAAATAAACACATTTCCAGCCACTTTCTTTGCTGTGTCACTTGAATTTGTTGTTGCAAACACAATTATGGATATGAGGTAGATTATTTTCCATTAAGGGATTATTTTTGGCCATTTGGTTATAGACCAATTTTGTGGAGTGACTGAGATGATGTTGTCCCATCAACTGTGCTTTTTCCTCTCCACCATTCAACTTTGTAGATTTTTGTAAGGCTGAGCAGTTTTGTTCCTCTCCATTTGTTCAGTTTGTAATGACAACCTGATCCACACAGTGTGTAATTGATTCCTATGCAAATAAGAGACTCTATAAAAAATAAAGATATTAATCCCAAAATTACATTAACTATTATTCCTTGCATTAAGATGGACTCAATTCAATTTATTGATGATTTGGTTGATGACATTTTTGCATTTTAGCCCATTTTAAGAGTGTCATAGCAAAGGGTCTGAATACTTATGTACGAGGTATTTCTGTATTTCAATTTTAATTAATTTATTAATTAATTTCTAAAAACCTGTTTTTGCTTTGTCATTCTGGGGTATTGTGTGTGGATTGATGGCAAATTCCTTTAATTTAATCCATTTTAAATTGAGTCTATAACACAACAAAATGTGGAAAAAGTGGAGGGGTCTGAATACTTTCCGAAGGCACTGTATATATCGAATCTGCCTTGAGCGGCTTATAGAGTGAAAGAACAGAGTACATTGGTATAGGCTAAAGGCATCAGAAAGCAATGTCCAGTCAGCTAGACTCACTTATTTTTACTCAAAATGCTATTCATTAATTGTCAATACCAAAAGAAAAGGCTCTTACACAAAGTGTGAGAGAGAATGAGAGAAGGCATTGTTGGGAGTGGTTGAGTGAGGCAGTGTGTGGGCCAAGGCTCCTGCTCTTTGGAGTTACAGTAGCATTTTGGGTATTGCTTTACATGCAGTCTGTCTCATAAAACACTCAATACATTTATAGACACCAATAGAAACAGTTCATAACAGTTACACAGAATGTTAATGATAGGACAATGTAGAATGCCACACGTTACGAATGACTTACACTATTGTACAATATAAATACAATGAAAAAGGTTCAATGTATACATTTTGTTATGTTTAGTTCATGAGATGCTTATGGATGCATTAACTCTTTTTTTGAGACAGGGTAGATGAAAATTAATACCTAATCTTTGCTAAGACACAAATGTGAGTGAAGAATATTTGACAAACATTTGAGGCAAAGACCAACAAACCTACTTTACTTGTCAACTTAACTATTGTACCATCTGTAAGTTGTGGGAGAACAGTTTGGCAATGAGTCCAATTGTATCTGTACCATTTAGGAAGAAAAAAGTCCAGCTTTTATTCAGAATAGTGATGATGGCAACCAACCTCATAATTTTAATATTGATTTAGTTATTCTGTGCCTCTCAGCATTTTGAAGACTTTATACAGTTGATGTGCTTTGAGCGCCATATTTGATTGTGATTATACTTTTTAATTGTAAAACATTGGCATATTGGAAACATATTTGTAAGCAAAACAACATTTTGGTGATCATTCTTCCCATATTCAATACCAAATTCAATGTCAAGCTTTCGTACTCACTATAAACAATTTACTGCACCATCATGACCTATGTCATGCGGACCTATTAAATATCTATCCGCTGCAGTGGATTCTTCTGAGAATATAGCAATGTAGTGATGTGCTCATATCCATATTTAAATGAGGATACTAAACCCATAATTGACTGATGCAGTTACTACTGTACAGTATGTGTGTTTCAGTTGCCTGGTCACTACTGGTCTCACACTATATTAACTTCATGTTTGCAGTGTTGACAGATGTGTTTATTTTAGATTTGCTCAACTAAATCAGTTGGGTTTACTTTTGGCATAATTCTCAAAGCACCTTTTGTTAGCTGGGGCACAGGCAGGCTGGAGGTATTTCTAATTGTGCACACTGAGGAAACATTTATTTCTAAAGAAACAAAAAAAGGCTTGGTTTCTGGTATACTTTTACTGACATTTATGCTCTTTACTATCTCCAAGAGCACTTGCTATAAACAAAATGTACGATCTGTACAAAGCCCCCAATGATATCTCATTGATCCAAATCCTATCAAAGGCTAAAGCGGAGAACTTAAGTCAAGGAACAAAGATACTCACTTATGTGGAGTTACAGGTGGTTCTGACAGGCAGGGAGATCCAGCCTCCATACCATGACAGTGTTGAAGACACAATTATAGAAGACCCCCCCCCCCCCCCCCCCACCCACACACACACACACACACACACACACACACCTCACATGGTTATTAGCAGCACACATTCCTACATGTGCGTACATGTAGGACACAGGTGTGCACACACACTTACAAACACAGTGACGTCAACAATGAAAGAGGAGTTGAAAGCCTCTTACCCCAGTCCAGACAATACAAACATTTAAACAAATGAGACAATGGTGTGTAGGGTTGTCACTAACACAGACACAACAGCCTCAACCCAACCAATGTGAAACAGGAGGTCACAAGGCTGGGCAGGTCTAGGAGTCCTTCCTCCCTCACGAATGGTTATCGACCCGAGGTGGAGTTGTCAGAGAGAGGACAAAAAGGCTTCATATTGATGAACTAGGCCTCAGATAATGATACAAGTGGATATCATCTTCACATTCTAACCTATGTACTAGGCAGGTAGCGATGGTCGCTCTCTTTGTGTACTAGTTTTTCATGTTAGTCTGATGAAGCCACTGGCAAAGGCGGTCATCTAGGTGCACTAGAGGAGTCACTGGTGAAGGCAGCAGTCTTGGGGCGCTAGGTTTCAGGGCTGGTGCCTGTGGTCATGGTCACAATCTTCATGTACTGTGTGATGATGGCCTCAAAGGCCTCGTCCCTGTGAATCATGGCACCGAACACCAAAGGCTGAGAGGGGAGAGTAAAGGGAGATAGAGAGAGAAGTGGTGAGGTGGTGGAGGGGGGAGAGAAAGGGAGAGAGAGTGAAGTGGTGAGGTGGTGGAGGGGGGAGAGAAAGGGAGACAGAGAGGGAGGTGGTGAGGTGATGGAGGGGCGAAAGAAAGATTGAGAGAGTAGGGGAGGGAATGAGAGAAGGAGTGTCAATCAATCTGTCAGATTTCACTTTAATGAAATGATGCAGCCTGTCTTGTCACATCAAACTGTTAATACCATATTTAACAAACAAACTTCCATATACAGTACATAGGCCTAGAGATAAAATGGTCTGAAATAGACTGTTTGTCTAGAATTCTTACTTTCTGGGTGGATGGCGTTGCTATGGAGATTCCCATTCCAGAACCAGGCAACACTGACAAAACTTTGTACTGTAGCAAAAAAAAAAAGAAAAGAAATCACCCTGAAACCAGCTCTCATCTGAACTTTTCAAGGTGTCACCTCTGTGGCACTTACATTTTCAGTTATCAATTTAAAACTACATATACATAAGGGGAAAAATGTGAGGTAAACATTTAAGATGTATTACTCACCTTTTGAATGTCAGTGATGTCAATGAGTTTAATGACTTTATTCTTCTTAGAGGAGTTCGACCTGGAGCTTGAGCTCTCAAAGCATAGGTAACTGTGAATGCAAGGAAATTAATTACATACAGTAAGTGCTGAAAATCATAACTTGCTTGTTGTTTTAAATCCATGTCAGCAATGTATATATTCAAGTTTGTATTCAAACGTGGGTAAACACAGATACAATTCTTGCAGGGCATTGGCTGCGGTCAGCTTACCTTTCCGTAACGAAAAGCACACCATTACGGATATAGTCGGTAGGCATCTTCCTATCCCTGTTGATCAAGCAACATCGCCACCCGTTCTCACACACTGCCAAAGAAAAGATTGAACACAAACATATGGTCTGAAACACTGCCTGCAAATACTTTTTTTTACCACAGCATCACTGGCATTCCTACACACACAAACATAATCAACAAATACAATAAGACATTTTTCAGACTCATTCAAAGCATTGAATTGGGGTAAAAATAGAGGGGCATCAGAGTTTTACAGTCAAACCAGACAAAATTGTTACTCCAGAGATTCATCCATGCTGTTCTCAACTGACCAGCTAGGGGGCGCTCATCCTCAGACAGGTTGAACACCTCGTGGAAAGCCCCCTTCTTAGTACTGTAGAGCCGCCCACTCTCTTCCTCTCGATTGATATTACAAGGTAAACCTGTTGCTAGGCTGCCACGAGCAATTGCTGGCTGGATCTGAAGAGAAATAAAGTGACAGAGACGAGAGAAAGAGTTCAGCATTGGAAAGACCAAAACAGCTTTGTGTGTTATTGCAGCCTTTCACAAACCAGTGGCTTGACTGTGACATCAGCCTCACTCATTGCGTCTCAAAACCATATATAGGCGAGCAGTTGTTTTGGTAAGCAGTGGACATTGGCTGGGGAAGCTTTAAGGTGGAACGGCCTTGCCTACGGGCATCTGCATGGCAGCCTGTATTGCAAGGTTTGGGGTCTCATGCAAAGCATGAAACGTTGGACTCATACATGATCAGCTTAACCTCAGTCTCTGGTTATTTAATCTTGTCAATGGTCATCTGAATCTAATCCTCATAATCAGAGTTAAAGAATGAATGAACAAATAGGGAAAAACTGACAAAAAACATTCCCCCATTTTAAACATGATGAGACCTTTAACCAATTCCAATATAACTAGACCATCTTTTATTATAGCAGTATTCCAGCATAAAATCTAGGCAAAAATATGAAGTATCAGGACAGTAGCACACAATACTATCTCAGCATAACAGTAAATTCCAATTCCAAGGAATAGACATGTACATACAGTATCTATCTCTTACCAAAAAGAACACTTGAGGAGTTCCATAACGCCTGTGTTACTTGACTTAAGTCACAACATTTGTATCATTGAAATTGTTGTTTGACACCTGATGTTATGAAAGACATTGCTCCAATGCAACTGCACTACTGAACTAACTACAGATTCTATTGAAAAACTACTATTTCAAAAGTACTTCTGGGCAGTTCTAGCTTCCAGTCACTCCCACAACACACACAAACACACACATACAGTATACTCAGATAATGTCTAGGGTTCAATCTGATTGTGTATATGAAATGACAAAACATTTTAATGGAGCTCTGTACTGAGTTTGGTCGTGGTTACACATGCAACATCAAAACAGTGCATTGGGAAATGCACACATTTAAATACTAGGGCACATTTTGATCCTTCACAGAGACACTCACAGTTGTCACTATTGTGCACACGCACGCACACACACACACACATACACACAGCTGGTGGTGGTGGCACACAGGCACTGTCAAACCAAAGTGCACACTAGGTAGCCCTACCTTTTCATACCCAGAGAGCTGAGAGAGAGAAACAACAAAATACTCATGTGACAGATACCAAAACAATTTCCCCACAGTCCCAGCAACTGTGAACGCCAATGTCAGGGATAAATTGCCCACACATACTGTAAATGAATATGAGTATGCAATCAGTGTGTATGTCCATGTTGTGATTAAACACAAAATACTAACAAACATGCATTTGCATTAAATAATAAATAAATAAAGATATTGGGAAATATTGGGAAGAGGAAGCATTTTGTCTTCTTTTAGCTCTATACTCCAACAGTTTGGATTTGAAATCAAACAATTACTATGGGGTCTAAGTAGAGATTCTCAGCTTTAATTCAATGTTTTTTCTTTCAGATTAGTTTCACCATTTAGAAACATACTCCCAGTATTTCACGGCTCCAAAACTATTGGGAAAAATCATATGATGTCCAAATAAAGCACTCGTGTTCAGTATTTGGTCGGCAATCCTTCGCATGTAATTACTGCCTGAAGTCTACGACCCATTGACCCCACCGGATGCTGCGTATCTTCTCTGATGATGCTCTGCCAGGCCTTTACTGCATCTTCAATACGAAACATGAGTGCTTAATTTGAACATTATCTGTCCCATTACTTCTGGTTCCCTGAAATAGGGGGACGATGTATACAAAATTCTGCAATTTCTGAATGGTGAACCCAACATGAAAGCTTTTTTATTTCAAATCCAACCTTTTGGAGTATAGAGCCAAAAGAAGAAAACATGTTTCACTGTCTCATTACTTACGAAGGGCACTGTATGTACTATTTTCCACACAATATAGGGACATGGGAAGACAGTGGTATAATGAAGACAATTTCTGACAGAAAAAGGGAAAACAATGTACAAAACAACAGCCTGGACGTAGATCTGTATGTGCTTAGCCAACATCTCAAAAATGATTGGCAACCAGAACAGCTTGGCTGGTGCTAGATAACTTCACTAACAAGGGTTTCCAGCACACAACTTTACCCTGATCCCTGCAATAATGATGTATATTGGTCTGCTGTAATAATAACAATAATAATAATTACTTTGTTTGTATAGTGCTTCTATCACATATCCAGAGCACATCACAGGTCAAGCAAACATTGATAAAAACATGGAATATATAGGCACAGCACGGAACAAAAGCAACATACAAAGTCACACATTAAAAGCCTTCAAACTTACTGTACTTCAAACAACATGTACTAATCCTAAAACTGAAACTATTTCCAGCAACTTAATGCATGATAGCCTGCACAGTAACATGTTAGGACAAGATTTGCTCCAATCAGAACCTCATTGGAGGACAAAAGAGATGAGGGGGGTGTAGACTTTTTCAAACAGGTCTTCTGTTTTTAATTTTTAATAAATGATTAAACATTTTTAATTCATAACAGCTTTATAAAAACTGAGTATTGTGAGGCACGTCACCAGGTACCCTGCAGTTCATTATCATCTTTGCTGTATCCCTGGATAATAAAGTAGTTGAATTATGTCGATGACCTGGTATATGTATGTCTAATGAAGCAGGACTGTCCCTCTAGGTATTCCCTGAAAGAGGTCATCTTCTGAAGCTGAAGGTACTTACACTCAATGGCCAATATTGACTCACTTTGAAGTCTTGCCAAGTGTACCATGTTTAAAATGAATCTACCCACAGTAGAATCACACAGGATCTAATGAACAGTAATGAACTATGAATTCAAGAGTGACAGTTACTGATACATTAATTGTGGGCTCCACTAAATAGCTCCGGTATTGGGGCTTCCAAACATGGAGTGAAAGCCATGGCCAAGGCAGAACTCGCATACGCTTTAGCCTCTGTGGGTCCGATCACGGCAAAGTTGGGTTTGGCGGTGAACACTGGCACTGGGGTCAACAATGTAGGGGTTGAGATGAAGGTGCTGGTTACCGGTGTGAAGTTTGGGTCTTTCCTTGCTCCTTCCTTAGTGGCGTACTGTTTGCTATGCTAATGTTACACATTTGCTGAAATTACCTTTTACATTCATTACTCGGTCTGTGGACAATATTTGTAATAAATACTTTGTTTACCCTATTGATGAGTGTTGACTAACCTCATACTTGGTAAGAAAGCTAAATACCAGGCAATTCTAAAATATACTTTTAGACAATTATGATTTGTTTATGAGTGTGAGTTTATATTCATGAAAATACAGACAAATGACTGATCTCTCTAGGATGTTTTACAAGCCCAAGCCCTTGGAAATGTGTTAATGCTGTGGTGTCATATGAACAGAATTGATAGGATGAGGTCTCGTTGGTTTTCCTTGCAAACAGCTCTTAATTTAAATACTGTGGTTGGAAGTCGGGTATAAGGACAGAAGTTGAGGGACAGATTATTTCTCTTTGTGTTCTGGTCAGAGGTCCCAGCTGTTGTTTTGTGAGTACAGTAACAACTCAAGTGGTCTGTCTTTGTCTCTCTCTCTCTTTATATAATATACCATGAGGATAGAATGTAACATTTTTCTATGATGTATTTGCCTTGTAATAATTGTATTTGTAAGTTTACAGTACCTTATTTGATTAATTTAACATGATCATCCTTGCCCTAATAAACAATTATTTGCACAGTGTTAATTATATTACTTGTAGATTATTAATATTAAGATATGCTTTGCTATTAACAAAACATAGCCACATTTCCTCGCCAATCTTTTGTATTGTAACTGCCAACCAGGCCCTACACATTGAGATGGTACTTTAAAAGCATGGCTAAAGAATGAAGTACACTACATTAATTTGTGTCGCTCCTTGACAAGAGGTAATCGCATGACTTAGTTGCATAGAGTAGCGTGTGATGAGAAGAAAAATAACTGACAACCTTGGGCCAGATTTGAGTAAATGTTTTAACCAGGCAATAGCCTGGGGATGAGGTTAGCAATAGACTAATATTGTGCTGTACAAAATAGCAAATATGAGGAGCCAGACTGTATGACATGGCAACTAGTGTCATTGAAGTTGGCTAAAGCACACACAGATCTGGAGCCAGAATACAAAACAAAAACAAAGATGCAGTGTCACTCTCGCACCCACACACACAGAAGAATGTAAACAAAAATACACAAACACGTCACTCTTGCACACACATACTCTCTCTCAGACACTGACATTGTCTCTCTCACACACACAAACAATCACACATACACACACACACAAAATGTCTCCTCACTAACACACACACACACACACACACTCACCCGTCTGGACAGTGTGGCATTGCTACGCTCCTTTAGCTGGGGGTCGGTGGGCAGGCTGGTCCAGACTATGTGGGGTGTGTCATACTTGTCCCTAAGCTTGGGACAACTTTTAAAGATGAAGTCGATGATGAAGAACTTGATCCCTGCATACAGCCCTGGAGAGAGGGGATGAAGAGAGGGATGAGTGGGAGACAAAGTGCATCCCAAATCTCTACATGCTTTTCATGAAGCGTGCACTTACACACCCCAACATGGATTTAAGGGGAATGTAATGGTGTAAGAGATATGGTGGTAGCACAGTGCACAACTCAGGGAATAGGGTATATCATTGAGATTAATCAAGAATCCTAGGTTGGGGCCAGGGCATAAAATGTACTTTTTTGGTTTACAAGCCAAGGTGTCTTTGGTCACCAGCCACTCTGTTTTTTACCAGCCATTTTAACTAACATTAAAGCAAAAAGCACAAAAATGACTCCTGACCCAGTAGGCTTCGTGCATATACCTGTGTCAAAATACCGCTAAATATTGTCCCATGCATGTTATCTCTCACACACAGTTGTGTGTAAGTTGCTGTCACGTGTAGTTGAATTTTACTTTACTTACCCTTTAACCCTCTGAACCCCACAACCCGCCGGTGGGTTTGAAAGGCATGTTGTCTTTAAAAAAAATCGGCAAAATTACACCATTTATCATAGCCAGAAACTGTAAAAATATAAATTATCATCGGATTTTCAAATTTCCGACGGTCCTTGAACTAATGTGTGCTAATGTACGAATGTAATGTGCGCCGAACGCTTCCGTCAGGAAAAATAACCAAATCTAAGCTTAAAATAGTGATATTTCATCAAAATCAATTTATTCTATATGTCTCATTTAAAATGTCGCCAAAAATGTCGCACTTGGAAAAATGTTGTGTATATAGATTCCTTTTCCTTCTTTTTTCGATTTCTGAAAAATAAATTATCAAAGAAATTCAACTTACGTTTTTCCTTCTTTTATGATTTATGACATTCTAACTGAGTTATACTGCACAAAATACATGTTTTAGTTCTCTCCCTACTACTAGCCATGAGTGTGATGTTTCCATAGAGGTGCAGGACTTGCAGGTGCGGTGAAAAATGAGCCCACAGTGAGTAAAAATGTGACGGGAGCAAAAAAATGCCCAGAAACTGCTTTGGGTTCAGAGGGTTAACGCCTGATGTTGAATATAGGCAACAATGTCTTTAAACACCTGGTAAAATGTCTGGACGCAATCAATTCACAAAAGTACTGCCTTGAACATGAAATCCTAATAAACACTTTTAACTCCTGTTGGTGGCTGATTGTTGTAATTACACCAGCATACGTTCCCTCACAAGTCTGTAAACACATAAATTCTGCTACCCCACAAGAGGATGAGAATACATGGTGAAATGGTGAGTTTCAGAAATTCAATGGATGCAAAACACTCTTTCATGAATTGGATAGGATTTCATGGAAAATAATATTTTTGTGACTCAAAAGCTGAATGAACATTTACTTCCTGAGTCTGGATCCCTTTATCAGACATTTTTGAGTGTTACCTACCAACATCAGACAATTTTTCCAAGTTTTTTTTGCATTAAAAAGCCACGAGACACAAGAATTTACCACTAAGGGGTAATGCTTTAAGTTAATGCTTTATTTGGTTGTAACTGAGAAAGCTCATAGGCTTTTGTTTGAAAGTCAAGAAATGCATGAGTGAGATGCGCAGCAGTTATAGCCAGCTGGAGGAGGCAGGTGCAACAGGAGTGTTGTCACAAATGTAGAATAAATGGTGACCATAATTGTGGATCGCACCATTTTTTATTTATTTATTTTAAATTTAAGCATAGTATTCATTAACCTTTGTTGGCTACCTGCCAAAGTGGCTGATAAGATTTATAGATTTACCCACCAATGTCAGTACGATGTGTAAAAAACATGTGTATACTTACAGTGCATTCGGATAGTATTCAGACCCCTTCACTTTTTCCATAATGACAAGGCCAAAACAGGTTTTTAGAAATGTTTGCTAATTTATTAAAAATAAAAAACTGAAATATCACATTTACATAAGTATTCAGACCCTTTACTCAGCACCTTTGGCAGCGATTACAGCCTCAAGTCTTCTTGTGTATGACGCTACAAGCTTGGCACACCTGTATTTGGGGAGTTTCTCCCATTCCTCTCTGCAGATCCTCTCAAGCTCTGTCAGATTGGATGGGGAGCATCGGTGCACAGCTATTTTCAGGTCTCTCCAAAGATGTTCGATCGGGTTCAAGTCCGGGTTCAAGCTGGGCCACTCAAGGACATTCAGAGACTTGTCCCGAAGCCACTCCTGTGTTGTCTTGGCTGTGTGCTTAGGGACGTTGTCCTGTTGGACGGTGAACCTTTGCCCCAGTCTGAGGTCCTGAGCACTCTGGAGCAGGTTTTCATCAAGGATCTCTCTGTACTTTGACTCCGTTCATCTTTCCCTCGATTCTGACTAGTCTCCCAGTCCCTGCCGCTGAAAAACATCTCCACAGCATGATGCTGCCACCACCATGATTCACCGTAGGGATGGTATTGGCCAGGTGATGAGTGGTGCCTGGTTTCCTCCAGATGTGACGCTTGGCATTCAGGCCAAAGAGTTCAATCTTGCTTTCATCAGACCAGAAAATCTTGTTTCTCATGGTCTGAGAGTCCTTTAGGTGCTTTTAGCAAACTCCAAGCAGGCTGTCATGTGCTTTTTACTGAGGAGTGGCTTCCATCTGGCCACTCTACCATAAAGGCCTGATTGGTGGAGTGCTGCAGAGATGGTTGTCCTTCTGGAAGGTTCTCCCATCTCCACAGAGGAACTCTGGAGCTCTGTCAGAGTGACCATTGGGTTCTTGGCCACCTCCCTGATGATGGCCCTTCTCCCCCTATTGCTCAGTTTGGCCGGGCGGCCAGCTCTAGGAAAAGTCTTGGTGGTTCCAAACTTCTTCCCTTTGAGAATGATGGACCTTCAATGATGGACCTTCAATACTGCACCTACAGTACAGTACCCTGTACTGTACCCTTCCCCAGATCTGTGCCTTGACAATCCTGTTTCAGAGGTCTATGGACAATTCCTTCAACCACATGGCCTGGTTTTTGCTCTGACATACACTGTCAACTGTGGGACATTATATTGACAGGTGTGTGCCGTTACAAGTCCAATCAATTGAATTTACCACAGGTGGACTCCAATCAAGTCGTAGAAACATCTCAAGGATGATCAATGGAAACAGGATGCACCTGTCATAACAAAGGGCCTGAATACTTGTGTAAATGTGATGTCAGTTTTTTATTTTTAATAAATTAGCAAACATTTCTAAAAACCTGTTTTGGTTTTGTCATTATGGGGTATTGTGTGTAGATTGATGACAGGAATAAAATGAATTTCATCCATTTTAGAATAAGGCTGTAACATAACAAAATGTGGAAAAAGTTAAGGGGTCTAGATACTTTCCAAATGCACTGTATACCATACTGTTTATATATACTGTTGCCCATGACTAATTAATTGTACTTTCATTATACTGTACTAACCCATCATGAAGCCTACGAGTTTGTATGGCAGGAGACAGGAGGAGATGAAGGCCACCCACAGACCAACGTAGAGCTTTTGAGTGATCTCAGGCTGCACCCACATGAACAGGCTGAAACACACACAAAAACAGACACACACACAATTGGAGGGATAATTAGCATACAAACACATGCATCAATGGAAAGGCAAAATAACGCACACAACCTACAGTAGGTCACTGCTTAATATTTCATATGTGAACAACAGCAGAGCACAGTTACTGCGGTATTGACTCTACTGGGCTTTTTCACACATTTTTGGGGGGCAAAACAACCACTATGAGGCATCTTTGAGCAATTCTAATGGATAGGCTTGCTGTACCTCAATGAGACACGCATTGAAGTTGTTAATATTGGGTTAGGAAATGTGAGAGAGGGAAGACCTCAGCATACTGTATTCTATTGCATTTGTCTCCTTTACCAACATAATTTGCAAGAGTAGGCTACTACAGAACAGATAATCATTTCTAAATTAAGATTACATGTATTGCAGAGGGGAGCTATCATCTTTGGTCTTCAGGATTAGAACCTTGCTGTTTTTGGGGGTTGGTATTGAGAAAGGGTACCCTGCCATACACAAATGACACAGGCAGAGACCCAACCCCCTGGAGTCGCGTTGAATTCGAGCTGAATCAAAGCTCTCAAAATAACACACCGCTGGCCTTTGCATTAAACATGTTTCTAATACAGTAAGTTAGTGTTTAAAAAGTTCATGGTTGAGCAGCAGTATCGCAGGGGGTGCCGCGACAGCAGAAGCGAGTCAACGTTTTCACATTTTATTTGACATATTTTACCTCTGCAAAACAACCACCAGTGAAACCATAGCTCATATCTGCGTCTTCACTTGCCCAATTTGTGAGCTGATATTAATAGTATATTTTAATTTATGTTGTATTATTGGAATTCATGTATTTTTTTCATTCTGAATAAACAATAATGGCAGCCTGGATGAACTACGCGAGGATTAGCCTATGAGTTGTTGTTTAAATTTGGAAAAGGACAAATTATTGTCTGGTCTGAGGAATTCGAAATTATGTCCTTGGATAAACCTTCAATTAGAACAAATATCTGAAAATTCATATTAATTAACTCATAGCGTATTGCCCATGTTTGAAATGAGAGCTATCATGAATCAATCTACAAAAGTTTACATAACATATCATGTGTAAAGACAATAATAAATCTGAGAAAGGCATCAAGGGATAGTGAGAGCAAGTAGAGCAAGCACAAGTGCAGTCTCAATCCCACTGAAACACAAAATCCTTACTCCTGTTTCACATGAAAAATGTGAACTGTAATCATGTCCCCCGCTTCCCATGGTCCCCCATGAGATGCGGAATATTGTTGATATAGGCCAATTGGCATGCCAGACTGATCATGGAAAGATCTGTATATACAGTACCAGTCAAAAGTTTTGACTGGTACTGTACATTTTCACAAATAGCTTTACATTCTATTGCACACATTCCTGAATGAAAACCATGAGGAAAGCTGCAAAGACAAAAAGGACTTAGTCTATCCACCAAATTCTCCCAGACCCTCCGTCCAAATTATGATTATGAAGTGTGAAATTGATTCCTATGCAAATCAGAGACCCTATAAAAACAAAAGATATTAATTCCAAAATTACATGAGCTATTATTCTTGCATTAAAATGGACGCAATTCAACTTAGTGAGTGATTTGTTGATGACATTTTTGCATTTTAGCTAATTTTAAGTGTCATAGCAAAGGGTCTGAATACTTATGTACATGAGGTATTTCTGTACTTCATTTTTAATAAATTTACTGTCATTCTGAGGTATACAACAAAATGTGGAAAAAGTGAAGGGGTCTGAATACTTTCCGAAGGCACTATAAATATCTTTTTTCTTACTGAAGACACTGTTGGTCATGGAACAAATAAAAAACATTTAGTGGGCTCATGCTGGAGGAGGGGGACAGATCAGTAATGTATACAGACAGAACGATCTCAGAAGGAGTGTTTAATGGGGTTGTAATTGGTGGCGAATTACAATATGGGGCCGAGGTGGGGGAAGGTAAGCAATTTGTCATCAACTGTGGGCTGACGTCAAAGCCATCTTCTGCTGTCCTATATAGCCTACTTTTCAGTCTCAATCCCACTGAAACCCCAAATCCTCACTCGTGTCTTGCATGAACATTTTTAACTTTATTCCGTTATCCATAGGTTGTACACCAATAGCAGACTCCAAAGGAAAACATAAAAGGCTAGAATCAATACTAGACATTAGCAGCTCTCTTATACCTGCACAAATGATGTGGCGAAACACACCGACTAACCAGAAACATCTGTCAAGCCAATTTTCCAATACTTTTGGTGCCCTGAAATAGGGGGACTATGTATAAATATGGTTGTAATTTCTAAATAGTGAAACCAATATGAAAAAAGAAAACATGAATTAAAGATGAGAATCTCTACTTTAACCAAAATGCTTCCTTTTTCCAATAGTTATGGAGGGCACTGTATAAACAATTTCCACTCTTCATCTCCCTGTAATTCCGGGGCGGCAGGTAGCCTGGAGGTTAAAGAGGCCGGCCAGCAATCGGAAGGTTGCTGGTTCGATCCCCGCTCCAGGAGGGATCTGGATGTGAGTTGGTGACTGGAGGGTTGCTGGCAGCATATCCAGGTCCCTACCACTGCCGTTGTGCCCTTGAGCAAGGCACTTAACCCCGAATTGCTCCAGGGGCGCTGACTTGGCTGACCCTGTGCCCAGAGCCCAGCGCTCTGTTCTCCCTGGGGGGGTGTGCACGTGTGTTGTCTCGGAGGGGGGGTGTGCAGTGCGTGTGTGTTGTCTCGGGGGGGGTGTGTGCAAAAAGACCCATTCCAACAATTGATGTGAATTGATTGCATGGCAAATAAACAGACTTTCTGACTTTCTAATTCATGGTCTGCTATCCACTCCTGTTTGGCCAAATATAGGAGATATTCTGTCAGTCCTGCAAGGAGGTAATCTAGCAAGCTGATTAAGCCAGGCTCTGCAATCACAAATCATTCTCTTTCTTATTTTCATTTTGGTGATTATTTTCTTACAAGGAGCGAACACAAATGTCAGCACAAGTATGGATCTTTTCAAACATCCTTCACAGCTCTTGCCTCCACCTTGTGGCGGCTTTCAGCAGCACATCACATATTCACATCTACTATCTGCCGCAGTGGTGGCATTGAGGTAGCCTACCACTGCGATGACAACATGCAGCGACTTACTGTACAGTCAAGCAACAAACACAATTCATAAACTGAAACTGCAGACTACCGTAAGAAAACTCACTTCTTTATTTTCTCCAAGACATCTGCCATCTTCCCAAAAAGATTCTGTGAAGAGAACACACATTTCTTATGAAAACACACAACAAGAACTAGTATAGAACTTCAAAATTCCAGTTCCATTACGGAAGTGTTAGTCGTTGCTGCTTTAAGTCGTCTCTCACAATGTCTAAATAAAACGGTGCCAATTCTGTCACGGCTCACCTGTGCTTTTTGTGCTACATCAAGGACTAAATTGAACTTCTCAGTGACAGTCAGATCCTCCTTTGGTGGGTCCTGGGGAAAGAAGAGAGAGTATCATACCCTCCTCCTCAAGAGCTACTGTGTGCAGACTTTTTCCAACTCAGCTAATCAAGGGCCTACCATCTTGTTAATAGTCAGTGTGTTAGGTAAGGGTCGGAACAAAGAGGGTAGCTATCCAGGAGTAGGGTAGGCTACCTAGCCACTTTTGCTAGACCCCTAAAGGCCATGGCATATATAAGGGCCAACACCAGATACTGTAGATGTAAACAACAAGATTTAGCTTTTAGCTGAGTTTATTCGGTGAGGTACCGAATAAACTCAGCTAAAAGCTAAATCTTGTTGTTTACATCTACACATACAAAATTACGCATTTCATTAAGATTAATTGAGGATAAAAGCACAAAACTCTATGACTTAAACTTAAGCCTGACAGGGAAAGGTATGTTTTATATTCAGGAGCCTCTGAGTATATATGATATAGGTACACAATAATGACATGGGGAATGGCAGTGGGGAGGGAGAGTTTCTAAGGGCAACCGTATGCAGATCTAAAAAGGTGGATCTTGAGGTTAGATCTAAAAGTGGTAATTGTCAGTGACCCCCTAACAAGGGCAGGCAGGCTATTCTATAGAAGTGGTGCTCGATAAGAACAAAAAAACCTGCCTCCAGCTGTATTCTTTTTGATGTGGGGACAACAAGCAATCTAGCATCTTTTGATCTGAGAGTGCAAGTGGGTTGAAGGAGTACATCAGATCTGTTAAATATTCAGGTGCGAGACTGTTAAGGGCTTAATATGTTAAAAGCAAGACCTTGAAGTCTGTGCGCTGTTTTTCTGGCAGCCAATGCAATGATGATAGAATGATTGATATGATCACATTTACTGGTTCTGGTGGGGAATCTGCATTTTGGGCAAGTTGCATCATACAACTCTTACCACAGGTTCGGAGACCTCAGGCACGATACTCCACTGAATCCTCCAGCCTCTGAGAAGAGAGGAGAATAGAAAGAGAAAAAGCAGACTAATCTTATTAAAAACAAAAACAATCTTATCTAAATCTCCTCCTAACCCCTGCTACTGTACATACAGATATGAACATAAATATATTGCTGTGATTACTGAGAGAAAATATATTGAAGCAGTAGCTACCACCCACAATTCACACTAGCATGCCATTTAAAATGTGTGGTTATCAAAACACAACCAGTGTGTGGGTGTGTCCACTGACGAATGCTTACACATTTCAACTAAATATTCCAAGCTAATACACAGCTATCTTACACATTTTGATAAGCACATTGTCTACTGTACATGTCCAAATGTAACGTAAATTAAATACCAAAGAGCAACGTGTAACTAACTTTGCAATGAGGTAATTTAAGGACAGCCTCAGTATGGCCAGGAACAAAAACAATGGGATGGCCCATCCGACCCACGCTGCGTTCATATAGATCTGTGGAAAAGAGAGAGAATGGATGGCGGAGGGGGAAAAAAGGTCACACACCCCCTACACACGCACTCATGCTCGCAACCCATAAGCAAGTATTGAGAGAACATCACATCATAATGCTATGAATATCAAATGTATATGCCAATATACAGTGCATTCGGAAAGTATTCAGACCCCTTCACTTTTTCCACATTTTGTTATGTTAAAGCCTCATTCTAAAATTGATTAAATTATTTTTTTCAGTTTTTTAGAAATGTTTGCTAATTTATTAAAAAAAAATATATATATATCACATTTACATAAGTATTCAGACCCTTTATTCAGTACTTTGTTGAAGCACCTTTGGCAGCGAAAACAGCCTCAAGTCTTCTTGGGTATGACGCTACAAGCTTGGCACACCTGTATTTGGGGTTCTCCAATTCTTCACTGCAGATCCTCTCAAGATCTGTTAGGTTGGATGAGGGGAGCGTTGGTGCACAGCTATTTTCAGGTCTCTCCAGAGATGTTCGATCGGGTTCAAGTCCGGGTTCTGGCTGGGCCACTCAAGGACATTCAGAGACTTGTCCCGAAGCCACTCCTGCGTTGTCTTGGCTGTGTGCTTCAGGTCATTGTCCTGTTGGAAGGTGAACCTTCGCCCCAGTCTGAGATCCTGAGCGCTCTGGAGCAGGTTTTCATCAAGGATCTCTCTGTACTTTGCTCTGTTCATCTTTCCCTCGATCCTGACTAGTCTCCTAGTCCCTGCCGCTGAAAAACATCCCCACAGCATAGGGATGTGTAGGGAGCTTAGGGATGGTATTGGCCAGGTGATGAGTGGTGCCTGTTTCCTCCAAACATGACGCTTGGCATTCAGACCAAAGCGTTCAATCTTGCTTTCATCAGACCAGAAAATCTTGTTTCTCCTGGTCTGATAGTCCTTTAGGTGCTTTTAGCAAACTCCAAGTGGGCTGGCATGTGCTTTTTACTGAGGAGTGGCTTCCGTCTGGCCACTCTACCATAAAGGCCTGATTGGTGGAGTGCTGCAGAGATGGTTGTCCTTCTGGAAGGTTCTCCCATCTCCACAGAGGAACTCTGGAGCTCTGTCAGAGTGACCATTGAGCTCTATTTCAAGTGTCATAGCACAGGGTCTAAATGTGGTGTCAGTTTTTTATTTTTAATAAATTAGCAAACATTTCTAAAAACCTGTTTTGGTTTTGTCATTATGAGGTATTATGTGTAGACTGATGAGGAAAAAAATGAATTTAATCCTTTTTAGAATAAGGTTGTAACAACAAAATGTGGAAAAAGTGAAGGGGTCTGAATACTTTCCGAATGCACTGTAGGTATACATGAATATCCATGTGGGGCTAGATACATATATAGATGTTGTTGCTACAAACACAGGTGTAGATGAAAATATAGTGCTATTGATTTCCTTCACTGTGATCTGGGATATGCAGTACATGGATACAGCATATGGAGGCAGATTTAATTAAAGTAGATGAGTGCATCCCAGATGTTTTCCTGTGATCCATATGTATCACAGGTGTGTGTGCTTGCGTGCGTGCGAGAGCGAATATGTGTGTGTGTGTGTGTGTGTGTGTGTGTGTGTACTTACGATGAAGGCGATGGCTGATGTGTAAAAGGAGTGCCAGCTGGATAAGGCAGAAAGGTTCCTCATGAAGTTAGTGACAGGTTTGGCACCTCGTTCTGGACAAGAAATATAATGTTATGATGAGGTAGTGTCAAAGATGTTGTTGACACAAACACTAATAAGTTACACCAACCGTTTGTTATTGGGATATTCATATTCATAATATTGCTATATTCTCAATATATCCAGATTCACAGAGTTCACAATACTTACTAAGTCGTCTCATGTTTTCCGTCAACCTGAGAATGGGAGACAAGACAAGAGGAAAGTTTTATTTTATTTAAATTGTACTACACAAGCACACACCTATTATTCTGAAAGCTACAGTGCCCTCCATAAGTATTGGAAAGAGGAAGCATTTTGTCTTCTTTTAGCTCTCTATTCCAACAGTTTGGATTTTAAGTCAAACAATTACTATGGGGTCAAATTAGAGATTCTTAGCTTTAATTCAATGGGTTTTTTTCAGATTGGGTTCACCATTTAGAAAGTACAACTTTTTTTAAACATACTCCCCCTATTTCAGGGCTCCAAAACTATTGGAAAAAAATCATAAAATGTCCAAATGAAGCACTTATGTATAACTTATCCTATGTATAAAAAGTGTTGTAATTTATTAACAGTGAAACCAACATGTACAAAAATACCCTTAAATAAAAGCTGACAATCTAACTCCAAACTTTTGGAGTATAAAGCCAAAAGAAGAAAAAACGCTTCACTGTCCCATTACTTAAAAAGGGCACTGTATGTGTGAGGAAGAGAGTCTAGAAGTGCCCAAAACCTGACTGTTAT
Organism: Argentina silus; assembly: GCF_951799395.1. Taxonomy (NCBI): domain Eukaryota; kingdom Metazoa; phylum Chordata; class Actinopteri; order Argentiniformes; family Argentinidae; genus Argentina; species Argentina silus. The sequence goes on from NC_139657.1 coordinate 27,931,448, forward strand.
TTAATATAATAAATATTGCAGTGATCACCAAATCCGAGATTGTTTGAATCCAGGCCTTAGTATCTTTCTGTGAATGCACTTGCATCAAGCACTGATGCATAACAAGCACAAACAGAGATCGAGATGAGCTGTGTTTAGTTTGAGGCAAAGTGGTGTGATCTTGCTCTATTTGGCCACCCTATGAGTGAGCACGTACTGGGGGTGCATGGAAGAATCACTCTTCTGCCAAGATCCTCTTTCCCCCTCTCTCTGTTCTTCAACCTTTAGAACTAAAATCAAGGTCAGTTCAGCTGGTATAGCGCACAGAGAGTGTTCCCATTTCTCTCTCTCCTCTCTTCTTCCCCCTTACCCCTCTCTTTCCCTCCCTACCCCAACTGATTCCCCTCCTCTCCTCTCCCTCTTTGCGTCCCTCTTCCCACTTCTCTCCCCCTTGTCCTCCGTACTTGGATAAAGTTCCAGGATGGAAAAAGTTTCCATTGGGCTCGATCTCTCTGCGTCATTCACAGAGGTGACTCAGGGACACTGGCCCAGAATTTGAGACACCGTTCCCTCCTCACATACTAGGACAGAAGTACTAGACCATAGTTTTCACAACAATCGTTTCCCATGGCATATAAAACAGTTTGTGTACTGTATGTACAATGGTATACGTAGTTCTATAAATAATCTTGGACTACATAAAATATGACCTTGGAATAATACAATAATAATAATAATAATAATAATAATTAGTTTTTCTTTCATTCACTTCTGCAACTAACAGGTTCATATTTGGCACACCAAAATAGTCCTGCAAAAATGCTCATGTTGATTAAGCTCAAGTCATTCAGGGACAGTGGTAAAGTCACTGGATAAAATTAGGAGTGGAGCAGCTCAGTAAGTGGCAGAAAAATCCTGCTGCATTGCACATAAACCACCACCAGGGGTCAGACAGTCCTCCCACTTCCTCAACACTTTCGCCAAAACCCACTGTGCTGAAGGCCCTGTGATTGACAGTCAGTTGTCATCACAGGCCAATCAGCTATCAGGGTGAGCTCATAGGGCCAGTAGCTCACATCATAACTGGCATACTTTACAGGCAATTGTTGATGAAGAGCATGCTGACAGACTGTAGGCCCCTTGCAAAGCCAACTTTATGACCCTTTTTTCTGAGAGTGCACAGAGTCCTCAGAGCCATTTAACCGGATGACTACAGTGACTGGCAGGCCCTCGGCTCACATCCAACAAGAGGTGATACAATCACAATATTGCAATGAAAATGTTGCCTACTTATATCATATGCGAGACAATGAAGCCAGTCCTTCACAAATGTTAGTCAAGTCAGCAATACAGTATGCTTATGTTACGTAATCATTGCAAACGTTCTAATTAAATACAAAAAACTATGTTTTAAGTTAGATATTTAGAGTTGTCAAAAGACAAAAAAGCTGAAAACTTTGACCAATGCATTGACAGGGTTTTCCAGCTTTGTTGTCAGTTTTGACTACTGCTGTAATAGTTTTGTTGGGCTACTGTACTTCCCAGTGCTGAGTGTGGCCTGTTGTTTGAGCTCTCTTATGCCTGCACAAATTATGTGACGAACACACCTGACTAACCAGAATCAAGCCAACCGTACAATACTTTTGGTGCCCTGAAATAGGGGGACTAAGTATAAAAAGGGTTGTAAAACCAATCTGAAAAAAGAAAACATTGAATTCAAGCTGAGAAACTCATCGTAACCTGTCTGGCTGTGATAACAGTTCAACTAATGAATTTGTCATTCTGACTTTAGCCAAACTGTAATGGAGGACAAACAGATAGCTAGCCAGTGAGTTTACAGTTGGTGCAGTTGTAAGGAGCTAACAACTCATCTCAAACTGAAAGCTCTATCCACCTTATCATTTGAGACATTAAAAGTATATATACAATATGATTTCACCTTTAAAACAAAGTGAAATGAATAGAAAACATGTTGTTCTAGTATTACAATCTGTTAAAATCCTAAAACAGCCGATTTTTGATGAAGATGGTCATTATATGCTAATTAGGGGCGGCGACATTTTCATACTTATGGAGGGCACTGTATGTCTCATAATCTACTTATGTCTGGCCTTGCATACGAGACACATAGCGGTTGTGGATATAGACTTATGAAACGTACGTCATATGTGAAACACTGAACTTAGTACACAAGCCTCTTTAAGTCCAGTCATGGAGAAATGCAGGGTGTACATGCATTAATTCCATGAATGGGCCAAACTAATTGTGGCCCAGAGTAGACTGACCACAATTAATTTATTGTTTAAAACGGGATAGTTTGTGCTGGGCTGGAACAAATGCCTATGCACCCTGTAACTCTCAAAGACCATAGTTGGAGAGGCCTGTTGTACATGCAACAAACTGAATTAGATTCAAAGCATGTTGTCTAAGCGTGCCACAAGACTGTTTAGACCCTCTGAATTAAGCCATAAAACAAGGAGTGCTAATAAAACTAACAATTGTTTTCTTCCCTTTCTCTAGCACTGTGACTGCTTATGCCACTTATTCTTATAGAAAGTCTTTCTTGCAATGACTGTGATGTATAGTTGATTCACTTACTTTAGACAAATACACTTACTGTTAGTCGCTCTGTATAAGAGCATCTGCTAAATTACTGAAATGTACATCTTTAAGTCTCCGGCCCACAGTCAGCCCTAGAACTACCACAGCACTGTTGTCTAGGGGAAACGTAGGCTAACTAGGCTAGCTTTCGCAACATGAACGTGTGAATGCAGTATTAACGTGTAAGTGACATATGTCAGCATGTGTGTCTGTCAAGCCCCGAGTGACATGTGCTCCAACATCAGATCTCAGACCTGTAGCCTTGGTCCTCTCTGGGTCGGCCAGCCCCAGTGTTGTCTTTGTTCAAGTTTTATTTTAAAATGGAAGGTGGTAAACTAAATACAATATATAGAACAACACTAGGGAAGAGACAATGTCAAGTCCATTCATGTCAAATAATCCTTGTTGGTCTCCAGGCCAACTAGAGAACCATCCAAGTGATATGGTAAATTTAAAGACAATATAAGGGTTTGTAATCCCACACCTAGGGAAGAGGTCACAAGAAAACAGATGGTCCTAAAACATTTGGAGAATGCAGTAAAGAGGGTGAGGTCAGATTGAGGGGTTTGATATAGGTGAAGAAAACAAAGGATCAAAGCTGGAGGAAACAGGATAGAGTCATTAAAAGTTAGGGTAATTAAGTAATAAACAAAGTCAGAAACAGTCAGAACAAAAGGCTTTTGAAAACAGCCTGGGCGTCAGCAAGGCCTGATCAGACAAACGTGCGCCAGCCAGGTAGGCTGCGCACACCTTGATGACGAAATATAGATCTTGAATGTTATTGGTGTATGTAGACAGGAAACAGAAATACGTTGAATAGAAGGCGTTAACCTGTGCAAAGTCTATAAAGCTAACGGGGTCAGCTTTGCAAACCTGAACGGCTACATATTCTGCGTGAATAAAGTCTTTGAATGAATCAACAGCTCTGGTTAACGGTATTTTATTTCAAAGTATTATAGCTTAAATTCTACGACAGTGACTTGGTCAAGGAATGGTGGAGAGTGAGTACGGGCCACACCCCTCTCTTTTATATCCCTCAGGCAGGAAGTAAACCTGACATTAAGGGACTTATGAGCAACACTGCCCTCTGGGTTTACGGGATGTGGAGTCAGTTATGTAGTGTTTAGTACATGCAATCTAATTTACCTAGACCTAGGGTCATCACAGTCTCAGACAAGATTGCTCATTGTTACGAACTCCACCAACCAGCCACCTGTTAATCTTAGTCTAGTCTACAGGCCCACGGCTGCATAGCAGGTCAGTGAACTAGCCTACATGTATGTTTGTGGGCAACACACAAGGTCAGTCGCAGCGTTCACCAACACCTTTACCTGGCGCAGCCAACCGATATCTTAAGATTTTCGTTATCGCCACGCCCGCCTCGGGTCCCAACCTCAACTGGAGTGTGAAATGTGATAACGTATTGTCTAAACTGCGCTCTATACCCATCTAGCCCAGCTATTCCTAACATCATCACAAGACCACAGTACAGCAAATCACACCTGTTGCACATAGGTACGGACCTGAACAATGTTTGACAACACGACCTGTTACATTATCAACATGTAATTCAAAGCTTATCCTCAAGAGAAGTTCATATATTATGCATTCTGGTTCTGCAACTTGTGTATGAAACTCATGGTTTGAGAGAGTGCTGTCATTCTCTTGATGCTGGGGATAGAACTACAAGAGAAAAAAACAAGTCAAGAATTCTTCAGGTCCCTTCACATAGACGTAGGGAAGAGACAGTAGGCTTGTTTGAGTTCTTTGGAGTGTTAACAGAAGTAACTCTCACCTCTTAGCACTAAGCGGTTCCTCCGTCTCCACCGTGTTTTCCTCCGGCTGAAAGTGGAAGTCTTCGATGTAAGCACCGAACTTGTTGTACAGCCACTTCTGAAGCCGCGAGTAAGCAGTCTCTTTCTGCTTCTCTGCAGGGAGAAAGACAGATATGAGGATATTTTAAAACCGTAGAGGGGAATTCAAATCAGGATTGAGGTCAATTCAAGTTTCAGTTCACTGAAAGCAGGCCATGAATTGAAATTGTATTAATGATTTCAGAATTGGCCATAGTTTTCTATGAGTCCTTTTTAATTTGAATTCACTTCTTGCATTAAGGGAGTTGAAATTTGCATTGACCCCATCAATTTGCATTGATTCATATAAATAGGGATTTGTGAAGAGAGCGAGAAAGTTAAGATGTTACAATTTGATGGGGAATTGAAAAGCTGACGCCAACAATATATGTGACTTGCCCCATCATTTCCATTCACTTCTGCACCTAAACATATTTTGATTGTTGAAAAGCTGAGAATTTTTAACCATGCCAAATGTGAGTCTCAACTCCCCAAAATGAGCAAGAAATAGCCAGTTACAGTCGTATTACTAAACACTGATTTGGAGAAATCCACTCCCAAAGTGTACTCTATTTTTTAGGTAACGGCTACCGCATTCCACTCGCGGTTCATCTGCAGGTATAGTTTCCGCACCCACCATTGTCTTTTGTATCAGTCTGTGGGTTGGGATTCTGTGACTGAGAAGGGCATTTGATTTTATTTGTATATAAAGCAACCCCCATTTTACCTCACATTGTTGCTTTTATGACAACCTAGTGGTGATCAGACACACTCTCAGAGCTTGCTACTATTTAATGTTCCAAGGATGTCTACAGAATTGGGAAAAATAATGTTTTAGCTACTGACATGGAATGATCTTCAGGGTAGCCTGAGGTTGGAGCACTTGGTCCCTTATACTAATTTTATGTCCTTTTTATGCTTCCTTATTTTTTTTTTTCAAAAGAGACCTCTGTCTCAATGGAGAATGCAGTAATATTCAATATTCAAGTCTCCTTGAATAAATAATGGTTAAATAAAAAATTAAAATATTTTGCATAACGCCCCTCAAGTGTGACGTGTGATTATGACTGCCCAATGAGAACCCTAAAAACAAATTTCTGGGGATTCTTTTTTTTCAACACTCATATCAATAATAATGCAATGTTGAATTTATGCATGTCTCAATGGCTTTTTTTAATGCAAAATATAAATATATGATTATATTAATATAAAAAGAATATATATAAACATACATATATATTACAAACACAGGTAGTTAAGATTTTCATATGTGTGATAAAGAGATCCAGACTCTGAATGTATGTTTCATTCAGCTTTTGAGCCACACAAATATTTTACATGAAAGTTTGTGCAAAGCATGAAAGTGTATTTACATTACTACCTTTTGCCAAAAACATGTTTCTTATAAAACATACTCTGGCACCTCTGGACATCGAATGAGCATTTTACATCCATTGAATTTCAGAAAGTCACCGTTTTGACTATGTACGAGAGACTTTCAGAGGAGCAGAATTTCTGTGTTTTCCACCATTTTTCAGAGAAAACTTACGCTGGTCTAATTACAACAATCGACCAGTAGTGTCCTTTTGTTAATTTATTGTGTACAGACATCTTACCCGGTGTTTAAACACATATTTTCCTATATGCAACATCAGGCATTAAAGGGTTACCAGCACATTAGTCTTGTTCCCAGACACTTCCACCCAAATGCGCAAAAGTACTGGTGGGCCAACGCGTCAAACTTGGCCTTCATTAAGCCGATAGAAAGAGCATCGAAAACGGAAGGTGCATAGCTATTGGCTTTACTTCGCTTCAATCATCGCACACAGCACTTCCCCGAGTGCTTGCACACCACATGTTTCTGATTCGGAACTACGCCTCGCAGCCGTGTGATTCGCTGAAAATGAATAAACAAGGCCAGGTTTGAGTTATTTGAGGCTTATATGCTCTCTGCGCAATCTACAAGGTGCCTCATCCACACAAGAGCACCATTCAAATGTGACCCTATCCTCATCTTTGGAATGTGGACGAGAATGAGATAGCTCATAGCTGGACGGAGGGGGATATGTGACAAAGGTGTCTGAGGTCAACCAGATTCATAACAACACTTAAGTTCTAATTCCATTACCACTTTACTTTCTAATGTGCGTGTGACAGATAGGGTTGGTGGTGTAAAACTAATATGGTATCCCACGGGATTTGAAAATGCCCACGGTGTGCTTATCAATACCATTTCTGCTCCATTATCTGTCAAACTGGCAAATTAAGAGCTGTTTGTCAATTCACAATGTGCGACAGCGCCGCTGCCAGCGTGGTAGGAGAAAGTATTACAAATATTTCAGGAGTGTAATTTTTGGGGTGTTGCATGTGACCTCTTCCACCTAAGGTTAGAGAAGGAGGGAAAAACAGATGACTAGGGTTAGAGATGACTTGGTGCCTAAAAATTTTTGGACGAGGTTATTTGAAAGAAAAAGATTTCATTTGCATGAAAAAGATGACGGCCAGAGATGGGAACACTAATGGGAACTAATCTACACTTACACCTCAAACTGAAACACCCTTTAACAGCTGAACGGATGGGATACCTGTCTGTATCAAGTGGTGCTGTCGGGTTCAGCTATTCGTTGACAACGGATATGTGGTCGTCAGTTAACATGACACCATACATGTCATTAACTGTCCACTTTGTCACACCCGAATGGAAACTACAGTCAAAAAGCCTACAGACTTTTTCCAGAAAACCACACGGAGGACAACATTGTTGATGCACTCCGCATTTTTATGTTTTATGTTTTTCAATGTAGATTAAATATATTGAGCAAAGATGGCTCCCGCCAGCCCAACGCAACATTGTTATTCTTATTTTTTGGGTAAAATTTGAAGACGGTATAAAAGGTAGGAAAAAATGGATACAGCCCAACTTTAGTGACAGAAGACCCAAGCATCTTCCATTAGGCCAAGAGGACATGCTCAAGTCAGAGGGTGACACTTGAGTTTAGTGTGATCCCAAATCACCTGTCCTCTATTCATTGTATTCCCCCACTGTCTCAATAAAGTAGAAACGGGGAAGGGAAGTAGAATTCGACTCTCCTTTCTCAAAATAAATAGTTAAAGGAATATAGAAAAGACTGTACTGTCCTGTATTCAATTACAAGTACATGTTGAGCATTGTATATAAAAAAAATACTTGTTTCCAGCTTACCTGTACCATTGACAGTGGGAGGGGTTGGTGCTTTGGGAGGCTCTGGTGGGGAATCTTCAGGTTTACTGTATGTGGGAACAGCAGAGACAAGAAATTACTAAAAGAATCATCGCAAGCTTTGAAAAGCATTATCCTGTAGGTAGCCTTGTTCAGATAGGGCTGTGTATGTCCCGAAAAATCCATTCCTAGCCAACACTGACTTTTGGAAAGTAACCAATATACAAAATTGGGCGATTGGCGTTAGCTCAATGTGCAAATGTCTACACATCCCCTGAATATTGAAACAATTAGGTCAGCCATTTTCGTTTACCAGGTACCTTCAAAAAATTTAATACAACTTTTTCCTAGTCAGACCTACATCAATTTCTACACAACTGATTAAGATGGGGCGTTCGGGCCCCGTCAGGTAATAGCTCAGAGCAGTGCATCAAGGCCGAGTTATGTTTGTAAATGTTTTATCACATTTATAAAATATCAAATTCATGTGCCCATAGACGATGCATTGTGAAGACCAAAATGCTAACTATTTGACAGCTGTAAAATGTTTGTTTTACCTATAGCTTTAGCGTAGAGGACTATACATTATGTATGTCAAAGCTAGACAGATTCTCATAATGACATTGCTGAAAGGGGTGCCTTTGCTTTTACAATGTATGCCCTAACATTCATTTATGCCTGATAAACTAGATATCTAGTTTGCTATCCATGATAATGTGTAACTGGAGATCATTTGCTGTATAGGCCAGACTCCAGGAGGAAAGCCCCTCCCCGTAGCATTAAAAAAAGGACAGGAGGTGTGGGGGTTTAATGGTTATGGGCTCATCACTTAGTCATGAGAAAAAATTAGGACACCCTATGAAAACCTTTGTCTTCTTCAACATATTCAAACATATGGACATTTGATATTCATTTGAACAATATTGAAAAATTGAGGTAATATAACTAAACAAATACAACTGAAACAAATTATTTAAAAAATGATTGGTAAAATGTAATTAATAGAAATGCAATCTTCTTGTGAGGAAAAAGTTAGGACACCCCCACATTTAGTTCCACTTAAAATGCCTAAAATTATAATAAAGAGCACCACATCAGGTGCAAATGATTAGAACATCGTTACAGAGGATTTTGGAGGAGCCTGTCCTATTTAAGCCTCAGATATTTAGTTTGGTTTGCTCTTGATTGTTGAAGTGAGTTGCATCACCATGGCGAGATCAAAAGAGCTCTCTGAGGCCTTCAGAAGAAAAATTGTAGATGCATATGAGTCTGGGAAGGGATATAAAAAGATCTCCAAACTATTCGAAATTGGCCATTCCACTGTCCGGAAAATAATTTACAAGTGGAGAACATTTAAAACCACCACCAACATGGCCAGGTCAGGCCGCCCAAGCAAGTTCAGCCTAAGAGCTGACCGAAAGATGCTTAAAGAAGTCTCCAACAATCCCAGAATGTCATCACGAGACCTACAGGTATCTCTTGCCACAATTGATGTCAAAGTACATGCATCCACCATAAGAAAGAGACTGAACAAGTTTGCATTACATGGGAGGTGTGCAAGGAGGAAACCCCTGCTGTCAAAAAAAAACATCAGGGCAAGACTAAAGTTTGCCAGAGAACACCTAGAGAAAGACCAGAACTTCTGGAACAATGTGCTTTGGACAGATGAATCCAACTATTTGGGCACAGTAAGAGTAGACATGTTTGGCACAAAACCAAGACAGCATTTGAGAACAAGAACCTCATACCAACTGTGAAGCATGGGGGTGGAAATGTCATGGTTTGGGGCTGCTTTTCTGCAGCAGGGCCTGGTCAGCTCACCATCATAGAATCCACTATGAATTTTGTATTGTATCAGAGGGTGCTTGAGGAAAATGTGAGACCATCTGTTCGAAAGTTGAAGCTGAAGCAGATGTGGACCATGCAACATGACAATGACCCAAAACATTCCAGTAAATCTACCAAGGAATGGCTCAAGAAAACTAAATTGAGAGTTCTGGAATGGTCAAGTCAAAGCCCGGATCTTAATCTTATTGAGATGCTGTGGATTGATTTGAAACTGGCTGTGCATGCAAGACACCCCTCGAACATCACACAGCTGAAAGAATTCTGCAAGGAGGAGTGGGAAAAACTTTCTCCCAATTGATGTCAGAGACCTGTAGACAGTTATAAGAAACGTCTAATTGAGGTTATTTCAGCCAAGGGGGGCAATACTAGCTATTAGGGCTTTTTCCTCAGTAGGAATTGGCATTATTGTTAATTTTTCGTTAAATAAATGATTACAAAGTTACATTTTCATAGTTTTTTGTTCAATTACATCCCCTTTATCTATAGACATTGTTAGAAAGAAGATAACATATTGATATGTCCATATTTTTAAGAGAATAACTTAATATTTTGGGGGGTGTCCTAACTTTTTCTCATGACTGTATGTCCAAACTTGGATGCTCCTCTGTGACAATTATCAATAATGCAAAAAATGGCAATGGCATAATACGCCTCCAATGCCTGTGATGTAGCTAGTTAACAGTAAGCTCGCCCGCAAAAGTTCTCACTGATAATGTTATCGGGAAAATGTTGTTGAGTGTACATTCCACCAACCTAGGCTGTGTGGCAATAAATGGATCTTGTCATGCAAAATATAAAATCACTATCTTGGAGAAAACATACTCTAAGAGTATGAACTAGGCTGTAGCCTGAGTAACCTGCCCAGTGGTGAGTACATGTTTGAAATATAGTAGACCAACATACAGCACTATAGCAGGTATCAAAGTTGTGTGGTAGGTTGGTTTGCTCATTTTTAATTTCCTGTCTTCTGACAAGCCATAACTTCTCACTTAAAATATAGATTTTAGTCATTAATCAATATTGTACTGGATAGGTGGGGCCTTGGTGCCTCTTAACCAGTCTTTTACGATTAGTAGTCAAGACAAGAAAAAGGGATGGAAAAAGGATTATCTAAGACTGCTGGGACACATCAAGGACTTGATTAAAATCACAGAGGAAGCCTTTACATGATTTTGGCACGAGGAGTGATTTTCCATTCAAACTAAATTGAGATTTCACTGACATGGATCTGATTAATCTGGAGTGAGTTGGACACATCACATTAGGACCTTTGGGGTTGGGATGTGCATGGTTGTTTATTAGCAGCCTGGAAGGGATTCTTGAGAAATTCACATTCTCAACAACAGAGAGAAGCTGTATATTTAACTCGGATGGAGACACACACACAAACAAACACATAGAGGCAGACCCTGGGGCTCTGTACATAAACACACAGGCAAAGACACTAACACAAAGCACTAGCAACATACATGCATGCACATGTGCACACACGCGTACACATGCACACGCACATGCACACAAAGTGAATGTCTGCTGGTTCCGAGGGAGTGTGGGTTGCAGGAGGTGTGAATGGGCATTGGAGGGCATGTTATTCGTTTCTAGTCTTGGTGGAAGGTTGTGGGGAGGGGGGGAAGGGGGCATTTGTTTTTACAGTGCACTGCACAAGTAACGGGACAGTAAAGCATTTTTTCTTCTTTTGATTGTAATTTCTGAATGGTGCAACCAATATGTACACAAAATACCCTCAAATAAAAGCTGAGAATCTCTATTTTAACCTAACTGTTTGATTTCAAATCCAAACTTTTGGAGTGTAGAGCCAAAAGAAGAGAAAAGACTTTACTGTTCCATTACTTAAAAATGGCACTGTATGTGTGAGGAAGAGAGTCTAGAAGTGCCCAAAACCTGACTGTTATTTAATATGATAAATATGGAAAAAGAGAAAAAGCCCCATTACTTACGCAGGGTATTCATCAATAGCAGACATTTTGAACCTCTTACCTTGTTTTAAGAACTTCATTCATTTTCTGTTCCAAGTCCAGCCTTTTCGATCTCTCCTTCTCAAGCTCTTGTTTCAGTGTGTCGACATTTGCTTCTTCTCTAAGTTTTCTCAACTCTTCCTCTGAAAAACATGTAAATGAAAGCACATAAGTTTGACTCTTCTGGTGGAAAAATGGGTTCACTGGTCTGTCGTTTAGGTCATTAGTGGGCCTGCTTCAGCAAGTCCAACTATTGTTCTTGCTTATGCTTATTAGTGTGCTTGCGAAGCAACACACTACTGTTATTCGTCATACTTAATCACACTGTAAACAATATTGTGCTTGCTCAACTTAAAAAAGAGACAATATATACATCAGCTTTTTAAGTATTACCAACAAGTCAGAGTTTTATGTATGATATTATATACTTAGCTTTTAGTGTAAAACCAACTTAATTTTGATCAGTTCCAGTCATTATTGTAAATTGGATTTACTTAATTTTTCTAGTCCAGAACTGTAATTGTAAATTTGATTTACTTATTTTTTCTGATTAGTTACTGATCGTAACCAGATTCATGAAACTTATTTCATTTACTTCCTTAATGACATTTTTGCCGAATCAAAAAGCTGATGCAAATCTTTGCCTAAGTTTTATTTGAGAAATATTACTTTGTTACTCTATTACAGGGCCCAATATGGAAACCAAAAGGGTAAAAAAAACTGTCGAAACAGAGTTGACTGAAAGAGAACTAACGGTTACAAAGGTAACCCAGGTTCTCTAAAGGAGAGTGGTTCACTGGATGAAATGACACGCTTGCTGCATCCCTTTATTGGGACAGGTGATATCCTGCAAGCGTCACCGGCCTGTACGAGGCGTGATTGAATAGGGGTCTTCAGAAAAAGGTACACAAGAGTGCGTGTCCCATCGTGAGGTGTCTCCCTCATCTCCTTCTCAGAACCTGGGTTACATTTGTAACCTTTAGATTTCTCTCCAAATATATAATCATAAGAAAATTAGATTAGATTAGATTAGATTCAACTTTATTGTCATTGTGCAGAGTACAAGTACAGAGACAACGAAATGCAGGTATAATAGGTGTAATCAAGATCATACTGCCTTCGTAATAGTTATAGTCATATATTCTAAAAGCTGATACTTCGACTGCTTGAAGCAGTCGTAAAACACCAAGGCACTATCTTTACAGCCATTTCCGTAATAGACCGGGCAGAAAGAATGGAGAGGAGGAAGATAAAGTAGGCGCCATAAAGCCTGTCTTGTTGAGCACCTGTTAGCAGTCATTAAAAATTAATATACTGGCACAGAAAACCTTAACCAACTTCATTATGGTAATTGAACAAGGGATGTAGAAATGAGAGAGGATGTAATTTTAATGAGGGATGATGCCCCATATTCCCAGAATGAAAGATAAAAAGAAGAAGATGGGTCGAGGTGAACACAAAAGGACAGTAGACCAACTGTTCATCATATCATCATACTCTTTTACTTCCCGTCATGTCTGTTCAGTGTGGACAAAGAACAAGAGAACAGAAGTCAATTAAATTGAATTAATTGAAAACAATGAGAAACATTAAACCCTGAATTGACTGAATTTAAATGGAATTCATCCCAAATCTAACATGAGTTTTACTTATCCAGAAGTTATTTGGTCAGAAATGGCTGAATAGTTCATCACAAGTTTGTTGCTTAAGCCTTGGCATTGGGTAACTTTCTCATAAGCCCACAGATGTAATAGTAATAATGTACATAGGCCTAGCAGTGACATACTGGCCAACTACAACAAGCTAGAGCCTCCTGCAATGAGTGTCATCATTTTAAAGATCCACTCTCCAACTGGACTGAGGCCATCATAAAGAATAATACAAGGGGAAGCTTCTGAACTCTGACTAACAGCAACCATCTCTTTTAGATTAATACAGCGCTGGATCTAGGAGTGATAAGGTTCTATGAAGGGGACACAGCGCTGTTATTGTTAATATATTCATTGCTTCTACTTGCTAGCTTTGGTATACCACAAAAACCCATATCAAAACTTCAGCTCGCTACCTCCTGAATTCTGAGCCCTTTCCCCACTTGTGGCAACTAAATACTTCATGTTAACCCCATTCACACTAGCGCCTTCAACAGTTGAATTAGCCCCCTTACAGCTTATCAAGCGTCCTTCACAGTAACAAAAGCTGAACAGGTCCTCTAGATGTTACCTTCTTGTTAATATCACAAAAGAGGATTCTTTTTCATAGGCACTCTACAGAGGCCTCTCCTGCAAAAATCCCCAAAATCTCCTGTAATCTCGGTTTAATAACTTGGGTTGACTGCCCTCATTAACCTTGACCTTATCAGTATGCATGCAAATATCAAGTTCTAAAATCATATTTGGAACATTTGGAAAACAAAATGTTATTCAATAGACAAATGTAATGGGGTTTCTGTGGCAACTATACACAGGGGCAGCAACATCAACCTATTTGGAAAATACACAGTAGCAACAAAACCCATGACATCCAAGGCACAGTGTTAGCAGGCCATTAATATTCAAAAAGGCCATGGTCCCAGAGTTCTCCCAATGAGTCAACTGTCATATTTCAACATATCTGCCTCCTTTCTCCCACATGATGTCATCACACTGCTAGGGCTGTAATGTCACTCCTCCCCGTCACCATGGTGCCTTCATCTACCCAGACATGAGAGGGTTGTCTTTGTGACAGAGTTTGCGACAGAATTATGACACTGGAGGGGTATTGTCTTCCCAGTTCTATAGATGGATGGAAAGGGACCGATAAGTCTATAGGAGGGAAATGCACGCACAGGAAATCCGCCCTTTTGGTATTCGTCTTCCAAATCAGGATGGCTTGAGACTAATGGGTTTAAGCAAGACGGCAAACATTCTATCTAGCCTATTAAAAGGCAAGATGGAGCAATAAGCATATTGCTTACATCCTTTCAGTGTTTCATAAGTGCATAAGGGGTAGAACAAGAGGCAGATAAGGATGTGCCTGGTGGCTAGGTGTACTGAGGTGTACAGAAATCACTCTAACAGATAATATGCTACTTCACCCTCTTGATCACTGAAAAAGCCTCAGCCTTTGTCACCATTCCATTTCAGCAATAGCTTTGGCCTCTCTAGGGCTCTGAAGAGTCCCGTCAAAATGCAGTTTGTTGAACCTGCTTTGGTTCATGACCAAAATTACCAATAATTATTTTTTTTAAATGAGAGACCAAATAATTGAGAAACTGAGTACCAAATGCTATTTGAAAGAATACCCATAGGAAAAATGACTGGGGATTTTTTAAGTTACGGTACTACATTTTGATGAAAACGGCTCAACCCCCTATATAGGAACTCCAATAAGGTCTTTCAGGTCACCAGCACCACCACTGCACCACGACTCCTTTTTCTGAATGGGTGAAATGCAGTACTCTAACCTGCCCATAGCTCTACAGAGCTGCGAGGGGAGAAGAGAGAGCAGTGGACGTCCCAGATAGTTATGTAAGTCAAACATTTGTATAGAGGTCTTTATTTAACCACGCTAGAGAGCATCCTCTCATCACACGCATGGCTTGTCATGCCTGGCCAAGCCTATGGACTTGATGAGGACTGTGGGGACAGGCAGCCTATTCACTGAGATGAGTTCTGGGGTGTTCTGGGGGTGTTCCTGTGAGGTCAAATCAGGATTGGTTCTCAAGAGTCATAAGCATATTCATGGTTCTCTGGGGACTGTGAGAAAGTGTATGTACACCAAAGAATGCATGCATATAAATGTTTGGCACATGTATGACGCAATGATGATATTCTACTTTCTTTGCACATGGTGTTTTAACATGTTTACATGTTTTTTTGCTGGTAAAAAAATGCCATTGCTTTTTGAAGAGAACCTTCTAATCTAAGATATTAAAAGATCTGCTACTATAGTTGACCCCTTCTCAGTGCACAACAGACAAGCTCTATCTACCTATCATTCAAAGAATAAAAATCATATTTACATTATAATTTCGCTTTTTAAAATAAATTGAAATGGATAGGAAACATGTTCTTGTGAAATCTGTACAAATCAAATTTGATTTGATTTAATGGTTATTTAACCACGCCAGGGAAAGGAGTGTCAGGGTAAACAGCAGAGGTACTTTCAACATTGTGCACAGGCCTCTAGTTTGATAGCTGGTTCAAGTCTGTTACATGCCAACAACTGTCAGCAAAGCAATTCGGTGGTACTTGTATTATAGAAGGCCAAAGCAATGAGGACTATTCAAGACCTGTGGCTGACAAGATAGAAATGAAAATGTAAGTCAATGGACTTACATTTAGTAATGCTGTTTCGATTTACACCGGAATACTCTTCCAATCCCACTGAGACACCCAAGCAGTCATCAATCTGTTTAATACTTAAAAACAAGCAGGTCGAAATAGTAAGTGGAATAACACTAGAGAGATTCCAAGGGTATCACTTTGCAACCACACCCAGGCATTTCACAAAGTCACAGCAGAGCAAGAATCATGTTTGGCTTGGAGCCATAAAGACCTGGTGAGGAACCAAATCTGGTTCCATCTTGGCACCAAACGAACATGGCTGCTTGGCTAATACAAGGGTAACAGAAGCTGGATAGCTAGACTGACAGTGTTTACGACACATCCACAAATAACAACATTTAAAATGTAACTGATATAACTTTTAACACAACTACAACATGACAGTGCTGTGCAGTAAAGTATGATGTTACTAATGGTCATTTTGACTAAATGTGAAAATAAATTAAATGTTTTCAAAACCATATCAACCTCTCCATCTGTCCGTTTGTTTGAAAGCAAAGTCTGACCCCATCTTAATCCTATTTGTTACAGTACATTGGTCTGCTGTTTGTACTCTCCCAAAAAAGAGTTAGTCAACATTGCATTTATCTAGATATCAAATTGAAACCAATTGTCGCTGATCTGATCCAGTCAATCATAGTTACTACAACTAGAGGGCGCTATTCCTTTTGGAGCAGGGAGGGGGATCTACTTTGGCACGTTTCAACACATAGGGGAAACAGGGGAGATGCCAGCATGACATCTAAAGTGTTGGGGTATTTACTGTTGTGTTGGGGTATTTACTGATCTAATTCAATGAATATACTGTTAAACTAACATCAACAAATGGACGTCTCGCTGGGTAATTTGGTGTTTTCACAGCAATGGGAATTGCAATGACAATTCAGAATAGTGTCTCCTCCTCTCTCCCTCCCCTTGCTCAATGCAAACTACTTCTAACGGAAACAATGAATCTTTTCACATTTGTATCCAGCGAATGTCTTATATACATGACCTTTAAACTAGCAAAGGACCTGTGTGGTTGAAATGCAGTCATTATATAGTTCGGAAATGTTCGCAGAAACATGAAGCCAGAAGCCAGCCAGTGGAGACACTCACATTTACTAAAGTTAAACCCTCATTCCCCAAACAAAACTCAGACAAGCTGTAATGTCAAACATTACATTTTTTTAGGAAAAATCATCAGAAAACAGCATGCATGGTTATTTAGTGACATTTTCAAGGGGAAAAAGCTACATACCTTGAAGGAGGACCTTTGTTAGAGTGGAGTATAAGGACCTCATTTCTTGACCTTTGCTCTTTTTACTAGTTAGCTAGGTTCTATCGGAACACTGCAGACTGGCTGGCGAACAAGCAAGTGAAGAGTGTAAATAATGAAATGGCCGCACATTGCAGTAGCCTATTTTGGCTGGGGCGGGGTCAGCCATAACAAAGTGTTTCCAGCATGAGTTCCCAACAGGGTTTTAGTGAATGGGGTACGCAGGGGTGCATATCCAATAGTGAGATGTTTAACCAACCTGACTGAAAGAGAAACCTGCCTTTCTTACATTTACATTTTTGACATTTAGCAGACACTTATCTAAAGCGACTTACAACAAGTACATTTGTCCAAAGTAAGTGAATCATCTATATATCAGCAATCATAAGAAAAAAATCTATGCTAGGACCAGGTGCCATTGGCTGTCACAATGCTAGAGGAAGGAAGGATTTATTTTTATTTATTTATTTATTTTTAATATTATTAACAGTAGAGAAACTGTACATAGGGGTAGTGGAGGGTAAAAGGTATTTAGTGGAGAGGCTTAAGTAATATAAGCTATTAATAACTGTTATTTACCGGCACAGTAAGAAGGTCTCCGTCTGACCTTTCATGTCCTCTCATAATGGAGAGCCCTCAGGACACGCACACACGCACGCACACACCAGGGGCGACTATCTTATGAGGTGCTGCTGAACCCTCTTTAGGCATGACATATCAAGAGTGTGAGGAGGGGAGAAAACAGGCACTATGATTCCAGTTGTGTGAAACTAGGTTGAGTGTGATAGCCATGATAGAAATGTAATGGAAATGGTCATAGACCAACAGTGCTTTGCTAAAAACTATACTATAAAAAAATATTTTATTGTAAACAAAGGCCAAGTTTAATGTGTTGGTCCACCAGACCTTCCGAACACTTCTTCGTCTGGGAATGAAACTTATCCAATAATTTGCCTATGCTTATTGCTTGTGATGATTCACAAAACATCATACTTTGCTCTGGATTACTGTCCTATTTTAACAGGTTATGAATGCACATTTTAAAGTCTTCCTCAAACAACAAGATAAATTAACCTACTATAAGGCCTGGCTCTGCACCCTAATAGCTATATTTTCTTTGATCCTATATCAAAATTAACTTTTATCTGTTGCATGTATACAAGAAGAATTATTTGTATTACTCCTATTCCTGAAAATTGTAAAGCCACAATCTGTGATTTGTTCTGCATCAAGGGTAATTTCAATAGGTATCTATATTTATTATGAGACAGTAAGTTTTTTTCTTTTGGCTCTACACACCAACAGTTTGGAATCAAGCAATTACTCTGAGGTAAAGTAGAGATTCTCAGCTTTTATTTGATGGTATTTGTGTACATATTGGTTTCACCATTCAGAAATGGCAACACCTTTTATGACACCTTTTAAGTCCTCCTATTTTAGGGTACCCAAAAGTAATGGGACAATTGGTTTGACAGGTGTAATCTGTCACATATTTTGTGCAAGAATAAGAGAGCTGTCAATGTCTACTGTAGTATTGATTCTAGGCTTTGCATTTGTCTTTGGAGTTTGTGGACAGATAAGATTAATATCATTATGGAGCAGAGTGATTGCAAGAGGAAAGTTTGGAGAAAAAAGGATCTGCCCAAGATTTACAGCATACCACCTCATCTGTGAAACAGGGTGCAGGGGATGTTAAGTTTGGGCATGTATAGATGCCACTAGAACTTGCTAAGTTGTCTTAATTGATGATTGTAACTGCTGACGGCAGCAGCAGAATGTATTCTGAATTATAGAGAAACATCTTGTCTGCTCAAGTGCAAGCAAATGCCTCCACATTCTCTCTACTTTAACCTCACAGTAATTGTTTGATTTCAAATCCAAACTTTTGGAGTGTAGGGCCGAAAGAAGAAAAAATGCTTCACTGTCCCATTACTTATGCAGAGCACTATATGTATATCGATGATTACCAAACTTTCCAAGCAGGCCAACTTGATTGCAGGCCATGTCAATACATACAGTGCATTCAGAAAGTATTCAGACCCCTTCACTTTTTGTTATGTTACAGCCTTATTCTAAAATGGATTCAGTTCATTTTGTTCCTCATCAATCTACACACAATACCCCATAATGACAAAGTGAAAACAGGTTTTTAGAAATGTTTGTTAATTTATTAAAAATAAAAAACTGACATATCACATTTACATAAGTATTCAGACCCTTGCAATGTATCTCATCCTTGAGATGTTTCTATGACTTGAATGGAGTCCACCTGTGGTAAATTCAATTGATTGGACATGATTTGGAACGGCACACACCTGTCTATATAAGGTCCCACAGTTGACAGTGCATGTCAGAGCAAAAACCAGGCCCATGAGGTCGAAGGAATTGTCCGTAGACCACCGAGACAGGATTATGTCGAGGCACAGATCTGGGGAAGGGTACAAAAAAATGTATGCAGTATTGAAGGTCCCCAAGAACACAGTAGCCTCCATCATTCTTCAAAGTTTGGAACCTCCAAGACTCTTCCTAGAGCTGAGCAATAGGGGGAGAAGGGCCATTGTCAGGGAGGTGACCAAGAACCCAATGGTCACTCTGACCGAGCTCCAGCGTTCCTCTGTGGAGATGGGAGAACCTTCCAGAAGGACAACCATCTCTGCAGCACTCCACCAATCAGGCCTTTATGGTAGAGTGGCCAGACGGAAGCCACTCCTCAGTAAAAAGCACATGACAGCCCGCTTGGAGTTTGCCAAATGGCACCGAAAGGACTCTCAGACCATGAGAAACAAGATTCTCTAGTCTGATAAAACCAAGATTGAACTCTGCGTAATTGATTCCTATGCAAATCAGAGAACCTATAAAAACAAAGATATTAATTCCAAAATTACACTATTATCCTTGCATTAAGATAGATTCAATTCAACTTATTGAGTATATTTGTTAATGACATTTCTGCATTTTAGCTCATTTTAAGAGTGTCATAGCAAAGGGTCTGAATACATATGTCCATGAGGTATTTCTGTATTTCAATTTTAATACATTTACTGAAATATCAAAAAATGTGTTTTCACTTTGTCATTCTGGGGTATTGTGTGTATTGATGGTAAATTATTTTAATTTAATGCATTTTAAATTGAGTCTAACACAACAAAATGTGGAAAAAGTGAAGGGGTCTGAATACTTTCCGAAGGCACTGTAATACTTAAGAGTTTGACTTTTTCAGTGCTATTAAGATGTCAGTGTTTATTGTTAATACTAAAAAGTGCTTATTACAAAAAAAAAATTAATAAACATGTTCAAGATGTGAGCAATTTCCTCTATAATAGTCAGAAGATTTCCTCAGAAAATTTTAAAGGTTGGTTGCCCTCAGGTTGCAATTTCATGAGCAACTTTTTAATTCTATTTATCTTATTCAATATATTGATCTGATCAAAAAGGATATTTACTGTTTACTACAATTAATTTAACATCATCATAATCTCTCGTCTGCTTAAACCTACCTCTTTATCCACTCCCTTTCTGTAGCACCTGGTTTAGCACCATGTTTAAAAATAACTTCCCATTTCCGTTCTTCCTACTCAGAACTCACTTTTTTCTACTCCAACCCCTAGTCTACATATCTGTTTCCTTCAACTCAATAACACTACTCTCCAACCCTTTCTAAACCTACAAGCAGTGGAAAAGTCAGTGCCCAGTGAGATCAACATGTTTACCATGCTGAGTATGAGAATGGCACCAGCAGCTTGGCCTAAGACAAAACCAATCCTTCTGTGGACCTTCTGTAACCAGAGAGACGAAGGCCTGATCGAGCAGCCTATAACTGATCTGGCAACTGTAATCAATCAATGCATCATTAACTTATTAATCAACCAGAATCAACTGTCATACCAATGCATCATTAACTTATTAATCAACCAGAATCAACTGTCATACCAATGCATCATGTGCTTATAAATCAACTAGAATCACTGTTCCCATCAGTGTGTGTGGACCTGTGCAGACATCTCTCATGCATACAGGAATATCTTGTGTCTACACTAATTGAAAATTAAGTCTGGGTCACAAGAGATAAGCAAAGGTTTGCCAACACAGTGCAATGTAACACCTCAAGTCTCCAACAAGCCTTAGAGCTGCAGGTCTTAATGACTCATCAACACAGAATTGCAATGCTTACCCTGATCATCGCAAAACTTGCCTACACTGTTGAATGTCCAGATTAAACAAAACGCTTTTTTACCCAACCACGTGACCTGACTGATCAGGAAAAACTGGACCCTGGTTATACAGTAGGTTATACTGTACATAGGGCCCAGATATTCCTGGTTAGGCCATGTGGTTCTCAGGAAAATCCTTGACCCAACATCTCACCCATATGTTTATTCAACTATTAAAGTACAAACTATACATTCAAAATGCATTTGTAGCAACCATTTCATTGGCTGCCACTTTTCAATTGAAAATACTAATCCATCAATGCCATTACGTTGTGGCTCTTGACCTTGAAATGGCTATGGCACCAACAAAGTAATCAGATGGCGCATTCCTCAACAACAACAAAAAATGACTGACTCAAATCACTCAAATCCTCCAAGTTGCATTACCACTAAAAATCATTTGTTAGCAGGAACCACTACAAACTGTTATAACATACTCAGAATAGAAAAATAGAAAACCCAAAGAACACTCTTTACTTTATGGCACTTTATGGGAAATGCCTCACTGCAAACATATCTAAATGCATTTTTCGGTAACCCTATATTTTCATAGCCATTTTACCCAGTAGTTAAGTAAGTACCTGCTTAATACTGGGCGGTAAAATAAAGGGTTACCCATTTTTCAAAGAAAACTACAATAATTCAACAACAGTGCTGCCACAAATAAAGTGGCAATACTTCCATTAACATCCCATGTAATGTGCTAATATGGAGAGCAGCATATTATATTGATAGCCCTCCTCCCCATACACTTTGGTGGAAACAGAGGTCAAAGGACACTGCAATGAAGATTGTTCCACAATGCTCACATGCAGCCCAGATGGGATTGTTGAGGTGAAATGAAGGCCACACACAATAATCCCTTTTTAAGAACAGGTGTTAAAGGAAGACTGAAGTAGCTTCCCTTTTTTAATGTAACAGGTGTGATGATACATTGAAGCATAATTAAACGACAGGGCAAGTTCACTAAGCATGAAAACAGAGAAAGTTGAAACAAAACTAAATAATGTTTAGAGATTTATTTTTGGACAATTACAAGCAGTACCTCCTCTGTTTAACTCTTTCAAAGCTTTCAAAGTTTTCTCCTGTTTCGTGCCTACTCAGCACTCCTTCGAAATATTACTGTACAAGATATGTTGATACACTATAATGTGAAACTGGAGGTAGGATATTACGATGAAACTTGCCTGAAGGCAATTTGAGAGTCATTAGAGAGTTAATCTAATATTGCAGTCTAAACACTCAACATTCCAAGACACTAGAGGGGCAGTCCAAATGTAATCTTGTAGAGATGAGTGTATTTCAATTTACACATAAAACACAATGAGTTTACAAACTAACAGACAAACAAACAGGAGAGGAGGATTTCCAACAACGCAGTGTGGACTAGCCACTAGGGGTGTAACAATTCACCAAACCATGGTTCGGTATGTATCTCGGTTTTGGGGTCACAGGGTTTTGGGGGTCACGGTTTTGGGGTTCAGTTAGATAGATAGATAGATAGAAACTTTATTTATGCCTAGGGGAAATTCAGGTTCCAAGTAGCTTAAAGACATAGAGACATCACACATAACATACACATACAACAGTTCGGTTTCAGTACAGCAAGGAAATTAAATGTCAACAGTTATTGTAGTTATTTTTTTGTTTATTTGGCTAAATAATGTATTAAAATTCGGTAAAATATAACTTCATTATTCATATTGCATTGTAGAATGCACTTTCGCTTCTATTAGCTACAACAGTAGGCCCCTGTCATTGCCTAAGACTAGCTTTCTTTGTTTACATCCCATGTTGTGTTTTTCAAAAGAGATGGTCTAGATGTTTTTTCAGCCACAAGAGGCATACCACGCAGCGTAGGCCTATAGTGTTTGTTTTTCCTTCATTGAGGATTCATTTGGTTGACAGTACAGAGCGAACCGAGATCCCCAGTTCAGTCCGAATATGTGTACCGCTTCACCCTTACAAGCCACAGTCAAAAATGAATGGGCAACACAAAACTATAACTAAACGATATGTGCTGTGAAGCATGCAATGACCAAAGTATAGACAGAACTATTTGCTTATCCATACGTAGCCCTATCCACTGAAGCTCCATTACAAAGCTAAAGTGACATGCGCATGGATGATAACATGTTGTTCAGCATATTATGATGGTTTTTATTTGTTTGACTCTAAGTCTAAGTCTACATTTGAATACCAAGTTACAAACTATGTTAATGTCACATTTTCACCGACTGCAAATAAACATAGAATATAATATCAACAGTGTACAAACACACGGTCTACCTCCAAGGGCTAAAACTAAGGTTCACATACTGTGCGTCAGCAACTTTGACATGTACTGTACGTGGGCGGAGGGTGAATGAGGTATCATGTAGGAAGTACTCACGTAGGAAGTGCTTCTCCAGTAAGGCAATTTCTAGGTGGCCTTTAACTTCATTGAGGTGGTCCGCCTCCGTCCTCTGGTAGTCCTGCATGGCTGCGGCCATAGCGAGTGTCCCAGGACCAGCCTAAATAGGGCACACACACACACACACACACACACGCACGCACACGCACAGTAAACAAACATGAGACAATGAGATAAACAAGTTTTAAGTCTCATAGTTTGAATACCACTGTTCCATGCAGAGCTGAAAAAGCCAAAATGGATCTAGAACCATCTCCCTGCACCAACCTGCCTAGCTCAAAAAAACTGCAGCGTCCTAATCCTGCATGCTGTTATCTGCACTGTGGCACAAGAAAGAAAGAGAGGGACAGAGCAAGCAAGTGAGAGAGAGAGTGTGAAAGGGGGAGAGGGAAGAAAAAGAGAGTGAAAGTCTGTCTGTCAGGTGGATCTGAAGACAGATAGACACCGATATATATATACAGTGGGGGAAATAATTATTTGATCCCCTGCTGATTTTGTTAGTTTGCCCGATTACAAATCAGCGGTCTATAATTTTTATGGTACTTTTATTTTAACAAATAGAGACAGAATATCAACAAAGAAGTCCAGAAAAAACACATTTTATAAAGTTATAAATTCATTTGCATTTGATCGAAGGAAATAAGTATTTGATCCCCTACAAACCAGCAAGAATTCTGGCTCATACAGACCGGTTATATGCCCATGAGGCACACAGATTACTCCTGTCACTTTAAGAAAGTACTCCTAATCTCTGCTTGTTATGGGTATAAAAGACACCTGTCAATAGAATCAATCTCTTCCATTCCAACCTCTCCACCACCATGGGCAAGACCAAAGAACATTCAAAGGACATCAGGGTAAGAGTTGTAGACCTGCACAAGGCTGGAATGGGCTACAAGACCATCAGCAAGAAGCTTGGTGAGAAGGAGACAACTGTTGGTGCAATTATTAGAAAATGGAAGAAATTCAAAATAACCATCAATCGCCCTCGGCCTTGAGCTCCATGCAAGATCACGCCTCGTGGGGTAAGGATGATCATGAGAAGGGTGAGGGATCAGCCCAGAACTACACGGGAGGAGCTTGGTAATGATCTCAAGGCAGCTGGGACCACAGTCACCAAGAAAACCATTGGTAACACACTACACCGTAACAGATTGAAATCCTGCAGTGCCCGCAAGGTCCCCCTGCTCAAGAAGGCACATGCACAGGCCCATCTGAAGTTTGCCAATGAACACCTAAATGATTCAGAGAAGGCTTGGGAGAAGGTGATGTGGTCAGATGAGACCAAAATTGAACTCTTTGGCATAAATTTGACTCTTCGTGTTTGGAGGGAGAGAAATGCTGAATGCTACAATCCCATGAACACCATCCCCACTGTCAAACATGGAGGTGGAAACATTATGCTTTGGGGTTGTTTCTCTGCTAAGGGTACAATTTGTAGAATTCAAATTATTGACTGCAACTCTCAAGGTATCCCCGCAATACCCACCACCATCACTGTTGTGTCTCACCGTTTGGTAGAGCGTTTGTCAAGGGGTGTTTTCTCCCCTTAATATGACATCTACAAACCAATGTGAAGTTCTTTAATCAGGTCTAAATTTGACAAAACCAAAATTAGGATTCATTTGTGATTAATCACGACAAACCATGCGATTAACTTGATTAATTTTTTCAATCGTTTGGCAGCCCTATAAAAGAATGCAAATAAGTTGATCCAGAATGTTTTATATTGACCACTCTGCAACATGTTGTGGAAGGCAAATCATTTTGTATAACTATACTTGCAGTTATTAATCATTTTTGTATAACTACAATTGCATATATTAAAGAACACAGAGTAATGTGTATGTACAACCAAGGTTAGACTGGAAGACATTCATGTATGGTTGGGTGCTGGGGGGGGAGATAAAGGGGGCCCCCTGGGTACCCACAGTTAAGGGGATCGGGATCTTGAGAAACTGGAAGATAGTCCAAAAACGAGACAGTGCCTTCGGAAAGAATTCAGACACCTTCACTTTTCCACATGTTGTGTTATAGACTCAATTTAAAATGGATTAAATTAAAATAATTTGCCATCAATCCACACACAATACCCCAGAATAACAAAGCGAAAAC
This sequence comes from Argentina silus, assembly GCF_951799395.1. Classification (NCBI taxonomy): domain Eukaryota; kingdom Metazoa; phylum Chordata; class Actinopteri; order Argentiniformes; family Argentinidae; genus Argentina; species Argentina silus. Next base: position 27,957,226 of record NC_139657.1, read on the forward strand.
AGGTTTAGAAATTTCTGTACATTTATCCAAATTGAAATACAGAAATACCTCATGTACATAAGTATTCAGACCCTCTGCTATGACACTCTTAAAATTAGCTAAAATGCAAAAATGTCATCAACCAATCATTCTAGTTGAATTGAGTCAATCTTAATGCAAGGATAATAGTTCATGTAATTTTAGAATTAATATCTTTATTTTTATAGGGTCTCTGATTTGCATAGGAATCGATTACACACTGCTTGACAAAACAAATCTCAGTCGACTAAGAGAAAAATGACCAAATAGCAGGCTAGTCGACTAAACAGTGTCAGCCCTAATAATTACATAGTCACTAAATCTGTAACTCTCCTTACAAACCACCAGTATCGTCAGAGCGAAAGCCATTGACAGGTATAATTTATTGCTACGGTCATAATGCAAGACTTGACATATGGCCTTCTTATAATGTTTTACTACCAGCAAATTGCAATATGGCGCAACATATTATGACTGTGATAAAAACATTACAAATGGCTCATACATGTGTACAAGTAATAATGCATTACACCTGTCAGCATTAAGTATAGTGTTAGAGAGACAATTCTTGTTGAATATAGTTGTTCTGTGAATGTGTGAAGGGCAGTAGCAGACTTGGATTTCCATTTCCGGGGGACCCCAAAAGAAAAAACAGATCTCTCTTTTAACTGTAAAGGTAAACTGTAAATGAAAGTGTTTTACAAAGAGCAAAGACATTTTGTTTTGCTTTATTATGATGCATTTACATTCTTACCTATATTTCAGCACCTTTTACGTGGACAGCAGCGCCACACTTCTCTATTTGAAATACAAATAGTAAAGTAGGGACCCCACAATGGCAATTTGAAACAGGCCCCCAAAATCCGGCCCTGGTTAAGGGAGAGTGAGTTAGGGGTAGAGCCCCTGGCACAGGTCAGCTCCAGTCTAAGTTACTGCCTGTGACGCACATAGCGGTTGGAAGACTTTTCTCTCCATCCTGGCCTGAGAGGACTAGATCAACAGGAAAGGGGTTGAATAAACAGGAACGCTGTGTATCAAAGAGTAATGTTTTGGCCAAAATTCCTGGCCCCCGTTGCACTTCGGAATAGAGAGTGAGTGGACTTAATGAGGCAGTCTGGAAGATTCCACACTAGATCGGGAATGTGTTTCTTTTTATCTTTTGTTGTGTCAGGATTAAGGGAAAGAGAGTAACTAAAGGATGCAGCTTCCAACATCTCAATGAACACAACTGTATAATTCAAATAAGGAACCTTTTCAAGAGCTCTTCCGCAAAACGGCTTTATTCTTATAACCTGAGATGAACCCCCTTGTAAAAGTTGTTAAATTGGCACCTTTATGTTTTGTTTTTTTTATTTTACAACCACCTGAAGCAAAGTGCCATAGCTAAAACAATACATTAGGGAACCATGGTCGAATGTAATTCGAATGTAATTCAGATTAGCAAGTAAAGAGGGTGTTAATCTCTTATTGTGATGCAATGACACCTTTGTTACACAAAGCACAGCTAAACCACATCACAGTTAGCCTAGCTGAAGCCAGACCAAGCCATGTAACCAAACTTTCTTCACTCTCATTCACTTCCAATTCAGCCTTTAGGCCTCTCGTTCCGTGCTCCTTGCTTCGTGTCAAAGAAGAGAATAGCTCTGATACTACCTGACTAATTTGGCCAATAAATGGCTCTGTATCTTTTCATGAGGTCCTTACCAATACCCTTCCCAACATCACATGCATTTACTTAAAATACAATGCCATGTGGGCTTTTAGTTAAACTAAAATACAATGTTATAAATGTTATGTGGGCCTTTAGTTCAACTACAAAGATTCAAATAAAATGCTACAGACATTTGACCAGACAAAGGGAACCACTAAATCTAGGTACCACTCACCGGGTCACGCAATTCTTCCGTCAAGGGGCCTGGCTTCATCAGAATCTCGTCACTACATTCATTGTCGGACGTGTTGGGTGACTCGGCTAGATCCAGGAACTCATCTCTCCGTTGGCCCCGGAACCGGATTTTGTCCAATCGCTTTAGCATGTTCAGCACTGTGGTCTTGGCCTTTATCTTAACATGGCGTATGGCATCCCTGCAGGGAGAAAATGGAACTGGTTATAATAAATTGGAGTATTGTTGGTGCTGTTCTGAAGGTCAATTTAGGCATTGGCTGGTAAATCTGTCAATCTCACCAGCCACTTTGCCGGGTAGCCAACTAGCATTCGCAAATACAACTTTTTTTGTGGTTGCCAATACAACACAAATTACCATCTTCCTCTGATTAGATGTGAGCATAACTATTTTGGTTTAAACATGTTGCTATGGTATGTGTTGCCACTCAGAGTTGCCGGCACACACACTACTAATTTTAAGTGTCACGAATCGGAAGACAGAAGATTTCCCCACCTACGACAGAGCCATACTGTACATGTTTAGCTAGTTAGCTGCGGCTCCTGGTATAATGTGGAGTCACATTGCTGGAGTGAAAAGACCGACAACTTTAACAAAAGAAGATGATGAAGTACCACAAACGGAAACAAAGAAAACTAAAAAGCGTTTCTTCAATGAAAAGTGGCGCACTGATGACAAGGAGAAGATGCGCGAATGGCTTGCGTTTGAAGTAAAAGAAGGCATCATGTTCTGCTCGGTCTGTCGACTTTACACACAAGATAAAGCACAGAATAACTTGTTTGTACTGGGCACAAACAACCTCAAACTGGAGGTGGTGAAAGACCACAGGTCTTCAAAGTGTCACATTCAATGCAGCACAATTAAAATCGCAAACATAGGTCCCCAAGAGGAGAGTCTTGCCGTGAAGGCAATAACATCAATGAAGTCACAGCAGTTTGAGAGAATGAAGCTGCTGCTTCGAAATGTCCATGCCATATGCAAGAAAGGAAGACCGTTCTCACACTATGTGGATGTGCGAGTAAGTAATGAAACATTTATTTAGGACAGTTTATAAAACTTTGTTACATGATATTAAAATGTACCCGGCTAGCTTGTTAACAGTCAGTGCCAGTGGCTTGCTAGGCAGTTCTATAGCTCAGCAGTGACGGACAGGTAAGTGGGCCAGACAGCCAATAATTTCATGTGTTGATGATAATGCTCTCACATGTGCACCTCTCATTACAGTGCATTTTTACATTTTGTGATATGAATGGCTGAGTCACCCACATATTGTCATTCAATGCTGCCAGACTGCCAGGCAAACAGCAGGACATCTTTCATCTCAATTTCGTCCAGGACAAAATAAACCTCTCTACTCATCTCTGTAATGGGAGACACTTGGAATGGAATCACTTGAAAATGCACTTCCCTCACTAGAATGAGACAATATAAATGGTGTATTTCACCTCTCCATGGTAATTGAGTAGTTTAAAAGATAAATAAAGGGAAATAGTGAAGGGAAGCAGGGCAGTGATTTTAGGGTTGGGCCTCCCCTGCATGTTCTCTCTACTGTATGTAGGTCAAACAGTGTCCCTGTACTTCCTGGTCTAAGACAGAGAAGGGGGAGAGAAAGAAATCAAGAGGTGGAGAGGAAAATAGAGAGAGAGCGAGAAAGGGAGAGAAAGAGCAAAAGGTAGAGAGAGTTACAGAGCTAAAGAAGGTGAATAGATAGAGAGAGATAGAAAATGAGGGGACAGATGGAGAGAGAGAGAGAGAGGGGGAGAGACACGGGGAGGGAGGACAAGAGAGCGGGAGAGACAAGCAGGAGAGAGACAAGCCAGACTTGTACATGACACCCAATCCCAATCCTGACAGGGTTGGTGAAGCCATGGTTCATTGGGAGTTGGGTGAGTTTACTGAGGAGAGGGTGAGTGAATGAGTAATTTGCCTTTTGAGATAAGATCATTTGTTTGATTAAGGAGTGAACTGTGAGTACAGACAAGAGAATCTCCAACTGTCACATTTTTCCATGTCCATCTCTCTCAACAGACCAAGAGACATTCATATAATATACATCTATAAAGAGCTTGGGTGCAGGTTATATCTGCAAGATCTGCTCTCTGAAAAGAACAAGCCAACCACACAACTAAAACAATAGTGTTCAGGAGACACAAAAGGGGAGAAAAGGTTAAGCTTGGATAAGGAGTAGAACCTGAACCTAAGCTCGTTTTTGCTTTTATTTAAAAATAAATATATTGACAGTGGCCCAAGTTAACAGGACTTCAGGCAAGGAAAGGACTTTGCTTAGGCAAGGAAAGTTGTTGGCTACCTTGTGGGACCTCATGTTGGTGTTCTCTCTATATGTGTATATATTAAAAATAAAAAATAATATAAATAAATAAATAAACATGCCTCTTCAGTAAAGCTTAGGTTACCATGTGGTAGGAAGGACAAATCGAGGAAGGTTTTTCTCCACTTGTTTTACAAACAAGCATTTTGAAATGCTCTCAAGTCAGCAAGCATATGGTTCTACAGCCTCTGAGCTGCCAGGTTAACCTTGAGTATAAAAACCTATCCTGGGATCCAAACATGTTCAGTGTGCGATCCTATAATCCTCTAAGGTAGTGTCATTCTATCTAGCTCCTGCAAACAGACAACTGCAGGCCTAGTGTGATAATGACACTAGCAGGGGTTTACAGTGGCAGCCCATTTACAGACAGGATAGTTGTGCTGCGGAGGCTCATCAATCAAGTGGGAGAACATTACTGTGAGCAGCCGATCGAACTTGTCCACACAGATACTCACACACACACAAAACGCAATGTGCACATTCAGGCATGTTTACCCATGGTGCGTGCATACACAGACACACCTATTTCTTTTAAGCTACAGTGCCCACCATAAGTATTGGAAAGAGGAAGCATTTTGTCTTCTTTTGGCTCCACACTCCAACAGTGGATTTGAAATCAAACAATTACGCTTCATTATACAGTAATACAATGACCTCAAACATACTGCCATAGCAACTAAGGGGTTTTCAGGGCCAAAATGTGGAAAGTTCTTGATTGGCCAAGTCAATCTTCAGATTTAAATCCAATTGAACATGCATTTCCTTAGGCAAAAAAGTACAGGCTTGGCAGAGCATCAACAGAGAAGATACCCAAGGTCTGGTGGGACTTCAGGCAGTTATTGCATGTAAAAGATTGTTGACCAAATACTAAACTAGTGCTTTATTTGGACATTTATTTATTTATTTTGCCCTGAAATAGGGGGAGTATATTTAAACATGTTTGTACTTTCTAAATGAACCCAATCAGAAAAAAAACACTGAATTAAAGCTGAGAATCTCTACTTTGACCCAAACTGTTGCAGTAAAAAAAAAAAAAAAATCTTCTTCTAGCATTATTACTGCCAATGGCCCCTGGTCTGAGTATTGATTACTTTATCTTATGATGACTGATGGATAGATGATTCACTTACTTAAACAAATGTATTTGTTGTAAGTCTCTTTGGATAAAGGCATCTGCTAAATGCCATAAATGTAAATGTAAATGCAGTAGAGATATAAAAAAATAAATAAAAAAAAGAAGAAGAAAAAGACAAAATGCTTCCTCTTTCCAATACTTATGGAGGGCACTATATTTCAGGGAGATGCTGAGGAAAAATATGACACACAAGGTTTTTACAGTCCCACCAAAATCCAATTACATGACCATGGCAGAAATGTAGAGGGAAAGGTTGTATGCATGTGGCAAACAATTATGGTGCAACACACAAACTAGCACTTCCACCACTCACGGAAGAGGAAATCTATACACTCATAAATCTTCAGGACGGGAGGCGTTATGGGACATGTTGTTTGGGGCTTTTGGTAGTGGCCTCTTCTGTCATTATGAGACATAATGTCATACACTGGACTAAAGGGAGACTACTCTGCAGCTGTGTTTTATGAAGGCAGTTTTATCAGCTTCCCTCTAAAGTAAACAAAGACAACATCACATCAGTAGCTTGATCTTAAATTGCTTTAGTTTCAGAAGCAATATGGAAGAACATAGAATTATGGTCAAGAGGCTCTCCACACTAATTGATGAGATGCTGCCCATACCTCACCACAGTGTTTTGAAATGTAGGCTAAATTCACTGCATGTGCCCGGATCAAGTCATACAAACCCAAGAATAGGGTTTGTCACATGTCCTGTTCTGCTGGTCTGACAACAGGTGAAAGGTGGAGATGTCTTGCCATACGTAGAAACCGTAGAAAGTCTCTCTGCAATCAGAAACTACAAATATATCTCAGCTCAGGCACTACTCAGGCAGGGCAGGTTTGTGCATGTGCATGTGCACACCTGACATACAGGAAAATAGAGAAGACTTGCAGGGCAAGGGAGATACTAAGATATAATACAGTATATTCTTGAACAAAAGTACAGTTTAAAGCAATATAGTGTGGGCACTGGGCAGGAATGTTAATAAAAACCTGTGGGTGCACTGCACGCACTCAACTATAGTGGCCTGCGTAAGTAATGGGACAGGGCGCGCACACACACACACACACACACACACACTGTCTCTATTCACAGGTATGACAGGAATTCAGGAGTTTCATGCAATAAATCTCATGAGGATCAATTAGTTGATCGCTAACAAACTGCTGAGCTAGGTGCTGAGAGCAGTTCATCAGAATAACAGCATATAAGAGTTGTTTCATAGAAGACCAATAAACTTCCTATTTCTTCAAACTGGTAGAAAGATAATTTTAATAAAGAGTTCTAACCCTCCCTTTAGTTATTTGGATGTACAAGTTAATGGGATTTCTAAGTGTAATCCAGGCTATCCCTCTACATCACATCGAGCACATATAGAAAGACAACTTTATCATGAAACCTGGTCATTGAGAATCTTTCTATCCCCTATTTACCCTGAAAAAGAGGACTATGCATAAAAAGTGGTGCAATTTCTGAAGGATGCAATATCTTCACTGACCCATTACTTACCCAGGGCACTGTATTTCTATACAAAAAATAACAAGTCATCATCATCATCATCCTCCTCCTCCTCATAAGCAACAGCAGCTAGGCTACTTTGGGTGCCATGCATAAATGTGTGTGGGCATAGGCCTGTAGTCTGCTACTATTGATGGGATGCAAACCATTTTCCTAAGATGATTGTGTTTAGGGCAGTTCCATGTGAAAGGACCCATGAGGATGAAAATGTGAAATTCATCAGAGCATATCAAATTGGGTGTCAAATGAAAGCTAAGAGTTCCTTCCATAGGGACAGCCGAAAAAACAGTGGGAAGTCATACAGTAATAGTTACAAACCACTGCATCAACATCCTCACCAAGCACCGCAGTAACATCCTCATCTCATGCTCCAATAAATGGAGACTTCATTGCTGTTGAGTACAGTGGGGAAAGCAAAGCTAGCAAATCACACAAATATGGACACTGCCAAAAGTGTAGGCTATTTTCTTTTGGTATAATGAAGAAAAATACACTGAAAACCACAAATGTCATTGATTTAAATGACTAAATTAATGATTTGTTTATTGTCTTTTGTGGGTTTTTATCAATTTCCCTTTTTAATTATATATATATATATATATATATATTAGTTGTTAAAAGAATAGATCATTACCTTAATGAGAGTGTATTGTATTTCTACCTTTGTTTCCCTATTTTAGTTACATCATCATGTACAGAATAACATTCAAATCCATAAATCATGCATTTCTGTGAGGGACACATTTAGTCATTGTTACGGTCATTCTGTTGCCAGGTGTAAATCCACTTCACTTACTGTAACTCAACAACCAAAAGAGACATTTTCAAACTTAAGGTATCATATTATAGCTAACACCCCACTATTTCTGCAGACGTATTTGAATCTTAATTTGGAGCAAATATCTAACAGAATTTTGGGGAAACGTGGTTACATAAAAAACCCAGGGAGATTTTAGGGTCATTCTGTTACCGTTAACTTTGAAGCAGCACAGTTAATGTGTTTTTCTTTTTAATTTTCAGTTGGAATTGTTAGAAGTGCATAGAGTTGTATAGTTTGTTAAACTTTGCTATTAAGGGTTTTGGTTTGGCATACCTTTCCAAGTGAAATATTTGAGTCCTAGGGTCATTCTGTTACCGTGGAGCTGAAGCGAATTGTTTTTCCCAGACCATTTATATGGTAGACCTTGAATATATGAAAAATAAACACAGTTTAAACAGCAAAAGCTTGTTGAACAATGCAGGGGATGACATGATGACACCACTTAATATAACCGAAATTCCGTCTCTCCCTAATCAACGCAAGAGCACTTCCTTATTGTGATATTACTATCGGTTATATACTATGTGTTAAATTTACGTGAAACAATGTTACACTGACTTTTCATTGGCATTACATTTTCTCCACTGTAAGATGAAGCTATACCAAGCATATTGATAGAAACATTATCGCCACAGAGGGCGTTTTCCGATATCAATATATATCTATGCTGAAGAGAAAAATGTATACGTTATGAAAAATTCATGTTCACCGATATGGTATAAATGAACACGATGCGCTTTCTTGTGACAAAACAAAGATAAGGCGCCTTGAATGATGCGCCTGTTGATGATACTCATAGGGTTAAAGGAAAAATAAGCTCTCAGAAAGTTTCTTACCCAGAGCGAAATCTGTAACAAAGTTTCATTAACGCTGTGGTTATTCCGACGTTCGCCTTTTTTCTTCCACCTGCCAATGTGTTGCAAGGAAATCCTCCGTTGGTCCACCCCGCTCACGCCCAAGTAAAAACATTGAACTCTATAAATCAAATTCCCGTATGGAAAAAAGGCAAGAGGTTACTGATAAAAGGAACAACATATCGCAAGTCCTGTTGAACTTGGCATTCGAATCGTAGAAAACGCCTATGTCCCCACCCGTCAATAACCTGTTTTAAATATCTGTTGTTGCTCTCCTTTCCAGTGAGACAAGCTAAAACAGGAAATGTCGTCAATGTCAGAGACAGCTGTGTTCTCTGAACGTTAATAACCGGCACATTTCGACAATAAGACTTCCGGTTTGGTTTTCTTGACATCAAAATAAAAGCGCGAGGTAATAGATCACTGTAAAGTCATTGGATCACAATATTTAATGAATATTTTTCATGAATTAATTAAATATTTCATTAACATTAATGTCATATTTCATAACAGAAAGAATGTAACATTTGAGAAAAGTAATTTTGATCATTATAATGTATATGTTCATACCAATCTAGTCAACAACACTATATACAGTATATATATTTATAAAGTATACCTATCACGTGAGTTTCAGAATCAGAATCAGAATTTTTTTATTTGGCCAAGTATATTTACACATACAGGAAATTGACTTGGTGAGGTTGGTGCATGGGACATACATTATAATGTATATGTTCATACCAATCTACTCAACAACACTTCTAGTATACCTATCACGTGAGTTTCAGAATCAGAATCAGAATTATTTTATTTGGCCAAGTATATTTGCACATACAGGAAATTAACTTGGTGAGGTTGGTGCATGGGACAACAAGAAATTTACAAATTTACAAAAAAAACCAGCAAAACAATAAATTTTGTAGGCTGTGCGAGGCTAAGTGGCATTGGGCCTAGAGACTGTGAAATGGGTATGGGGCATCAGTCAGTGCATTGTTTGTGTATGTGTGTGTGTGTGTGTGTGTGTGTGTGTGTGTGTGTGTGTGTGTGTGTGTGTGTGTGTGTGTGTGTGTGTATGTGTGTGACAGGGTGGTGGGGGGGGGGGGGGGGGTGGAAGTCCCAGAGTCAGTGAGAGGCAGGGAGCTTGTTTGTGAGCCACACTGCCATGGGGAAGAAACTGTTCAGGTTTTGGTCTTGATTGACCGGAAACTTTTGCCGGATGGAAGTCTATGGAAGAGGTGGTGACCAGGATGGGAAGGATCAGCTATGATCTTTCCTGCTCTCTTACTGGTCCTGGAGTGGAACAGTGGAGGCAGTGGAGGCAGCGAGCCAGATGGTGATTGATGAGCTGAGGATGGACTCAATGATGGCCATGTAGAACTCATCATCACACAACCATCACTTTCTGCGGCATGTTGAATTTCTTCAGCTGCCGCAGGAAGAACATCCTCTGCTGGGCCTTCTTGATGGTGGAGGTGATGTTCTCCGCCCACCTGAGGTGCTTTGAAATTATTGTTCCCAGGAATCTGAATGACTCCACAGTGTTAACTGGGGAGTCACACATGATGAGGGGGGCGATTGGGGCTGGGCTTCTCCTTAAGTCTACTACCATCTCTACAGTTTTTAGGGCGTTCAGCTCCAAGTTCTTCTGGCTGCACCAGGAAGCCAGGCTGTCAACTTCCTCTCTGCAGGCGGCCTCATCCCCATTGGAGATTAATCCAATGAGGGTTGTGTCATCCACGAATTTCAGGAGTTTGACAGAAGGGTGGCTAGAGGTGCAGCTGTTGGTGTAGAGGGAGAAGAGTAGAGGAGAGAGCACACAGCCTTGTGGGGCTCCAGTGCTGATGGTCCGGGGCTCCGAGACAAGCTTGCCCAGCCACATGTGCTGCTTCCTGTCTGTCAGGAAGTCAGTGATCCACCTGCAGGTGGGCTCAGGCACACTCAGCTGGGATAGCTTGCCCTGGAGGAGAGCTGGGGTGATGGTGTTGAATGCGGAGCTGAAGTCCACAAACAGGATCCTGGCGTAGGTACCGGGGGAGTCTAGGTGCCGGAGGATGAAGTGGAGTCCCATGTTGACTGCATCGTCTACAGACCTGTTGGCTCTGCAGTGGGTCGAGGAGGGGGTTTGTGATGGCCTTGAGGTGGGTGAGCACGAGGCACTCAAAGGGATGTCCATGAGGGATGTCATACAAAGTGTTATTGGCCCAACAGTGTCAGTCTTCTAGATTGCATAGGGAATACATAATGGACTATACACAAATAATATTCCCAGGCGAAAAAATATTTTTACTACCAATCTACTAAACAACACTTCTAGTATACATATCAAGTAAATTTCAACCATGAGGGGTGTCATACAAAGTGTCCTTTTACTGTGGCCCAACAGTTCAGTGCCACATCTAGATTGCATAGGGAACACTATGGCCCAATAGTTCAAAGTGCCATGTTTAGCCTTGGAAAATATGTTGTGACACCCCTCATGGTTGAAACACACTTGATATATATACTTGTGTTGCTGAGTAGAGTGGTACTGAAAATAATGTTTAGCCTTTGAAAATATTTTGTGTACAGTCCATTATGTGTTGGTGCAACAGTGTGGTGCAACGACAATAACCTGGCTCTCAACACCAAGAAGACCAAAGAACTCATTGTGGACTTCAGGAAGTCTAAAGCTGGCGCACACACCCCCATCCTCATCAACGGGACTGAGGTGGAGCGAGTCACCAGCTTCAAGTTTCTGGGTGTCCACATCTCTGAGGACCTCTCCTGGACCCTCAACACCTCCACCCTGATAAAGAAGGCTCACCAGCGTCTCTTCTTCCTGAGGAGACTAAAGAAGGTACATCTACCTCCTCAGATCCTGGTGAACTTCTACCGCTGCACCATCGAGAGTATCCTTACCTACTGTGTCACAGTATGGTATGGCAACTGCTCGGCATCGGACCGGAAGGCACTGCAGAGGGTGGTGAAAACTGCCCAACGCATCACCGGTTCCTCACTCCCCTCCATCGAGGCTGTCCAGGGCAAACGATGCCTGCGTAAGGCACGCAGCATCGTCAAGGACATCTCTCACCCCAACCATAGACTTTTCACCCCACTCCCCTCCGGGAGGCGCTACAGGTCTCTCCGCACCCGAACCAGTAGGTTCAGAGGCAGCTTCTTCCCTGCGGCTGTCACCCTGCTGAACTCGAACACTACACCTACCTGACAAACTACTACCCCCGCAACCCCCACCCCCCCCCCCCCCGGACAATTGCACTATTGCACTATACTCCCCTCCCCTTCTCTTACTCATTACCACTGCTCTTCTGTACATACCTGTTCATACTGTTCATAATGCACATAGTGCACATATCCTATATTTTCTTTAATACTACTGCACATACTGTACATACTTGTTTATACTGTTTATACGGCATTCCATATTTATATTTATTCGGCATCTACCTCATGTTACTGTTAATACATATATACTGCTAGACTGCATTACCCATACAGCTCATATGCTGCTACACTGCTCATACTGTAACTATTTATTCTACTATAATGCTACTGTTACTCACATACTGCTATACTGCACTGCTATATTATACTGCTTATATTATTCTATATTACACTGCACTACTACTGATCATATATTGCACTACCTGTAAATACTGTTCATTGCACTTTCTGCTATTTTGCACTTCTGGTTAGACGCTAACTGCATTTCGTTGTCTCTGTACTTGTACTCTGCACAATGACAATAAAGTTGAATCTAATCTAATCTAATCTAATGTGTTCCCTATGCAGTGCAGCAGTCTTTCATCAGGGTAATTAGGATATTAGAAGAATTACAAACCCTTAAAAACACAAATAATACATTGAGACGATTAAATGTTTAGTTCCACATATAGTTACATATGATTGGTGGTTCTTTTATCTATATTTAGTATTTCTAAACGCTTAAACTAGTTTAACGTGGGTGCTTTTATTTTGAAGAAATCGTCATTTACATACACCCGAGCTATGTGGGCGGTGTTTCACTATTGTCGTTCACAGAACACAGCTGTCAGCGGCCACCTTTCTTAAAGAGGCCGCATTTTGAACAGCATAAAGAACACACAAAGAACACAAAAGAAAATAGCCCTAAAAGATTATGCAATGCCAGATTACTACGGCCTAGAAAAATGCATTGTTCTATGATAGTAGCTATAGGCCTACAGTAATGTTCTGCATGGTGCATGTCACTTTGACATATAGTTGTTGTCTTGTATTTGCCCTTACAAAGCTATTTGAGTGAGGGCAAAGCGAAGTGTACTTAAATCAAATAGGTCTGCTGCTCAGGGTCGGAAGCCTTCAGTGGGTACAGTGAGAGAGGATCGGGGTATGAGTTAGTTAGCAGTAGTATGGGAGAACACTGTAATACAGTGGGAGCATGTTCCATTATTGTTGTTAAATTAACATCTTCTTCTTTTTTTAAGCACGTAGGCAATCAAAAGGCCACAATAAAATGGATGAGATACAATTAGGAAAATGCACAAAAGAGATACATATCATGATAGGTCAAAAAGTCTATGTTATACGTGTTTCAACTGATGATGTTTCTTCTCGTCCTCAGACAATAATAATAATAAATACGTATTTGTATTATTAGTGGGCTTGCTTCAGCAAGTCCAACTATTGTTATTGTTCATACTTATTATTATTATTATTATTATTATTATTATTATTATTATTATTATTATTATTATTATTCAATAATAATATTCTTCAGATTGTTCAGTATGCTACTCCTACAGCTTTTAAGCTATTCACAACAATCAAACGTTAAAACATTTGGAGAGATCTAACTTGAGTTGCTTAGATTTATATTTTTAAAACTAATTATACTTTTTACGCTATTCAGCTTTTTGTAACTCAAAAACTCCTACCTTTTAACATGGTGGAATGTTGATTTAGCCAACTGCCATTCTGAAACAATATTGACAATATTGATATTTATCTTAGGGCTATTTAGGTAAATATTCAAGGTAAATATTAAAGTCAATATGTAGTCATTGACAGCATCAACTGCTGCATGTGTGAGTGTCTCCAGTTATGTTTACCTAGGCCTACATCCTGCTGCCTAGTATGGATTTTCATTGCGTATATATGAACAATGATGTCATTGGTGGGCTTGCTTCAGCAAATCCAACTATTGTTATTGCTCATACTTATTCTTCTTCATAATTATCTATCTATACCTCCCTTCTCATGCATCCATCCTCTCTTTCATCTATCCATTCTTCCATCTAATCAACCAACCCATCTTTCAACTATCCAGAAATTCTTATCAAAACTGATAAAAGCTTTCTGATACTTATTCAACTTTTAAGCTTTATATAACTCCAAAAACTCTCATCTGGTTAACCAACCACGTCAACACCCACTCCACTGAACTACCCAACCTTAGAACATTCTATCTAACTAACCTAACCCATACTGATTAACCTCCAAATGTTTATCTATCTCAAATGTATTTGTATAGCACTTTTTATATAGACAAATGACGCTTCAAAAGTGCTTCACAACAAGAACAATACTAAACAATATAAACAATAAATACAACACAAACAATATAATCTATAACACCAAACCACAATTGAAGATGGCTGCAGTACAGGCCTGGCAGAGCATCACTAGAGAAGACACCCAGTGTCTGGTGGGGTCAATGGGTCACATACTTCAGGCAGTTATTGCCTGCAAACGATTGTGGACCAAATACTAAACATGAGTACACTATATGATCCAATAGGATTACTTTTGATTTCCAACAAGAAAAAAAATATTCCAATAGGATTGTCTAGTGTAACTTTAGCCTACTTCACTGCAATAAATTGTCCTCATATATGGCTAGAGCCTACGTTATATCATGTAGCTGTATCTGTGAATTAAAAGGGGTATGATGACTGAGTTATAATCAAATAATTGTATGTGATAGTCTACTACTGATTGTGACAATAATAGCATATTTGTCAATAATATGATTTAGCTCTCATAATTTAATTATAAATCTGGGACAGAATACAGCGAAGGTGTATTCCTACCTGCATACTGTACATTTTTACGTGTAACCTATTAGACCAACCCCATTCTGTTTCAGGTTGACCAACAATGGGTCTATGTTAGGTTATTATTAATTCATTCATCTTATTTCGTCCTCATTCATTATTTCCTAAATGAGAAATGATTACAACGTGGATTCTTTTATTATCGGAGATGTGATGAACTTCATTCACCTTTAAGCGTGTGTAGTACTGTTTGTGGTGTTTGCTCAATTGATAATTGAGATGGGCAGGGATAGAGAACCTCAGACATGACGTTTACCGCCGTCTGCTATCAGAGCGAATTTACACCGCATCATAATTGCACAAGCGTCCAGGTTATTTAATCTGTATTACCCGGATGTAAGATGGTGGCGAACAGCAGGGTGATTCCATTCTGTTGTGAGCAAGGGAAGGGGGAATTCTGTCCCCTCCAAATATCCCCTTCACAGAGTCAACAGAAAAACATCCCTTCAGCACGAAGAGTAACCCACAATTCATTGTAATTCATTCAACAATAGCTGTTAGTGGTCGCTGTTTCATAACTGTCTTTTGACGTACCAAGACAGGTATGAAACAGCGACCACTAATGGTTGTTGGTTGACTATCCCTCGCTCAACCTCCTTCGCTCAGGTAAGGAAATGTAACGTCACTGAAGGGCTCACTCGATAGGAGGGAACAAGGGAAGGGACAATTTGGAATTGAAAGGAGACAGTCTTATAGATACTCATGCCAGAAGCATTAAAATCCCAGAAATCTGAAGCCACACCCCTCTACTGGAAGTCAAGTTTGCCCATTGATCCTCAATACAAATAGCTTACTGTTTGCCACTTTCGACATTCGCTGTTGTTGTTATTTTTATTTTTCAATAAACCTTTTCATGGGTTTGGGGTGTCATTATTAAAATACTTAGCAGTCGGGGAGTGCTTAGTGGCGTAGCACACTGATACGCTCACCATGTAATCGCAAGGTTCCTGGTTTGATTCCGACCCTCCGACCTATCTTGCATGTCATCCCTCCTCTCTCTCCCATCCTTCCTGTCAATCTCTACTGTCTCTATCCCAATAAAGCAGAAATGCCCTAAAAACATATTTAAAAAAATACTTAGCAGTCACCACCATCAACAATGCACCACAGTCCTGATCGCCAACACCCAGGGACTACATTGTGTGGTCACTTTGCAGCTTGGTTTATCTCAACCTTTTCTGTCTCGGATTAGCAGCGGTGTACTTCTCGGTAAAGGTGGGTTCGAAATGGTTTTCTGTATCATTTATTGTTGCTGACTGTTCCTTTCCGAGTGTCATTGATTTGGTCTAGTGGTGTACCTACTTCATATTGACATGCTGAAGCGACATGCATTCAAGACACCCGTCTCCATATTCATATAGATTAATTATTTGTATTTTCTAATTCCCAGAAGCCAGCACACAGTTTTGCCTTGTAGGCCTATGGAAATTAAACGAAATATTCAGTCCCAGGAAACCCCAAATAGCAAACTTTCTCAGAAGATAAAATAAAGAATTAAATTTCGACCTCCAGTCAAAAGTTGTTTGCATACTGCGTACAAAACACTAGAGATTAGAGCGTAGAGAGGAAGAAGCGTACACATTTTACATGTTTATGTTTGCTGTAATCTGTTCAGAGCTTTCTAATGTTGTGTTAATCTCTTGAATAATTGAGAAATAACAAACCCAAATTTAATCCCAAACTTAAGTGTAACACAAATCCATTAACCTGAGGTCTGAAATAGTACATTTAGGACAGGTTTCACAGACAGGTTTTAGATTAAGATAGGAGTAGGCCTTAATGGGCCGGTTTCACAGACAAGGCTTAAGACTAGTCCAAGACTATAAAGCATCCTCAGTGGCAATTTGCCATTGAAAGTATGAATTAGTCAAGGACTAGGCTTATGGCTTGGCTGTGAAACCGGCCCATCGTGTACTAGTTAAACTAGCTTCAATCTAGTCCTAGAGTAGCTCTAATCCTCCCTCTTGCAATCGGCTTTGTTTAATCCAGAACAGGCTAAATCTACGTGTATTTTAAGATAAATCGGTGCAAGTCGCTTGAGTTCAGACAGCTCAAACAGGCATTTTAGTCTGGGACTAGGCTTAAGCCTTGTCTGTGAAACCGGCCCTTAATGTAATTGTTTAAATAAACTAGAAAAAAGGTTCCAGAAGAGCTTGCAAGGTGTTATTTTGGTGGTGGAAAAGGTTTAAAGATGATGCGATAGATTTGCTGGGTAGTGAGAAAGAAAGTGAGAGTATTATTATGGTAGTGGATAAAGTTAGAGATGGTTTGGTTGGTTGGTTGGATGGATAGAATGTGAGATAGATAGAAAGGATGAGCCAGAGGCACTTCAGTAGAATGGGTAGAGTTGGCTGGTAGAGTGGTTGAGAATGGTAGAGTTGGTTGGTTTTTGGATGAGAGTTTTTGGAGTTAGAAAAAGCTTAATAGTTTAAAAGGTAAATGGGTTTCAGAAAGCTTTTATCGGGGTTGATTAAGAATGTGAAGTCTCTGAAAAGTAGGGTCGCTTGTTCGAAAATGTATTTTCCTGTTTTGAGGGCTTCGGGCCCTGCCTCCATATTTATCCTCCAGGAGAGACAGGACAGATTCTGACAGTGGATCAGAGAACTCCAGTCCACTCTCAACCTCACCGGGGGTGAGGCTGCAACTGATTCAAGAGCTGGAATACATCAGCTCTCTCTTTGACTCCATTTTGTCCTGGAGGTTGGGGTAAAGCTGCTGGTCTGACAGTACAGGGAAATCCCCACCCAGTCCCTTTAAAATAGCCTCCTCCTTGTTCTTCCTCAAGATCTCCTTCACTGCCTCTCTCAGGTCAGAAACTGACGCAACACACCCAATAGGTGGCGCCAGAGGAACAAAAATGTCCTCCTGGCTCAAGAGGCACTTCAGCTTCAGGAATTTGGACCTGAGGCTCACAAAGAAGGCTCTGACTCTGTCTTCCCTCTGGCTCTTTTGACTGCCATCTACACAGGACTTTGCGGGCACAATGGAGCCCTGAGGAGATAGGGGTGAGAGAGAGGGAGAGCTCAGATGTGGTCCCTCTCCAGGTGCCTCTGCATCAGCTCCACCATCTCTAGGACCACCATCTCTAGGACAGACAGGAGGACCTCTTCCCAGCAGCAGACAGGGCCATCTCCCCACAGGCCCGATGGCCCTGTCTGCTGCTGGGAAGAGGTCCTCCTGTCTGCTGCTGGGAGGAGGTCCTCCTCACTGCCCAGCTTGGTTTTGAGCTCCAGCAGAATGGCAGTGAGGACCCTCCTGTCCCGTGGTGACACTCTGCTCAGAGAAGAGCCAGGGCAGCTAGTGGCGTCCTTTAGTGGGGATATCGCCCTCTGGAGGTTGGAGGGGGAGACACGTGGGATCCCAGCACCAGAGAGGTCACTCCCAATGTCGTCACTCTCATTCTGCGTGGCTCAACAAGTTCAACACATTTGATGTTCAGAACTTGATGATCTCGTCTCCATACGCCTCCAAGTCCTCTATCATGATATAGGCCGTCGGCGTGGTGATGCCCCTAGTGCGCCCTTCTGGGAGCTTACAAGATGTCTCTGATTCGCTCCCGAGGGGTCCGACAGAGATGCATTGCAATGTCTCATTGGACAAGGAGGAGGAGGAGTGGCCAGAGGAGTGATGGTCTACAAGGAGCTCCTTCTCCAACATGGGGGATGAAGACAGGACCGGCTCCATGTAGAGGATGAAGGGTGAAATCCAGGGTGAAATCCACCAAATCATTCCCCAAAGGGCTGCATCATAAAATAAAACAGTTAATCTCAAAACCAACATGGCCTAACTTGAAGAATCCAGATAAATCCACCCTGCTAGACATCATTCCATCATTCATCCCTTTGGGGTTGAATAGTCGAGTCGAAGCCGCGTTGGTACATTTACTTAGATTTTATGGCCTTCTCGGTCTTCTTGGGTAGCAGCACTGCCTGGATGTTGGGCAGTACACCACCCTGAGCGATGGTCACACCACCCAGCAGTTTGTTCAGGTCCTCGTCATTACGGACGGCCAACTGCAGGTGACGGGGGATGATGCCGGCCAACACAGTGTATCTTCACTTTTCAGAGAGGTTTCTAGACCATATCCTCTTTGCTAGAGACTTACATTCAGTTACTGTTAGATCTCTGTACATGATTACTCCACCTTAAAGGTCATCCATTATTATATTGTATATTGGTGTATTGGTCTGCGTTATCTAATTTACAGTGCCTTCGGAAAGTATTCAGACCCCTTCACTTTTTCCACATTTTGTTGTGTTATAGACACGATTTAAAATGGATTAAATTAAACAAATTTGCCATCAATTCACACACAATACCCCAGAATGACAAAGCGAAAACACATTTTTTGAAATTTTAACTCCTCATCTTATGTTTAAGTGGTCGTTTATATTCACTTGGCATATTGTCGTTCCATACATACATTTAATCATGTTAATAAAGGCTGTGGGGAAACCAAAGGTTCTCATTGTGTGCCATAGATAGTCTCTTGATATAAAATCAAGGGCCTTTTTCTGATCCAAAGCCACAAGATAGCAGCCGTCTCCATTGTTGATAGATATATCTATGCCATTTTGCTGATGCTTTTATCCAAAGCGACTTACATTGCAGTGACTGCATACATTTCAGTATATATGGTCCCAGTGGGAATCGAACCCACAACCTAAGCATTGTTAGCACCATGCTCTACCAACTGAGCCACAGAGGACCTCCCATAGGAATTTCTCGATACATTTTTTCAAACATGCACCTACCTGTCTTTCTAATTTTGTTGTCATTCATGATGAAATTTCCATTTTCATTTATAATTGCACTTATTTGTTTACTGTTTCCGTTCTTTGTTTTTTTTTATGGCTGCATTTATATTGAAAGATGTTGTCCAGAACGGAGTTTGATGATAGTAACATTTTCTCTATTATAAAGGTCAATTTCGTTCTCCAGTCTTCTATTTCCTCTTCTTCATTTTCGGTTTAATCTATTTGGACTTTGAGTTCGATAAGTTTATTTACAGTTTTGTTATACTCTTTATTCTTTACTTGATTTATTATTCTAAATTTCCATTTGAAGAACCTTTGAATTCGTTCTTTCAACACTTCCCAAAATTCACATTCACTTTTCATCAAGCATCCGAGATCCTTTATTCGACATATCTCTTCGTTTAATCCACTATGAGTTCCTTATTTCCCAGACACTGTGTGTTCTTTTGTCCTGGTATTTTTAGCGTAGTTCTGACGGCCAAATGGTCAGAATTAACTATATAGAGCGTCACATATTTCACGATATCGGTCTTATTGTCACAAACTGAAAGAAACAATTCGGGATCAATATATTTTGTTTATGGCATTGTAGAGCCGCGGAGAATATTTTTGTTGAACGTTAATGTATAATAAATGCCATTTTGGTTTGAATTCTAACTCTGGATCTCCGCGTTTGCTCTATCTTGGATTGTGCGTCATTAACCACGCTCCAGCTTGGACAGTGGCTATTGGAAAGGAGTATTTTTGTGATTTCGTTATTATTTTGTTAAAAGAAGCCACTATATCAAGTCAAAAAGCTCCGCAAAGGATTTACAAACAACTCCACGAATACACACTGGAGACCGTTCATATCGCAACAACAGTACAGCTCCAGAGTCAAAGGATAATTCGCCGGTCGTGAGTAACACCAACGAATTAATGAATGAGCTGAACTGACGAATGCAATTGTTTGATCGAACATATAATGGAAGTGCCGCTTCGAACTATGAATATAATGTTTGATGTGGGAACGGGAATCATAACAAATAGTGCTGTGAATAATATTATCTAAAAAACCGATGAGCTAAGGAACTAAGGAGTTAAAAGAACACTTGTATGTAAAATTGTTTAAACGCAACTGAAACGGCGCGTAACTGTAAAGGCAATACGGAGGGCCGTCTATAAAAGGCCTTAAAGGGGCGCAGCTCACAAAATAGCGGCAACGCACCGCGCTAAACAAACAAACAAACAAGTGTGACTAAAGTGAACTAAGAGTGACTATGACTGAGCGTCACAGTACTGGGACCGCTGCTGAGGCAGAGAAATTATTAAATTCACTTATTGCAACCCGCAGGGGGATAATGGGAGTCTGTACCCTAAAAATGAATGAAATAAAGGCTTTGCTGGGGGAGGGAGGAAATGTTGACCAAGTCAATAAGGGTCTCGACACATTCAATCGATCCGTAAATACATTTTAAAAATGTGCATCAATCTGTGCAAATGCTCTTTTCAGAGGATGAAAGGGAGAATGATCAAGTAGAATGATATGAGCCCAGAATGACGAATTTCCAGTACTTTTTAAAGGAAATCGAAACATGGAAAGGGATCAAATTGCACAATCCCAGGTTTCACCTCTGGACAGCATTTCTAAAGCATCATATAAATCTAGACAATCTAAAACAGGATCAAAGGCCTCCTCAGTCTCTTCGGCATGCAAGAAAGCAGGTGCTGCTCCCAAAACACCATTGCAAAGGGTTTTAGACCGCCAAAGCCTTCAGGAACCTACAGGAAGGCCCAATCAATCCAGAGCTCACAATATGGAAACCAATTCAACCACCAACCATGATGACCTCAACACTGGTGACCACACACCACACCACACACACACACACACACACACACACACACACACACACACACACACACACACACACACACACAGATGTTGTCTCAAAAATGTTCTCTTACTTCTTCACACACACAGACAATGTCTCAAACAGACACAGAACCATGGAGGCTGCTGTGGAGGTCCACCACAGAGACTGCAGCCAACCTAGGGCTTCTGTAGCAGCCATCTCTATCCCTCTAACAACCATGTGAAAAAAAAGAATAAAAAAAGAATACTAGAGGGCAATCAAGAGGAATTTGTTGGAGCGCTATTGAGCCATCAGGGTGTGAATGCTTTAGGAGAAGAAGTGCTAAGTGGGTGAAAGTGAAAAGTGAGGTGTTGATTTTAAAATCATAGCAGGCCTGCCTATATAAATAGATAATAACAAGTATAAGATAAAAAGAAAATGCTAGGGACATGTAATAAATTGGTAATAAGCATAGTGATAAGACAATTATAGATAAAAGGAGGTTGTGTACATGTATATGTGTGTGTGTGTATATATATATATATATATATATACACACACACACACACTCACCGAGCACTTTCTTAGGAACACCTGTACACATTCTCATGGTGGAGGTGGTGTAATGATGTGGGGAATGTTTTCTTGGCACACTTTGGGCCCATTAATACCAGTCAATCATTGCTTGAATGCCACAGCCTATTCAAGTATTGTTGCTGACCATGTGCATCCCTTCATGGCCACAATTTACCTATCTTCGAATGGCTACTTCTTGCATGATAATGCACCATGTCGCAAAGCAAAAGTCGTCTCAAACTGGTTTCATGAACATGACAATGTGTTCAGTGTTCTTCAGTGGCCTTCCCATCCACCGGATCTGAATCCAATAGAACACCTTTGGGATGTGGTAGAACGAGAGATTCACAGCTTGAAAGTGCACCTGAAAAATCTACAGCAATTGCGTGATGCAATCATGTCATCATGGACCAGAATCTCAAAGGAATCTTTCCAACATCTTGTGGAATCAATGCCACGAAGAATTGAGGCTGTTTTGAGAGCAAAGGGAGGCCCTACCCAGTGTAAGTATAGTGTTCCGAATAAGGTGCTGGGGAAATAAGTATTCAACACATCAACAAATGTTTAATTCAACATATTTCCATTGCAGCCATTCACATGAAATTTAGACCAGACATTGGTATTAACTCAATAAAACTACTCAGCTAAAGAAATTGTAACACTCCAATCTATAAAAAAAATTTATGTGCAATTCTCCAGGGGAAGGAGAAAGACTGGGGACAAGGGGGAGCTCAACAGGCCCGCCGAGCCAGAGAAGAGCCATTCCAACAGCAGCACGCTGTCCAACTGGCGGGACAACATCATCTTCGTCAACAAGGTCTTCCACCAGTTACAGATGTGCAGAAGTACCATGGGCTCAAGTTGTTATCGTTTAATGTTGTCTAAAAGTATGAAGAGTAACGTTTTTTACACAATAAGGACCAGATTAAACAAATGAAACAAATGTACAATTCAGTAGTATTTTTACTGGAGAAAGATATGATATGATAGAAATATGTTAGCTTTACCGTACGTGTAATGCTCATTTGATTTCCTCACAGTCACCACTTGCTTTTGAATGCAGTGTTGATCTGAATTACCTTGAATTACCTCCAATTGAGATGAGTTCTATTGGACTGCCCTCTAGTGGACGGACAGTATCACTCCATCGAAGACACATTCTTAGAAAATTGACTCAAACACACTCATTCTCAGGATGAAAATAGGAGAGGGACAATCTCCTGGAATTATATTATATATATATTATATAATTATAATTCTATAATAATTATAATTATGATGTATTATCATAATATATAACCTGCAGGCCTTCCTGTTGCCGTCCTGTGAGGCGTCAGCGACTCGCAAGGTGTACAGGAAGTTGATCCTGCAGGAGAAGCCCACCTTCATAACGTAGCTGGGGAAGAGCAGCCAGGACGAGGTGGAGGAGACCCAGAGCAGCTGCTCACCACGGAGACGGACAGCATACATGTACAGGTACGGACCGCACACACATACACACACCACACACCAGGCCCCTCTGTGGGTCACTGTCTCCCCCCTAGTCTCCCTCCATCTCCCCCTCCATCATGTTTTAGCTTGTGGTCCTTATTATTGACTACCAGGCAGGCCACACACATCTACTAGGCCCCTCTGTGGGTCACTGTCTCCCCCCTAGTCTCCCTCCATCTCCCCCTCCATCATGTTTTAGCTTGTGGTCCTCATGTTTAGTCCCTCTGCTGGATCTCAACTTGGGATGGAGGCCAAAAAAAAAATAAGGGGTGTCAGAGTGATGCTTCAGCACCACTTATTTTTATTCCAACGGGAACCCCGTCTTTTTTCGCCTCAAACAGTGGACCTCCGACCCCCTCACGCCACCAGGCAGCGAAAACGCTGAATCCGCTGAAGATTTCCTAAGCTCATGTGTCCACTACATTCGAACTCTGATTGTTTCCATTGAAATGGTTTTGGGTTCCATGTTTTGTGAGGAACACGGGGATATTTCATTTTTATTTTATTTGTATTCCTACGGGAACCCTGTCTTTTTTCGCCTCAAACAGCGGAGAAGGTTAGATAGATTGGTAGATGGATACTGCAGGTAGATAAACAGATGAAGTTAGATCGATGAGGGACAGACAGACAGATAGATGGATGAGTTTTGGTAGCTTTTTATTATAGCAGCAGATAAAGTTAAAGATGGCTTGGTTGAATGGATGGATGGTTGGATAGGTGAAAGAGAGGATGGAAACATGAGAGAGGGGAGGTATAGATAGATCAATAATTAAGAGGTTAATCAGTATGGGTTATGCTGAGTGAAGCGAAAAGATGATGGCTAGGTAGTTGCAAGGTTGAAAGATTAAATAGATGTGAGATGGTTAGAAGTTCATCATTGTCTTACGACAGAAGACTGTCCACACTGTAGTGTAGTGAAGTGGTGTCGCGATAGAATGACGATACCTGATGTAAGACACTGAGAAGGTCATAGATAGGTAACCCATACAAACATAACCTTCTCTCTTTTTCATACAATGTATACTTATTGAGCACAAAAAATAGAATAAATGAAATCCTATACTGACGCATGCACAGTCTAAACTGCTTAACCTGTTCACGTCAAATCAACTTTTAAATGCCCAAACTTGTGTAACTTCACTTGTTTGAAGAAAAAAATACTTTACCTGACATCCTATTAATTCCTATAGCCATTTGCTGTCAATGGGAAAAGTACAAAATGTGTCTCCATTTTAATTTTTAAAGCTTGGCACCTCCCTTCAACTTTCAATTGTGAAGACAGACTCCTCTCAATAACTTTCATTCAGATTGACTTGACGTTTTCATATTTTTCATGTTTATACTTTTTGAGACTCACTCAGAGTTGCAGTGTCAATTTATACCCCAGATTACAGTACACTGGTGAACAGCATGCAATGCCAGGCTTCCCACTAATAATATTTATTGACTAGTACAAATGTGATATGTTTCATTTAAAAATGTAATAGAGTTGATGTTTTTTTTTTTTTAAATGTTACATAATAATTTGTACAAACACGGGACAGAGTTCATGATTTGTTCAAAAATGTTATTGTTCATGAATGTTAAAATGTATTATTATCATTAAAGGTGAACCGTGCAACTTTGTTATTCAGGAAGTTTGTATCAAACAAATAGCCCTTTGTATTACTCAGTACCCTTGAAGTACCTCTCAGGTTCAAAAAGGTTGGTGACCCCTGCTGTAGTTGATACGCAGAAGGGAGGGAGTTATCTCGGAAAACACCAAAACTGCAATTAACATTGCTTTACCACTCGATAGTTCATAGGTGTCAGTCTAGAATCTAGATCAAGAGAAGGCTGAGTGAGTCACCAATTCTTAGCAGGTGGTTTTGGAGCAAATTGTATAAACTGTTCAAAACAGCAATATGAAACTGGAGCTGTGTTCACACTACAGCACCGTTAAAACGAGAGTGGTGATACAATAGTATACCCTACTGGTCAAAATACGGAAAAAGCGATCTCCCATCCAAGTATTAACCCGGCCCGGTCATGCTTAGCTTCCGAGATCGGGCGTGTTCAGGGTGGCCACTTTACAACACAAACAATACTGTCGTTGATACGCAGAAGGCAAGGAGTTATCTCGAAAAACACCAAAACTACAATTAACATTGCTTTACCACTCGACAGCTCATAGTTCATAGTTGTCAGTCATAGTTGTTATGCAGCATAATTTAATACGGAAACTTGGCCAATATCAATATGGAAACCAGAGTTGTGTAACCTTGGTTTATAGCCAGTCGCATTTGTAACCAAATAATAAAAAAAGCAAATATTTTGTTTCCTCTAACAAATTTGTGAATAATATTTTGAGTAATCAAAATAGCCTGAATTAACAGCCGGTTAGCTAACCTGTCTGTCTATCTGGCACTGAGGACAACAGGATAGCTAACTAAATAAGTAGCTAAGTAGCTTTCTGAAACAATTTGGCTTTTCATTTACCATTTCATGATGTCTCATACTGATTTTTTGGAAGGTCTATGCCCCAAGAGTTGGACAATGTGTGATAGCACTGTAGCGCTTTCTCCACCTCACTCGCAGAATCTAAGCACCAGTGACCACTGGGGTTAACAAGGGCAAGAACAATTGGTCATCTTCTATTTGATGTTGGCCGACAACACGAAGCATGTGGCTTTCAAGAGAACAAATGCATGCATGCATCCGTCCTGAAGTAGGTGTCTTCTGTTTACAAGACAGGTGATTTCACGAGCTAAGCGCACAGAGAAGGTAGTCATTTCAACTGGACTCTGTGGTGCTGTAATGGAAAACAAAGCTTTGAAACCAGGCCACTTTAGATACTACAAAACCTCCTTGAGACCTTGGATTATTGGAATCATTTCCACCAAAGATATATGATTAGGACATAGAAAGCTCTTGCGGCGCAACTGGTTATACAACAGTATGCAGCAGAGCAATGCTGAGGTTGTGGGTTTGAGCCTCACCTGGAGCACAGTTATTTAGTTATGCCTGCTAAATGTATTTTCAAGAAAGGTGCTTTCACCAGCTGAGCCACAGGTCATGTCTTTTTTGACGTTGGCGACATTCAAGAGAACAAATCATCTGTCCTGAAGTAGGCAGGTGAGTAGCCAGGTGCTGGGATTCAAACTCAGGGTCTCAGGTGCTTTCACCAGCTAAGCCACAGCGCCCACAGCTAAAGGTGGTAAACTTACAGGACTTACAGGAAAGGGTTTCAAAACAGTGTTTTCCATTAAAGCACCACAGAGTCCAGTTGAAAAAATCAGAGAGACCACGGACAATAAATAGTGAGTTGGAACCACACAAAAAAGAATCATATTCTGTGCATTTAGTTAGCTCAGGGCTTGAAGGCCAACACACCTTCCAGCAGTTGTATGGCAATCAGGAGTTTGCAGTGAGTAAAGGTTGACAGAATTTTCAAGGGGGATTTGACATTGATGGCAGTTTGCAGAGATGCTTTTGGTGGAGAAAGCAATCGCCCAACATGGGGCTCGAACCCACGACCCTGAGATTAAGAGTCTCACAAAGAAATCCAGAGGCTCCTGTGGCGTCAATTGCTCTGTACTTATAAAACAGTATACACCAGAGCAATGTTAAAAGCAGAAGTCAGGGATTTTTACTTTTGGTGCCCTGAAATGGGAGGACAATGAATAAAAAGTTGTCATTTCTAAATGGTGAAACCAATATGTACACAAATGCCCTAAAAAAATACTATACTTGAACCTCATAGTAATTGTTTGATTTCAAATTCAAACTTTTGGAACATAGAGCCAAAAGAAGGAAACAGCGCTTCAATGTCCTATTATTTACGCAGGGCAAGTCAAAATGATTTTCTAACAATAAATGTCGTTGGTTTTGGACCTATTATATATCATTGAATATGTAATGTAATAAGCTTTTAGAATTAAGAGTAAAAAAAGGTTTAAGATTTGAAAAAATGTGTTTGTTTGCAAACCATTCATACAGAGCATTCCGAGAAAGCTTGAGTGCTGCTATGCTATCACACATTTTTCAACTCTAGGGGCATAGAAAGATTCAAACAATCGCTATGAGACATCAAAGCTCCAAATGGTATTGACCGACCCCCCTGGCTGATGGACTAAAAAATGCCATGTTGGAGTTTTGCGATGTGTGCGTTGTGACATCATAATAGGCGACACAAGAAGTGGAAACGTAGGTAGGTAATTTAGCTATGGCAAGGCTAGAATTAGAATACATTTATTTTTCCTATCGGAACTACATACAGGTAATATTCATAAGGCTCATGAAAATCACATTACAGTATAAAAAACACAATTAAAAACAATACATTTACATCAACCCACTAGAATATAGTGCATTTCTGAGTTCATAAATAGTGATAACAGATTTAGTTTTTTGTGAACCACCTATATAGCCTGTAGAAAATTCTAGAAACCCTACCAATAAACATAATGGTGTTTGATGTTACTAGTCCTGACCATGAGGGATCTGGCAGTGACCCAGGCTTGTGTCCTGATCCAACCTGTGGGAAACCCAGACCAAGGTCAACCAGATCAAGACCCATCCACTGTCCTCATCTATGAGGTAAGATCTCCCACTAGCAGAGAATTATGACACTCTCTAGTCTAGGTGTATGTGTGTTAGTAGAGAGACAGACATCATTGTTACTTTATGTCCATGCATTCTGTGCTACAGGAGGTGGTGGTGCCAAGCGGGCAGTTGTTGCCATGGAGGTACAGTCCTCTGTACTGTGGGCCTCTGGCCATAAGGGTAAGACATGTTTTACTCTCCTAGCTTGTCAGTCTGTTATGGATCGATAAATGCTAACTGGGATCCTTGGGACGGCCCAACTCTGACATCACCCCTTTGAAGTTGACTGATCTTAAATGGGTTAGGTAAGGGAGGGAGATAGAACTTGATTTTTGGTAGTGGTTAGTGGTAGGCTACAAACAACCGTTCCGACAATCCACACCACCTGTCGCCATTAGAGAGCCAAGAAAACCATAATTAATAAACAAATACAAGACAGCAGACTACAATTGCATATGATTGGGTATAAGAACCCAGTTAGCTTCTAGAGCTTGATTAGGTTTAGCTTGTGCTAACTTTCACCATCAGTCCCTAGTTGGACTTTCAAAAAGGAATGTCCAAATGGTGAAAAATCCAATTGATTTCACAGCAGACCTGGGTTCACATGTTAAATACTTCGCTATGCTTGATTTCTGTGACAAAAAGAAACACTATTTTACTATGTTTCAGTCACAGAAAAAAACATACTGACATCTGTTATATTTAATGTTTCTCTATGTTAACTGAAATGAGAATAGTTATGGAACATTTCTTGATGTCTCCTCTCCTCTCGTTCTCAGACGAACACATGCAGAGTGCTGATGAGCTGTGAGAGGATTTTCCAGTTCCAGACTGCATGGTCTCATGTCACTGGGTCCAAGGTACCGTAGAACAACCTTCAACAACAATCTATTAACTATGGGCCCTTGTACCATCTTATAGCTTGGTTGTTCTACTGTATACAGTATGACCATTCAATTTGCACTGTGTTGGTGAATATTCTCATGTTAGGTCTCCATGTAGCTCTATCACTGACCTCTCGGATCACACTTACTACACATGTCCTTGTTTCCATTCTCACTCCCCAGAAGGTGGAGACTAAGATGCACCATGTGTGTGTGGTGCGAGGGGCTGATTGCCGACTGTGGTGGGCGATGTCTGTGGAGAGGTCGAGGCTAACGCCAGAGGTAGGAACAAAGATGATTTACTCTAATAGGGATAGCCAGGTCTTATCAGAAAGTTCTGGTAGAAGTGGTAGAAGAACATACATAGAGATAGTTAGACATCCCAGATCTGTTCTGTAACCCACCACCCTCTCTCAATGAATCCACTCTTCTGTTTGTTTCTGAAGGGTTACCCATACACTAGCACAACAGTGGTATCTGTTTCCGGCATTCAGGTGAGATTTCAACCTCTTGAGATGAGAAGGAAGTTGAGTTTTAGCTAGCAGCAGATTCAGTATGGGAGTATGAGTCCGTGTGACATTCTGTTTCTGTCTTGGCTGTTTTAGCTCCTGGGCGGTCAGGTGAGGCAGGTTCAGTCTCACCTGTGTAAAAAGACATCGGTCAGCATACCGTTCCCGCATTACTGGGTAATTATTACTTATGTACTGTACAGTATGTTTCACTGTAGATACCCAAGTGTGCTTCAATGTTACAGCCCAGTCTGAGAGGAGTGTATGTTTGTATGTTTTTAACAGCAGACAGATGTGTCAATCGCCACGGCCACACTGTTTATGGGACCTGATGGGAAGCTCTCCTCCACAGCCCAGACCTTCCATGAGTCTCTGTCCAGTCCTACGGACACCCAGGCTCAGGCACAGGCTGATCCCCAACCTGACAGCCAAGAAGAGGCTGACTCGGGTGCAGAGTCAGACAGCGAGTCATACACTGACTCTGAGAGCGAGTCTGACTCTGAGAGTGTGCCAGGGTCTGAGGCCAAGTCTGAGACCCAGAGCTTCCCTGATGTAGCCACACTATATCTTTTACACACACAAATTAAACACACACACACAGTCAGTAATTACATTGACCATTTCATCACATGTTTGATTCTATTTAGAGTTTAAGTGAAAGTTGTCTCATGTTCCAGATGGATCACGTCAGCTTTACAGTTGAGGAGATTGAGGTCCCCTACTTGAAGTGAGTACACTCTCTGTCCTCTTCCAAATACTGCTCACATCTCACTATACTAGTATTGTTATGTGCCTGCTTTTAAAAAAGACTATAAGAATAAAATATACCATGTATTACATATTTCGTATGATGCTCTCTGTTCACGTACACTATCAGTCCTCACAAGCAATCAGGGGTGACCTCACAGTTTAACATGAGTACCACCTTCTCACAGCTACTACTTTGCCAGTCGAAATCTCCTCGACCTCCCCCTCAAGCTGGCAGCCCTGAGGGAGGCATTTTCTGTGAGTACTTATAATCGCTATTTCCGCACAGATTCATCTATGTGCAGTACTCTAACCTCCAGCTTGGTGCATTCTCTTATCTCTACTGATGTATTGCTCAAGGCTTCTGTGGACATCAGAACAGTTCAACATGGTGTCTTGTTCCATTTGTCTCCACATAGACTCTCTTGAGCAACGAAGGCATCAAGAGAATCATCACTGAGGCTGGGAGGCTCCTGCTCAGTGGCCTGGTCGATGCCGGTCATAAGGTAGACATTTAATATTCTGTAGAGTTTGAGGTCTAAGTGACACTGAAGAGTAACAACCCGAGCCTACAGAGAAATCTAGAATCCAAACACTTGTCATTAATGGCTGAATGGAATGTTCAAAGGTAGCGACATCTCATCCAGTGTCCTCCAAGTTGACCAAACTCTCTAAACGACTCTGATTAAAAACATGCATACATTTCATGTATTACTGCCGCTTGTTTCCTCTGACAGGAACAGGAAAGGTTTTACGGACAGTATGACCGACTGACCGGATTCTTTATTGGCGAGGCTAATAAAGAAGCTATTGCCGGGGAGCTAGCAGAGGAAGGGGTAGGCTCATTGCGTTTTACATTCAAGTAAAATGCAGTGTGTGTACACAGCGTGTACATGTAAATATCTGAGTTGCACAATCATCTACAAATTCTCCAAACTCCTTTCAGATCCAGCATGTCAATTTCATTGACATCCTCTACGAGTTGGTCCTTTTGGGAATGCTTGGGGAGGACAAGAGGGAGCCAGCTGTCAATGTAAGTGGAATTTTCAACATACTGTACAGCAGTGTTTCTCAACAGGGGTGCCGCGGCACCCTTGGGTGCCGTCTGGCATCCTTAGGGGTGCCGCAGAAACGTGGCTGACACTAGGCTAATATAGTGAAATTGAAATAAATGAATGCATCATTTTGGAATCTTTCTTTTAGCTGTATCATACAGTTAAGTAAATCGAGGCACACATCAGAGAAAATAGTTCGGATTAATTTTCTAGTAGCCTACCGACGCTGCAATCAGTGTTTGGAAAGTAGGCTGCATGACGTAGGCAAATACTTTTATTTACAGCGCGCGATATCGGATGAGTTGTCATAGCGTTGTGCAGCGGTTAATTAGCCAGCAGCATGGACACGTTTTTTTAAAAGAAAAGCTCCACAGTCTGATATATCTGAATCTGAGCCCTCAACATCGTCATCATGTGGTCAGTCAGTGAAGGAGGTAGGCACCTCCAGCAAGATGAAGAAACGACAGTATGATGACAATTACCTCACGTTTGGATTCATCTTCACTGGAGAGCTGTCATGTCCTCTCCCCCTGTGCCTGTTATGTGGTATGAAATTGTCCAACCAGGCAAGATACCCAGCAAGTTGAAAAGACATCTGACAACCAATCACCCATCACATGCCAACCAAAGTAGGGAATACTTTGTTCGTTTGAAAAGCGAACACAGCCGACAGGAGCAGGTGATGTTCAAGTGTGCGAAAGTCTCAAACAATGCACTGGAGGCTAGCTATCTGGTAGCCGAAATAATAGCTAAGGCTAAAAAGCCTCACACCATTGCCAAATCAGTAGTAATGCCAGCCTGCACGGCTATTGTAAACAAAATGATAGGCCCACAAGCAGCTAAAGAGATCGCAAAGGTACCACTTTCGAACTCTACCATTGGAAGGCGTATAAATGACATGTCGGCAGACATAGAAGACGTGGTCTTAGAGAAAATAAGGCTATGTGGGAAATACTCTCTGCAAGTTGATGAATCAACAGACGTGAGTGGCCACGCACAACTTTTGGGATTTGTGAGATTTATTGATGGAGGAGAAATTTGTGAGAATTTTTTATTTTGCAAGTGTTTGCCGCACAAAACAACGGGAGAGGAAATATACCGTGTCACAACAGAGTACCTTGAACAGGGAGGTCTAAGTTGGAAAAATTGTATCGGTGTCTGCACCGATGGCGCTGCTGCGATGACCGGCAATGTCAAAGGTTTCATCAGCAGGATCAGAGCGCAAAACCAAAATGTTCGCACAACGCATTGTTTCCTTCACAGGGAGGCACTGGTTGCCAAGACTTTACCGAAATATCTTTCAGATGTACTGGACAGGGCAGTGGACATAGTTAATTTAATAAAGGCGCGACCGTTAAAGTCCCGTCTTTTTTCCATTCTATGCGAGGAAATGGGAGCCGAGCATCAGAGCTTGTTGCTGCACACGGATGTCCGCTGGCTCTCACGCGGAAAGTGCTTGGACCGACTGTACGAGTTAAGAGAAGAAGTCAGAGTGTTTCTAGCGGGAGAGAATTCTGCATATAAAGAGTTCATTGCAGATGCGCAATGGTGCGCGAAACTCGCATACCTGGCCGATATATTTAAGCACCTCAATGAACTTAATTCTAAAATGCAAGGTAAAGAGGAAAATCTACTAAGCTCATCAGACAAATTGCGTGGCTTCAAGTCTAAACTCACTCTCTGGCACTCTTGTGTGAAACAGGGGAGAGTTTA
The DNA here is from genome assembly GCF_951799395.1 of Argentina silus. Taxonomy (NCBI): domain Eukaryota; kingdom Metazoa; phylum Chordata; class Actinopteri; order Argentiniformes; family Argentinidae; genus Argentina; species Argentina silus. The sequence continues at coordinate 27,990,047 of NC_139657.1, forward strand.
GATGTTTCCCCTGTACAGTGCACATCCAAACAGCAAAAAACTTTCTGGCCTTATCTCTCAGCATCTGCAAACCCTTGACGAGAGATTTAATAAGTATTTTCCAGCTGAGACCTTTGCTGGTTTTGACTGGGTCCGTGACCCTTGGAATTCGTGCACTTTGGAGAGCGCTGCCGACCTGCCAATGCAGGCACAGGACAGGAGCAAATGGCAGAGATGAAAGAAGATCGTACATTAAGGATGAAATTTCAAGATATGACATTGGATACATTTTGGATATCATTGGAAAAGGAATACCCGATAGTGTCAAGTAGTGCCGTTGACATACTGTTACCCTTTTCCACGACATATGTGTGTGAACTGAGCTTTTCGAGCTTAACCTGCATCAAGAACAAGCGGACGTATGAGCGCGGCATTGGAATTATTCAAAACAGCGCCCGCTCTAACACGATCAAAGAGAATACGCGGGAGAGGTCCACTGATTGAGGGGAAAAAAGACAGGGTTCCTAGAGGAATAAAAACGAAATAAAAATGAAATATCCCAGTGTTCCTAACAAAACAAAGAACCCAAAACCATTTCAATGGAAACGATCGGACTTTACCGTAGCGGACTTATGAGCGCAGCTTTGGAATTATTCAAAACAGCGCCCGCTCTAACACGATCAAAGAGAATACGCGGGAGAGGTCCACTATTTGAGGCGAAAAAAGACAGGGTTCCCAGCGGAAAAATGAATAAAAATGAGTTCCTCACAAAACAAGGAACCCAAAACCATTTCAATGGAAACGATCGGACTTTACCGTGGAACGTAGCGGACGTATGAGCGCGGCTTTGGAATTATTCAAAACAGCGCCCGCTCTAACACGATCAAAGAGAATACGCGGGAGAGGTCCACTGTTTGAGGCGAAAAAAGACAGGGTTCCCAGAGGAATAAAAACGAAATAAAAATGAAATATCCCAGTGTTCCTAAGAAAACAATGAACCCAAAACCATTTCAATGGAAACGATCGGACTTTACCGTGGAACGTAGCGGACGTATGAGCGCGGCTTTGGAATTATTCAAAACAGCGCCCGCTCTAACACGATCAAAGAGAATACGCGGGAGAGGTCCACTGGTTGAGGCGAAATAAGACAGGGTTCCCAGCGGAAAAATGAATAAAAATGAGTTCCTCACAAAACAAGGAACCCAAAACCATTTCAATGGAAAAGACCGGACTTTACCGTGGAACGTAGCGGACGTATGAGCGCGGCTTTGGAATTATTTAAAACAGCGCCCGCTCTAACACGATCAAAGAGAATACGCGGGAGAGGTCCACTGTTTGAGGCGAAAAAAGACAGGCTTCCCAGGGAAATAAATACGAAATAAAAATGAAATATCCCAGTGTTCCTAACAAAACAAAGAACCCAAAACCATTTCAATGGAAACGATCGGACTTTACCGTGGAACGTAGCGGACATATGAGCGCGGCTTTGGAATTATTCAAAACAGCGCCCGCTCTAACACGATCAAAGAGAATACGCGGGAGAGGTCCACTGTTTGAGGCGAAAAAAGACAGGGTTCCCAGCGGAAAAATGAATAAAAATGAAATATCCCAGTGTTCCTCACAAAACAAGGAACGCAAAACCATTTCAATGGAAACGATCGGACTTTACCGTAGCGGACGTATGAGCGCGGCTTTGGAATTATTCAATATAGCGCCCTCTCTAACACGATCAAAGAGAATACGCGGGAGAGGTCCACTGTTTGAGGCGAAAAAAGACAGGGTTCCCAGAGGAATAAAAACGAAATAAAAATGAAATATCCCAGTGTTCCTAACAAAACAAAGAACCCAAAACTATTTCAATGGAAACGATCGGACTTTACCGTGGAACGTAGCGGACGTATGAGCGCGGCTTTGGAATTATTCAAAACAGCGCCCGCTCTAACACGATCAAAGAGAATACGCGGGAGAGGTCCACTGTTTGAGGCGAAAAAAGACAGGGTTCCCAGCGGAAAAATGAATAAAAATGAAATATCCCAGTGTTCCTCACAAAACAAGGAACGCAAAACCATTTCAATGGAAACGATCGGACTTTACCGTAGCGGACGTATGAGCGCGGCTTTGGAATTATTCAAAACAGCGCCCTCTCTAACACGATCAAAGAGAATACGCGGGAGAGGTCCACTGTTTGAGGCGAAAAAAGACAGGGTTCCCAGAGGAATAAAAACGAAATAAAAATGAAATATCCCAGTGTTCCTAACAAAACAAAGAACCCAAAACTATTTCAATGGAAACGATCGGACTTTACCGTGGAACGTAGCGGACGTATGAGCGCGGCTTTGGAATTATTCAAAACAGCGCCCGCTCTAACACGATCAAAGAGAATACGCGGGAGAGGTCCACTGTTTGAGGCGAAAAAAGACAGGGTTCCCAGCGGAAAAATGAATAAAAATGAGTTCCTCACAAAACAAGGAACCCAAAACCATTTCAATGGAAACGATCGGACTTTACCGTGGAACGTAGCGGACGTATGAGCGCGGCTTTGGAATTATTCAAAACAGCGCCCGCTCTAACACGATCAAAGAGAATACGCGTGAGAGGTCCACTGTTTGAGGCGAAAAAAGACAGGGTTCCCAGAGGAATAAAAACGAAATAAAAATGAAATATCCCAGTGTTCCTAACAAAACAAAGAACCCAAAACCATTTCAATGGAAACGATCGGACTTTACCGTAGCGGACGCGGCTTTGGAATTATTCAAAATAGCGCCCTCTCTAACACGATCAAAGAGAATACGCGGGAGAGGTCCACTGTTTGAGGCGAAATAAGACAGGGTTCCCAGCGGAAAAATGAATAAAAATGAGTTCCTCACAAAACAAGGAACCCAAAACCATTTCAATGGAAACGATCGGACTTTACCGTGGAACGTAGCGGACGTATGAGCGCGGCTTTGGAATTATTTAAAACAGCTTAAAACAGGGTTCCCAGAGGAATAAAAACGAAATAAAAATGAAATATCCCAGTGTTCCTAACAAAACAAAGAAGCCAAAACCATTTCAATGGAAACATCCGACTTTACCTTGGAACGTAGCGGACGCATGAGCGCGGCTTTGGAATTATTCAAAACAGCGCCCGCTCTTACACGATCAAAGAGAATACGCGGTAGAGGTCCACTGTTTGAGGCGAAAAAAGACAGGGTTCCCAGCGGAAAAATGAATAAAAATGAGTTCCTCACAAAACAAGGAACCCAAAACCATTTCAATGGAAACATCGGACTTTACCGTGGAACGTAGCGGATAGAGAGCGCCTGAGAGCTGTGGACCAGGAGCTACGTGTGTGTCTGTCATCCATTCCTGCGAGAATAGTGTGTGTGTGTGTGTGTGTGTGTGTGTGTGTGTGTGTGTGTGTGTGTGTGCGTGCGTGTAAGAGTAGTAGGCTACATGCGTCATGCATTTGTTGTTCGTCAGAGACAGTGTGTGTATTCTAATGATAATCAACATTAAAAAAAAAATAAAAAAAAAAATATATATATATATATATATATATATATATATATATATATATATATATATATATATATATATATATATATATATATATTGGGGTGCCTTGAGATTTTTCATTCATGCAAAGGGTGCCGCGACTGAAAAAAGGTTGAGAAACACTGCTGTACAGTACAGGATCACACCATGGCATAACTGGATAAAGTATATGTACCACAGCTGGATGACTACAGGACTCTCCTGTTGTTTTACCAGGTGTCTGGTGGGGTGTTTGAGGAGCTCCACTCCCTCCTCCAGGTTGTCCTGCCAGCCGGCCAATGGCAGGCCCAGGCCCAGCGCTACCTGGATATGCTCAAGGTGAAGGTCCCTGTATTTGTGTCCACTAGAGGACAGATTCTCTTGATGAACACATACCCTATGTATCTACATATTTTTAATCAATGCTCAAAATTTCACCATGAAAACATAAAATATGATTTTCACAGTCTGTGATCAAACAGAGTGTGTGATCTTGTTTATTCAGCCTCTTTGGCCTGTGAAAAGAGAGACAAAATAAAGGATAAACAGATATGAACCTCTTGCATATGATCACTTCAAAGAACACAATAGACTGTTTAGGGCAAGCAATTATTTGGCTCTGCACTCAGCTTTGAGTGTCAGCTTGGTTTGTATTATTCTGTCATTAACATGAGCACCCTAATGCATTTTGCAATGCCAAACAGAAGGTTTTTACCCCCTCTGAAGGATAAGTTTCTCAGAGACTTCCAAGACAGTTGTGAATGTGAAAGTCAATATTGACCTGTATGTGTACACTGAACCTGAAATGGTGTTGTTAATGAGATAATATTTGGACATGAGTCAGGTATAGGGTTGACAGCAGCTTTGTACCTTTCCAGAATCATGGCTCTTAGCCCTGAGTTTGTTGTCCTGGGACTCAGTGATGTCAGCACGCTCCTCAGCCTCCTCTGTCTCATTTTGAACCTTACGCAACTTAGACATGTGGGAGTTGGCTTGTTCCTCCTGGGAAAGAGAGGTAGAGAACGAGAGAGAGAGACAACATTCAGCCTACAATGTTTTAAATGTTGTGAATGCAAATTAACCAAATTAAAGGGGAACATTATATTACTTTGATAATTATTGTTATATAACCAAAGGAAGCACTGTGTGAAACGGTTACTTGTGATATACATGTTAGTAGCAATTAATTCAACTTAACTATATGGATACCAAATGTCGTAATGTATGTTGACTATGAACAAAATCATGTGTCTTATTTGCTTCAAGAATATTTGACTGTCAGTATGTGACTCACCGCTTCCTCAACACTCGTCTTTTATATTCTCAATAATGGAAGTAAACAGATCTACACTTCTGATTGGTTAACTCACAACGTGACTAGGGTTCTCATTGGTTGATTGAAGAATAGTTTCTCAATTCTGCAAAAACTAATGAGATACTGCCAAATGATAATGATGTCATCCACAAATCACCTTTCCAAGTTCTTACATGGAATACCATTTCCAGTTTTTAACCATGAATATATCCCATATCATCTTATTTTTCATAGATTTTAGCTTCTCTCAATCATTGCATATTCTTCTTCCTTTTAGTGTCTAATATTTAGTACGAATTCACTTACTTTAAGGATCATTCTATTTATTTAACTCATGTCATAACACTTGAAGTGCATTATTAGTAGGCTCTACATGTCTGGGTTTCACCAACAACACCACATCCTCCTCTTCCTATGTCTGGCCCTCTTCCTCTTCTCATAACACTTATCTCCTTAACACTTTCTCTGTTCTCTCATACTAAACAGTTGTGCTCAACAATAGATGATATATTAGCTTACAATGAGTGAACGCAGACAGTGTCGAATTGAATGTTTAATTGGATTGCTACTGTAAATTGGGTGGTGGGGGTGGAAAGGAGGAGCTCTCTCAGGCTGTCCGTAGGCTGCTGACCATGCCCTGCAGGTGGTGTCTTAGCTGCTGCAGCAGCACTGTCTGCAGTGTCTCCTGGGTAGAATAGTGATCCAGGGGCAGGTTAAAAATGGCATCTAGAAATGCCAGCAGCATCGCCTGAAGACAGAAAAAAGTTCAACTTGTGTGGCCAAATCACCTCATAGTAACTTCCAACCAAGTCAGAGAGTTCATTTTCACTCCCTTAGTTTTTGTTGTTGTAGCGGTGGCTGAAGTTGGTAGTGGCTATTTACACAAGTCTGAAGATTACTCCAGGTTTCTCCTGGCACAAAGACTACTTTCAATGTAAGGAACCATCTCACCATAAGTTGAAAAATATTGAATGAACCCTTTAAGGCTCTTAATGTCGAGTCTGATCAAATCTGACGAATAAGTGTGTGCGTGCCTACATGCGTCTAGGGTATGTGTTCATCAAGAGAATCTGTCCTCTAGTGGACACAAACACAGGGACCTTCACCTTGAGCATATCCAGGTAGCGCTGGGCCTGGGCCTGCCATTGGCCGGCTGGCAGGACAACCTGGAGGAGGGAGTGGAGCTCCTCAAACACCCCACCAGACACCTGGTAAAACAACAGGAGAGTCCTGTAGTCATCCAGCTGTGGTACATATACTTTATCCAGTTATGCCATGGTGTGATCCTGTACTGTACAGTATGTTGAAAATTCCACTCACATTGACAGCTGGCTCCCTCTTGTCCTCCCCAAGCATTCCCAAAAGGACCAACTCGTAGAGTATGTCAATGAAATTGACATGCTGGATCTGAAAGGAGTTTGGAGAATTTATAGATGATTGTGCAACTCAGATATTTAGATGTACACGCTGTGTACACACTGCATTTTACTTGAATGTAAAACGCAATGAGCCTACCCCTTCCTCTGCTAGCTCCCCGGCAATAGCTTCTTTATTAGCCTCGCCAATAAAGAATCCGGTCAGTCGGTCATACTGCTCGTAAAACCTTTCCTGTTCCTGTCAGAGGAAACAAGCGGCAGTAATACATGAAATACGCATGTTTTTAATCAGAGTCGTTTAGAGAGTTTGGTCAACTTGGAGGACACTGGATGAGATGTCGCTACCTTTGAACATTCCATTCAGCCATTAATGACAAGTGTTTGGATTCTAGATTTCTCTGTAGGCTCGGGTTGTTACTCTTCAGTGTCACTTAGACCTCAAACTCTACAGAATATTAAATGTCTACCTTATGACCGGCATCGACCAGGCCACTGAGCAGGAGCCTCCCAGCCTCGGTGATGATTCTCTTGATGCCTTCGTTGCTCAAGAGAGTCTATGTGGAGACAAATGGAACAAGACACCATGTTGAACTGTTCTGATGTCCACAGAAGCCTTGAGCAATACATCAGTAGAGATAAGAGAATGCACCAAGCTGGAGGTTAGAGTACTGCACATAGATGAATCTGTGCGGAAATAGTGATTATAAGTACTCACAGAAAATGCCTCCCTCAGGGCTGCCAGCTTGAGGGGGAAGTCGAGGAGATTTCGACTGGCAAAGTAGTAGCTGTGAGAAGGTGGTACTCATGTTAAACTGTGAGGTCACCCCTGATTGCTTGTGAGGACTGATAGTGTACGTGAACAGAGAGCATCATACGAAATATGTAATGCATAGTATATTTTATTCTTATAGTCTTTTTTAAAAGCAGGCACATAACAATACTAGTATAGTGAGATATGAGCAGTCTTTGGAAGAGGACCGAGAGTGTACTCACTTCAAGTAGGGGACCTCAATCTCCTCAACGGTGAAGCTGACGTGATCCATCTGGAACATGAGACAACTTTCACTTAAACTCTAAATAGAATCAAACATGTGATGAAATGGTCAATGTAATTACTGACTGTGTGTGTGTGTGTTTAATTTGTGTGTGTAAAAGATATAATGTGGCTACATCAGGGAAGCTCTGGGTCTCAGACTCGGCCTCAGACCCTGGCACACTCTCAGAGTCAGACTCGCTCTCAGAGTCAGTGTATGACTCGCTGTCTGACTCTGCCCCTGAGTCAGCCTCTTCTTGGCTGTCAGGTTGGGGATCAGCCTGTGCCTGAGCCTGGGTGTCCGTAGGACTGGACAGAGACTCATGGAAGGTCTGGGCTGTGGAGGAGAGCTTCCCATCAGGTCCCATAAAGAGTGTGGCCGTGGCGATTGACACATCTGTCTGCTGTTAAAAACATACAAACATACACTCCTCTCAGACTGGGCTGTAACATTGAAGCACACTTGGGTATCTACAGTGAAACACACTGTACAGTACATAAGTAATAATTACCCAGTAATGCGGGAACGGTATGCTGACCGATGTCTTTTGACACAGGTGAGACTGAACCTGCCTCACCTGACCGCCCAGGAGCTAAAACAGCCAAGACAGAAACAGAATGTCACACGGACTCATACCCCCATACTGAATCTGCTGCTAGCTAAAACTCAACTTCCTTCTCATCTCAAGAGGTTGAAATCTCACCTGAATGCCGGTAACAGATACCACTGTTGTGCTAGTGTATGGGTAACCCTTCAGAAACAAACCGAAGAGTGGATTCATTGAGAGAGGGTGGTGGGTTACAGAACAGATCTGGGATGTCTAACTATCTCTATGTATGTTTGCCACTTCTACCAGAACTTTCTGATAAGACCTGGCTATCCCTATTAGAGTAAATCATCTTTGTTCCTACCTCTGGCGTTAGCCTCCACCTCTCCACAGACATCGCCCACCACAGTCGGCAATCAGCCCCTCGCACCACACACACATGGTGCATCTTAGTCTCCACCTTCTGGGGAGTGAGAATGGAAACAAGGACATGTGTAGTAAGTGTGATCCGAGAGGAGGTCAGTGATAGAGCTACATGGAGACCTAACATGAGAATATTCACCAACACAGTGCAAATTGAATGGTCATACTGTATACAGTAGAACAACCAAGCTATAAGATGGTACAAGGGCCCAGAGTTATTAGATTGTTGTTGAAGGTTGTTCTACGGTACCTTGGACCCAGTGACACGAGACCATGCAGTCTGGAACTGGAAAATCCTCTCACAGCTCATCAGCACTCTGCATGTGTTCGTCTGAGAACGAGAGGAGAGGAGACATCAAGAAATGTTCCAGAACTATTCTCATTTCAGTTAACATAGAGAAACAATAAATATAACAGATGTCAGTATGTTTTTTTCTGTGACTGAAACAGAGTGAAATAGTGTTTCTTTTTGTCACGGAAATCAAGCATAGCGAAGTATTTAACATGTGAACCCAGGTCTGCTGTGAAATCAATTGGATTTTTCACCGTTTGGACATTCCTTTTTGAAAGTCCAACTAGGGACTGATGGTGAAAGTTAGCACAAGCTAAACCTAATCAAGCTCTAGAGGCTAACTGGGTTCTTATACCCAATCATATGCAATTGTAGTCTGCTATCTCCCTCCCTTACCTAACCCATTTAAGATCAGTCAACTTCAAAGGGGTGACGTCAGAGTTGGGCCGTCCCAAGGATCCCAGTTAGCATTTATCGATCCATAACAGACTGACAAGCTAGGAGAGTAAAACATGTCTTACCCTTATGGCCAGAGGCCCACAGTACAGAGGACTGTACCTCCATGGCAACAACTGCCCGCTTGGCACCACCACCTCCTGTAGCACAGAATGCATGGACATAAAGTAACAATGATGTCTGTCTCTCTACTAACATACATACACCTAGACTAGAGAGTGTCATAATTCTCTGCTAGTGGGAGATCTTACCTCATAGATGAGGACAGTGGATGGGTCTTGATCTGGTTGACCTTGGTCTGGGTTTCCCACAGGTTGGATCAGGACACAAGCCTGGGTCACTGCCAGATCCCTCATGGTCAGGACTAGTAACATCAAACACCATTATGTTTATTGGTAGGGTTTCTAGAATTTTCTACAGGCTATATAGGTGGTTCACAAAAAACTAAATCTGTTATCACTGTTTATGAACTCAGAAATGCACTATATTCTAGTGGGTTGATGTAAATGTATTGTTTTTAATTGTGTTTTTTATACTGTAATGTGATTTTCATGAGCCTTATGAATATTACCTGTATGTAGTTCCGATAGGAAAAATAAATGTATTCTAATTCTAGCCTTGCTTGCCATAGCAAAATTACCTACCTATGTTTCCACTTCTTGGACAAAAAAAACCCCAACAATAATGACATTGACATTTGTTGTATATCCACTGGCTAACTGTAACTTACCTTGCTCATCAGTGATAACAAGGGCCTCTTCAGAGCCCCAGATCCTCTTATACATATAAACTGACCCAGCAGCAGCAGCTACCAGGCCAGCCACACAGACAAATTTGCGTCCTCCCAGCTGGTTGAGAAGAGAATTCATCTTAGTTGATCATCACTTGTCACAAATGGCCAACTGAAATGAAACACTGTCTGAACATGCTTTGTTGTGTCCCTCTGTTTTACTCTGGAATAATGTGACATCATTGATGTGTCGCCTATTATGATGTCACAACGCACACATCGCAAAACTCCTACTTGCCATTTTTTAGTCCATCAGCCAGGGGGGTCGGTCAATACCATTTGGAGCTTTGATGTCTCATAGCGATTGTTTGAATCTTTCTATGCCCCTAGAGTTAAAAAATGTGTGATAGCATAGTAGCACTCAAGCTTTCTTGGAATGCTCTGTATGAATGGTTTGCAAACAAACACATTTTTTCAAATCTTAAACCTTTTTTTACTCTTAATTCTAAAAGCTTATTACATTACATATTCAATGATATATAATAGGTCCAAAACCAACGACATTCATTGTTAGAAAATCATTTTGACTTGCCCTGCGTAAATAATAGGACATTGAAGCGCTGTTTCCTTCTTTTGGCTCTATGTTCCAAAAGTTTGAATTTGAAATCAAACAATTACTATGAGGTTCAAGTATAGATTCTCAGGGGGTTTTTCAGGGCATTTGTGTACATATTGGTTTCACCATTTAGAAATGACAACTTTTTATTCATTGTCCTCCCATTTCAGGGCACCAAAAGTAAAAATCCCTGACTTCTGCTTTTAACATTGCTCTGGTGTATACTGTTGTATAAGTACAGTGCGCAAAGCAATTGACGCCACAGGAGCCTCTGGATTTCTTTGTGAGACTCTTAATCTCAGGGTCGTGGGTTCGAGCCCCATGTTGGGCGATTGCTTTCTCCACCAAAAGCATCTCTGCAAACTGCCATCAATGTCAAATCCCCCTTGAAAATTCTGTCAACCTTTACTCACCGCAAACTCCTGATTGCCATACAGCTGCTGGAAGGTGTGTTGGCCTTCAAGCCCTGAGCTAACTAAATGCACCGAATATGATTCTTTTTTTGTGTGGTTCCAACTCACTATTTATTGTCCGTGGTCTCTCTGATTTTTTTCAACTGGACTCTGTGGTGCTTTAATGGAAAACACTGCTTTGAAACCCTTTCCTGCAAGTCCTGTAAGTTTACCACCTTTAGCTGTGGGCGCTGTGGCTTAGCTGGTGAAAGCACCTGAGACCCTGAGTTTGAATCCCAGCACATGGCTACTCACCTGCCTACTTCAGGACAGATGATTTGTTCTCTTGAATGTCGCCAACGTCAAAAAAGACATGACCTGTGACTCAGCTGGTGAAAGCACCTTTCTTGTAAATACATTTAGCAGGCATAACCAAATAACTGTGCTCCAGGTGAGGCTCAAACCCACAACCTCAGCATTGCTCTGCTGCATACTGTTGTATAACCAGTTGCGCCACAAGAGCTTTCTATGTCCTAATCATATATCTTTGGTGGAAATGATTCCAATAATCCAAGGTCTCAAGGAGGTTTTGTAGTATCCAAAGTGGCCTGGTTTCAAAGCTTTGTTTTCCATTACAGCACCACAGAGTCCAGTTGAAATGACTACCTTCTCTGTGCGCTTAGCTCGTGAAATCACCTGTCTTGTAAACAGAAGACACCTACTTCAGGACGGATGCATGCATGCATTTGTTCTCTTGAAAGCCACATGCTTCGTGTTGTCGGCCAACATCAAATAGAAGATGACCAATTGTTCTTGCCCTTGTTAACCCCAGTGGTCACTGGTGCTTAGATTCTGCGAGTGAGGTGGAGAAAGCGCTACAGTGCTATCACCCATTGTCCAACTCTTGGGGCATAGACCTTCCAAAAAATCAGTATGAGACATCATGAAATGGTAAATGAAAAGCCAAATTGTTTCAGAAAGCTACTTTGCTACTTATTTAGTTAGCTATCCTGTTGTCCTCAGTGCCAGATAGACAGACAGGTTAGCTAACCGGCTGTTAATTCAGGCTGGCCAGTGTAATCCGTGTTTCGGTATGAACACCGGTGACTAGAATATGTATATTGAATTCGGGTATGGACCAGATATCGGAAGATAAAGACTCGTTCAGGAGAGAGGGTGGGATGCACAAGCAAGAATGAATCGCACAGAGACGTATGTTATATTTAAAAGGTAAGACAATGTTTTGCTTCTTTCTTCCTTGTTTTTCTTTTCTTTTCTCTTCCTTCAAATGTATTATTTTTTTCTACAAAAGTAGAAAACCAACACGTAACAACATTTTGAATGTAAAATGATTCAATGAGAATATCAGTAACTCTTAAATACCAATAATCAACACCTTTTTCTTTAACAGTACAACCCAAGGCTTTTCACTTCTTGTGAGATAAGTATGACTAATTATTCATTTACCCATATGGTTAGTTACTTTTAGAACCTGATCCCTGGTTCTAAACAGGGATTTACTATGTTATTTAACACCTTGCTTTTGTATTAATACTAAGTATTTTAGCTTTTCTTTTCTTTCTTTTTTTTTAAACATTAATCTATTTTGGTATTACCCAGTAGGTCTTTTAGTTAAAATTACCTCTTAGTAGTTATTAAACTTAGAACATATTTTAAGCAGAACTGAAATGGATTCAACCACAAGATTGTAAAGTATCAAAATCAAATATTCACATCCCAAAATCAAATATCAGTGTCAATACATGTGTACTCTGGATTCAAACATCAAGAAACTTCAATAAGTAACATTACAAAAACAGTACCACACTCTGATGAGTGGATGAGGAGATTTGTGATGACTTAGTCTCAGTCCATGGACCAGGGGCCGTCTGTGATGGAAATCTTTCAGTGAACAACAATAAACGATGTTTGGTCTCAGTTGAGAGTTTTAATGCATATACAAAGTTTAAACAACGTTGTTTAAAGCTGGATCAGCATTCCTTCACTAACAGTATGGATTCAGATACTGATGCTGTGGCCGAGGAGAGGACCATTTTTAACCCCAATGCTCATACGTCATAGGTCTAGGGGTAAACATATCTTGCACCTGTTTGCTGATAAAGAAGCTGGGAGACAAGCGTAGGTGTTGCGAGCCACTATTACAATGTATCAGCCTGCAGTTAGGAGTGTTCCAAGGTCACACTGTCTATTGTATGATAGAAGGAGCAGTCGGTTTTGGTTCTTCCTCAGTCACATAAAGGAAAATAACAAAGTACATTGGGTCACAACAAGGTCAATACATTTCATATAAGACTTAAGCAAAATAGTACAAATACATTTTTTGCTATTACACGTCCAGTGGTTCAAGTGTGTGTGGATGCAAAGGACCTGTCCTACCGAAATCCAGAAGGCACAATACACAGTGTCTCTCCTTTTTTCGCTCAAATCAAATCAACAAAAGGGACGTTGGGAATGGCTCGCCAGTCCACGCTCCGCACAACTCCTCCAACAGAAGCGTAGCAGGACGAGGACGAAATCCAGGATCCAAAGGGAATGAACTCAACCACAAAACCCGGCCTTGCAGAGCAAAGCCACAAGAAATAATTAATATCCTATCTCTGAATTACATTCATTTACCTCTTCATTTCAACTTTCAACATGTTTGTTTCATTGTAATCTCCTTTCTAATTTATTCAATAAAGATATTTCAATTCCATATCAATTCAAGTGTCAATTCTCTTTCCACTGAATACTAGTTTTCACTCAACCGAATATTCATTTAATTCTAATGCTTTAACTTAGCTTAGTTTAAAACGGAGATACTGTATCACTAGCTGGAGTTTGCTCATTTAACTTAACACATTAGCAAGACATATATGTTGGTGGTGCTAACAATTGAATGCTACTGCTATCGTCACGTTAGTTTGTGAGTAGCGCTGCTAATATAATGAAAACACTGACTCACCAAGGGAAATATTTCAAGGTTACAGCAGCTTGGAACAGGAACTGTGGAAAGGTGATTCGGATATTGTGGGTTCGTGGAAGGCTCGTATGTCTTTGAAAACTGAACAACTCCATAGATAACTTTGTTAGCTATGAGGCTATCTGCTAGCAGAGCTATGCTACTCCACACTCTAGTTCACTCGACGCTGGTCAAAGTAACACTCGTCTTTTATATTCTCAATAATGGAAGTAAGCAGATCTTGCAAAGGAAAAATACTTTGAAAGCATTTCTTCACACACGTGGCAGGAATCTCCAGCGCATAGTACATACAGGTCTGATCAGTAACGAGCTAACACGGAAAAGACAGCGACATGATTTTTCCATGATCCAAAGAGGCGTAGGGCGGATCTACACTACTGATTGGTTAACTCACAACGTGACTAGGGTTCTCATTGGTTGATTGAAGAATAGTTTCTCAATTCTGCAAAAACTAATGAGATACTGCCAAATGATAATGATGTCATCCACAAATCACCTTTCCAAGTTCTTACATGGAATACCATTTCCAGTTTTTAACCATGAATATATCCCATATCATCTTATTTTTCATAGATTTTAGCTTCTCTCAATCATTGCATATTCTTCTTCCTTTTAGTGTCTAATATTTAGTACGAATTCACTTACTTTAAGGATCATTCTATTTATTTAACTCATGTCATAACACTTGAAGTGCATTATTAGTAGGCTCTACATGTCTGGGTTTCACCAACAACACCACATCCTCCTCTTCCTATGTCTGGCCCTCTTCCTCTTCTCATAACACTTGTCTCCTTAACACTTTCTCTGTTCTCTCATACTAAACAGTTGTGCTCAACAATAGATGATATATTAGCTTACAATGAGTGAACGCAGACAGTGTCGAATTGAATGTTTAATTGGATTGCTACTGTAAATTGGGTGGTGGGGGTGGAAAGGAGGAGCTCTCTCAGGCTGTCCGTAGGCTGCTGACCATGCCCTGCAGGTGGTGTCTTAGCTGCTGCAGCAGCACTGTCTGCAGTGTCTCCTGGGTAGAATAGTGATCCAGGGGCAGGTTAAAAATGGCATCTAGAAATGCCAGCAGCATCGCCTGAAGACAGAAAAAAGTTCAACTTGTGTGGCCAAATCACCTCATAGTAACTTCCAACCAAGTCAGAGAGTTCATTTTCACTCCCTTAGTTTTTGTTGTTGTAGCGGTGGCTGAAGTTGGTAGTGGCTATTTACACAAGTCTGAAGATTACTCCAGGTTTCTCCTGGCACAAAGACTACTTTCAATGTAAGGAACCATCTCACCATAAGTTGAAAAATATTGAATGAACCCTTTAAGGCTCTTAATGTCGAGTCAGATCAAATCTGACGAATAAGTGTGTGCGTGCCTACATGCGTCTAGGGTATGTGTTCATCAAGAGAATCTGTCCTCTAGTGGACACAAACACAGGGACCTTCACCTTGAGCATATCCAGGTAGCGCTGGGCCTGGGCCTGCCATTGGCCGGCTGGCAGGACAACCTGGAGGAGGGAGTGGAGCTCCTCAAACACCCCACCAGACACCTGGTAAAACAACAGGAGAGTCCTGTAGTCATCCAGCTGTGGTACATATACTTTATCCAGTTATGCCATGGTGTGATCCTGTACTGTACAGTATGTTGAAAATTCCACTCACATTGACAGCTGGCTCCCTCTTGTCCTCCCCAAGCATTCCCAAAAGGACCAACTCGTAGAGTATGTCAATGAAATTGACATGCTGGATCTGAAAGGAGTTTGGAGAATTTATAGATGATTGTGCAACTCAGATATTTAGATGTACACGCTGTGTACACACACTGCATTTTACTTGAATGTAAAACGCAATGAGCCTACCCCTTCCTCTGCTAGCTCCCCGGCAATAGCTTCTTTATTAGCCTCGCCAATAAAGAATCCGGTCAGTCGGTCATACTGCCCGTAAAACCTTTCCTGTTCCTGTCAGAGGAAACAAGCGGCAGTAATACATGAAATACGCATGTTTTTAATCAGAGTCGTTTAGAGAGTTTGGTCAACTTGGAGGACACTGGATGAGATGTCGCTACCTTTGAACATTCCATTCAGCCATTAATGACAAGTGTTTGGATTCTAGATTTCTCTGTAGGCTCGGGTTGTTACTCTTCAGTGTCACTTAGACCTCAAACTCTACAGAATATTAAATGTCTACCTTATGACCGGCATCGACCAGGCCACTGAGCAGGAGCCTCCCAGCCTCGGTGATGATTCTCTTGATGCCTTCGTTGCTCAAGAGAGTCTATGTGGAGACAAATGGAACAAGACACCATGTTGAACTGTTCTGATGTCCACAGAAGCCTTGAGCAATACATCAGTAGAGATAAGAGAATGCACCAAGCTGGAGGTTAGAGTACTGCACATAGATGAATCTGTGCGGAAATAGTGATTATAAGTACTCACAGAAAATGCCTCCCTCAGGGCTGCCAGCTTGAGGGGGAAGTCGAGGAGATTTCGACTGGCAAAGTAGTAGCTGTGAGAAGGTGGTACTCATGTTAAACTGTGAGGTCACCCCTGATTGCTTGTGAGGACTGATAGTGTACGTGAACAGAGAGCATCATACGAAATATGTAATGCATAGTATATTTTATTCTTATAGTCTTTTTTAAAAGCAGGCACATAACAATACTAGTATAGTGAGATATGAGCAGTCTTTGGAAGAGGACAGAGAGTGTACTCACTTCAAGTAGGGGACCTCAATCTCCTCAACGGTGAAGCTGACGTGATCCATCTGGAACATGAGACAACTTTCACTTAAACTCTAAATAGAATCAAACATGTGATGAAATGGTCAATGTAATTACTGACTGTGTGTGTGTGTGTTTAATTTGTGTGTGTAAAAGATATAATGTGGCTACATCAGGGAAGCTCTGGGTCTCAGACTCGGCCTCAGACCCTGGCACACTCTCAGAGTCAGACTCGCTCTCAGAGTCAGTGTATGACTCGCTGTCTGACTCTGCCCCTGAGTCAGCCTCTTCTTGGCTGTCAGGTTGGGGATCAGCCTGTGCCTGAGCCTGGGTGTCCGTAGGACTGGACAGAGACTCATGGAAGGTCTGGGCTGTGGAGGAGAGCTTCCCATCAGGTCCCATAAAGAGTGTGGCCGTGGCGATTGACACATCTGTCTGCTGTTAAAAACATACAAACATACACTCCTCTCAGACTGGGCTGTAACATTGAAGCACACTTGGGTATCGACAGTGAAACACACTGTACAGTACATAAGTAATAATTACCCAATAATGCGGGAACGGTATGCTGACCGATGTCTTTTGACACAGGTGAGACTGAACCTGCCTCACCTGACCGCCCAGGAGCTAAAACAGCCAAGACAGAAACAGAATGTCACACGGACTCATACCCCCATACTGAATCTGCTGCTAGCTAAAACTCAACTTCCTTCTCATCTCAAGAGGTTGAAATCTCACCTGAATGCCGGTAACAGATACCACTGTTGTGCTAGTGTATGGGTAACCCTTCAGAAACAAACAGAAGAGTGGATTCATTGAGAGAGGGTGGTGGGTTACAGAACAGATCTGGGATGTCTAACTATCTCTATGTATGTTCTTCTACCACTTCTACCAGAACTTTCTGATAAGACCTGGCTATCCCTATTAGAGTAAATCATCTTTGTTCCTACCTCTGGCGTTAGCCTCCACCTCTCCACAGACATCGCCCACCACAGTCGGCAATCAGCCCCTCGCACCACACACACATGGTGCATCTTAGTCTCCACCTTCTGGGGAGTGAGAATGGAAACAAGGACATGTGTAGTAAGTGTGATCCGAGAGGAGGTCAGTGATAGAGCTACATGGAGACCTAACATGAGAATATTCACCAACACAGTGCAAATTGAATGGTCATACTGTATACAGTAGAACAACCAAGCTATAAGATGGTACAAGGGCCCAGAGTTATTAGATTGTTGTTGAAGGTTGTTCTACGGTACCTTGGACCCAGTGACACGAGACCATGCAGTCTGGAACTGGAAAATCCTCTCACAGCTCATCAGCACTCTGCATGTGTTCGTCTGAGAACGAGAGGAGAGGAGACATCAAGAAATGTTCCAGAACTATTCTCATTTCAGTTAACATAGAGAAACAATAAATACAACAGATGTCAGTATGTTTTTTTCTGTGACTGAAACAGAGTAAAATAGTGTTTCTTTTTGTCACGGAAATCAAGCATAGCGAAGTATTTAACATGTGAACCCAGGTCTGCTGTGAAATCAATTGGATTTTTCACCATTTGGACATTCCTTTTTGAAAGTCCAACTAGGGACTGATGGTGAAAGTTAGCACAAGCTAAACCTAATCAAGCTCTAGAGGCTAACTGGGTTCTTATACCCAATCATATGCAATTGTAGTCTGCTGTCTTGTATTTGTTTATTAATTATGGTTTTCTTGGCTCTCCAATGGCGACAGGTGGTGTGGATTGTCGGAACGGTTGTTCGTAGCCTACCACTAACCACTACCAAAAATCAAGTTCTATCTCCCTCCCTTACCTAACCCATTTAAGATCAGTCAACTTCAAAGGGGTGACGTCAGAGTTGGGCCGTCCCAAGGATCCCAGTTAGCATTTATCGATCCATAACAGACTGACAAGCTAGGAGAGTAAAACATGTCTTACCCTTATGGCCAGAGGCCCACAGTACAGAGGACTGTACCTCCATGGCAACAACTGCACGCTTGGCACCACCACCTCCTGTAGCACAGAATGCATGGACATAAAGTAACAATGATGTCTGTCTCTCTACTAACATACATACACCTAGACTAGAGAGTGTCATAATTCTCTGCTAGTGGGAGATCTTACCTCATAGATGAGGACAGTGGATGGGTCTTGATCTGGTTGACCTTGGTCTGGGTTTCCCACAGGTTGGATCAGGACACAAGCCTGGGTCACTGCCAGATCCCTCATGGTCAGGACTAGTAACATCAAACACCATTATGTTTATTGGTAGGGTTTCTAGAATTTTCTACAGGCTATATAGGTGGTTCACAAAAAACTAAATCTGTTATCACTGTTTATGAACTCAGAAATGCACTATATTCTAGTGGGTTGATGTAAATGTATTGTTTTTAATTGTGTTTTTTATACTGTAATGTGATTTTCATGAGCCTTATGAATATTACCTGTATGTAGTTCCGATAGGAAAAATAAATGTATTCTAATTCTAGCCTTGCTTGCCATAGCTAAATTACCTACCTATGTTTCCACTTCTTGGACAAAAAAACCCCCCAACAATAATGACATTGACATTTGTTGTATATCCACTGGCTAACTGTAACTTACCTTGCTCATCAGTGATAACAAGGGCCTCTTCAGAGCCCCAGATCCTCTTATACATATAAACTGACCCAGCAGCAGCAGCTACCAGGCCAGCCACACAGACAAATTTGCGTCCTCCCAGCTGGTTGAGAAGAGAATTCATCTTAGTTGATCATCACTTGTCACAAATGTCCAACTGAAATGAAACACTGTCTGAACATGCTTTGTTGTGTCCCTCTGTTTTACTCTGGAATAATGTGACATCATTGATGTGTCGCCTATTATGATGTCACAACGCACACATCGCAAAACTCCTACTTGCCATTTTTTAGTCCATCAGCCAGGGGGGTCGGTCAATACCATTTGGAGCTTTGATGTCTCATAGCGATTGTTTGAATCTTTCTATGCCCCTAGAGTTGAAAAATGTGTGATAGCATAGTAGCACTCAAGCTTTCTTGGAATGCTCTGTATGAATGGTTTGCAAACAAACACATTTTTTCAAATCTTAAACCTTTTTTTACTCTTAATTCTAAAAGCTTATTACATTACATATTCAATGATATATAATAGGTCCAAAACCAACGACATTCATTGTTAGAAAATCATTTTGACTTGCCCTGCGTAAATAATAGGACATTGAAGCGCTGTTTCCTTCTTTTGGCTCTATGTTCCAAAAGTTTGAATTTGAAATCAAACAATTACTATGAGGTTCAAGTATAGATTCTCAGGGGTTTTTTCAGGGCATTTGTGTACATATTGGTTTCACCATTTAGAAATGACAACTTTTTATTCATTGTCCTCCCATTTCAGGGCACCAAAAGTAAAAATCCCTGACTTCTGCTTTTAACATTGCTCTGGTGTATACTGTTGTATAAGTACAGCGCGCAAAGCAATTGACGCCACAGGAGCCTCTGGATTTCTTTGTGAGACTCTTAATCTCAGGGTCGTGGGTTGGAGCCCCATGTTGGGCGATTGCTTTCTCCACCAAAAGCATCTCTGCAAACTGCCATCAATGTCAAATCCCCCTTGAAAATTCTGTCAACCTTTACTCACCGCAAACTCCTGATTGCCATACAACTGCTGGAAGGTGTGTTGGCCTTCAAGCCCTGAGCTAACTAAATGCACCGAATATGATTCTTTTTTTGTGTGGTTCCAACTCACTATTTATTGTCCGTGGTCTCTCTGATTTTTTTCAACTGGACTCTGTGGTGCTTTCATGGAAAACACTGCTTTGAAACCCTTTCCTGCAAGTCCTGTAAGTTTACCACCTTTAGCTGTGGGCGCTGTGGCTTAGCTGGTGAAAGCACCTGAGACCCTGAGTTTGAATCCCAGCACCTGGCTACTCACCTGCCTACTTCAGGACAGATGATTTGTTCTCTTGAATGTCGCCAACGTCAAAAAAGACATGACCTGTGACTCAGCTGGTGAAAGCACCTTTCTTGTAAATACATTTAGCAGGCATAACCAAATAACTGTGCTCCAGGTGAGGCTCAAACCCACAACCTCAGCATTGCTCTGCTGCATACTGTTGTATAACCAGTTGCGCCACAAGAGCTTTCTATGTCCTAATCATATATCTTTGGTGGAAATGATTCCAATAATCCAAGGTCTCAAGGAGGTTTTGTAGTATCCAAAGTGGCCTGGTTTCAAAGCTTTGTTTTCCATTACAGCACCACAGAATCCAGTTGAAATGACTACCTTCTCTGTGCGCTTAGCTCGTGAAATCACCTGTCTTGTAAACAGAAGACACCTACTTCAGGACGGATGCATGCATGCATTTGTTCTCTTGAAAGCCACATGCTTCGTGTTGTCGGCCAACATCAAATAGAAGATGACCAATTGTTCTTGCCCTTGTTAACCCCAGTGGTCACTGGTGCTTAGATTCTGCGAGTGAGGTGGAGAAAGCGCTACAGTGCTATCACACATTGTCCAACTCTTGGGGCATAGACCTTCCAAAAAATCAGTATGAGACATCATGAAATGGTAAATGAAAAGCCAAATTGTTTCAGAAAGCTACTTTGCTACTTATTTAGTTAGCTATCCTGTTGTCCTCAGTGCCAGATAGACAGACAGGTTAGCTAACCGGCTGTTAATTCAGGCTGGCCAGTGTAATCCGTGTTTGAACACCGGTGACTAGAATATGTATATTGAATTCGGGTATGGACCAGATGTCGGAAGATAAAGACTCGTTCAGGAGAGAGGGTGGGATGCACAAGCAAGAATGAATCGCACAGACGTATGTTATATTTAAAAGGTAAGACAATGTTTTGCTTCTTTCTTCCTTGTTTTTCTTTTCTTTTCTCTTCCTTCAAATGTATTATTTTTTTCTACAAAAGTAGAAAACCAACACGTAACAACATTTTGAATGTAAAATGATTAAATGAGAATATCAGTAACTCTTAAATGCCAATAATCAACACCTTTTTCTTTAACAGTACAACCCAAGGCTTTTCACTTCTTGTGAGATAAGTATGACTAATTATTCATTTACCCATATGGTTAGTTACTTTTAGAACCTGATCCCTGGTTCTAAACAGGGATTTACTATGTTATTTAACACCTTGCTTTTGTATTAATACTAAGTATTTTAGCTTTTCTTTTCTTTCTTTTTTTTTAAACATTAATCTATTTTGGTATTACCCAGTAGGTCTTTTAGTTAAAATTACCTCTTAGTAGTTATTAAACTTAGAACATATTTTAAGCAGAACTGAAATGGATTCAACCACAAGATTGTAAAGTATCAAAATCAAATATTCACATCCCAAAATCAAATATCAGTGTCAATACATGTGTACTCTGGATTCAAACATCAAGAAACTTCAATAAGTAACATTACAAAAACAGTACCACACTCTGATGAGTGGATGAGGAGATTTGTGATGACTTAGTCTCAGTCCATGGACCAGGGGCCGTCTGTGATGGAAATCTTTCAGTGAACAACAATAAACGATGTTTGGTCTCAGTTGAGAGTTTTAATGCATATACAAAGTTTAAACAACGTTGTTTAAAGCTGGATCAGCATTCCTTCACTAACAGTATGGATTCAGATACTGATGCTGTGGCCGAGGAGAGGACCATTTTTAACCCCAATGCTCATACGTCATAGGTCTAGGGGTAAACATATCTTGCACCTGTTTGCTGATAAAGAAGCTGGGAAACAAGCGTAGGTGTTGCGAGCCACTATTACAATGTATCAGCCTGCAGTTAGGAGTGTTCCAAGGTCACACACTGTCTATTGTATGATAGAAGGAGCAGTCGGTTTTGGTTCTTCCTCAGTCACATAAAGGAAAATAACAAAGTACATTGGGTCACAACAAGGTCAATACATTTCATATAAGACTTAAGCAAAATAGTACAAATACATTTTTTGCTATTACACGTCCAGTGGTTCAAGTGTGTGTGGATGCAAAGGACCTGTCCTACCGAAATCCAGAAGGCACAATACACAGTGTCTCTCCTTTTTTCGCTCAAATCAAATCAACAAAAGGGACGTTGGGAATGGCTCGCCAGTCCACGCTCCGCACAACTCCTCCAACAGAAGCGTAGCAGGACGAGGACGAAATCCAGGATCCAAAGGGAATGAACTCAACCACAAAACCCGGCCTTGCAGAGCAAAGCCACAAGAAATAATTAATATCCTATCTCTGAATTACATTCATTTACCTCTTCATTTCAACTTTCAACATGTTTGTTTCATTGTAATCTCCTTTCTAATTTATTCAATAAAGATATTTCAATTCCATATCAATTCAAGTGTCAATTCTCTTTCCACTGAATACTAGTTTTCACTCAACCGAATATTCATTTAATTCTAATGCTTTAACTTAGCTTAGTTTAAAACGGAGATACTGTATCACTAGCTGGAGTTTGCTCATTTAACTTAACACATTAGCAAGACATATGTTGGTGGTGCTAACAATTGAATGCTACTGCTATCGTCACGTTAGTTTGTGAGTAGCGCTGCTAATATAATGAAAACACTGACTCACCAAGGGAAATATTTCAAGGTTACAGCAGCTTGGAACAGGAACTGTGGAAAGGTGATTCGGATATTGTGGGTTCGTGGAAGGCTCGTATGTCTTTGAAAACTGAACAACTCCATAGATAACTTTGTTAGCTATGAGGCTATCTGCTAGCAGAGCTATGCTACTCCACACTCTAGTTCACTCGACGCTGGTCAAAGTAACACTCGTCTTTTATATTCTCAATAATGGAAGTAAGCAGATCTTGCAAAGGAAAAATACTTTGAAAGCATTTCTTCACACACGTGGCAGGAATCTCCAGCGCATAGTACATACAGGTCTGATCAGTAACGAGCTAACACGGAAAAGACAGCGACATGATTTTTCCATGATCCAAAGAGGCGTAGGGCGGATCTACACTACTGATTGGTTAACTCACAACGTGACTAGGGTTCTCATTGGTTGATTGAAGAATAGTTTCTCAATTCTGCAAAAACTAATGAGATACTGCCAAATGATAATGATGTCATCCACAAATCACCTTTCCAAGTTCTTACATGGAATACCATTTCCAGTTTTTAACCATGAATATATCCCATATCATCTTATTTTTCATAGATTTTAGCTTCTCTCAATCATTGCATATTCTTCTTCCTTTTAGTGTCTAATATTTAGTACGAATTCACTTACTTTAAGGATCATTCTATTTATTTAACTCATGTCATAACACTTGAAGTGCATTATTAGTAGGCTCTACATGTCTGGGTTTCACCAACAACACCACATCCTCCTCTTCCTATGTCTGGCCCTCTTCCTCTTCTCATAACACTTATCTCCTTAACACTTTCTCTGTTCTCTCATACTAAACAGTTGTGCTCAACAATAGATGATATATTAGCTTACAATGAGTGAACGCAGACAGTGTCGAATTGAATGTTTAATTGGATTGCTACTGTAAATTGGGTGGTGGGGGTGGAAAGGAGGAGCTCTCTCAGGCTGTCCGTAGGCTGCTGACCATGCCCTGCAGGTGGTGTCTTAGCTGCTGCAGCAGCACTGTCTGCAGTGTCTCCTGGGTAGAATAGTGATCCAGGGGCAGGTTAAAAATGGCATCTAGAAATGCCAGCAGCATCGCCTGAAGACAGAAAAAAGTTCAACTTGTGTGGCCAAATCACCTCATAGTAACTTCCAACCAAGTCAGAGAGTTCATTTTCACTCCCTTAGTTTTTGTTGTTGTAGCGGTGGCTGAAGTTGGTAGTGGCTATTTACACAAGTCTGAAGATTACTCCAGGTTTCTCCTGGCACAAAGACTACTTTCAATGTAAGGAACCATCTCACCATAAGTTGAAAAATATTGAATGAACCCTTTAAGGCTCTTAATGTCGAGTCTGATCAAATCTGACGAATAAGTGTGTGCGTGCCTACATGCGTCTAGGGTATGTGTTCATCAAGAGAATCTGTCCTCTAGTGGACACAAACACAGGGACCTTCACCTTGAGCATATCCAGGTAGCGCTGGGCCTGGGCCTGCCATTGGCCGGCTGGCAGGACAACCTGGAGGAGGGAGTGGAGCTCCTCAAACACCCCACCAGACACCTGGTAAAACAACAGGAGAGTCCTGTAGTCATCCAGCTGTGGTACATATACTTTATCCAGTTATGCCATGGTGTGATCCTGTACTGTACAGTATGTTGAAAATTCCACTCACATTGACAGCTGGCTCCCTCTTGTCCTCCCCAAGCATTCCCAAAAGGACCAACTCGTAGAGTATGTCAATGAAATTGACATGCTGGATCTGAAAGGAGTTTGGAGAATTTATAGATGATTGTGCAACTCAGATATTTAGATGTACACGCTGTGTACACACACTGCATTTTACTTGAATGTAAAACGCAATAAGCCTACCCCTTCCTCTGCTAGCTCCCCGGCAATAGCTTCTTTATTAGCCTCGCCAATAAAGAATCCGGTCAGTCGGTCATACTGCCCGTAAAACCTTTCCTGTTCCTGTCAGAGGAAACAAGCGGCAGTAATACATGAAATACGCATGTTTTTAATCAGAGTCGTTTAGAGAGTTTGGTCAACTTGGAGGACACTGGATGAGATGTCGCTACCTTTGAACATTCCATTCAGCCATTAATGACAAGTGTTTGGATTCTAGATTTCTCTGTAGGCTCGGGTTGTTACTCTTCAGTGTCACTTAGACCTCAAACTCTACAGAATATTAAATGTCTACCTTATGACCGGCATCGACCAGGCCACTGAGCAGGAGCCTCCCAGCCTCGGTGATGATTCTCTTGATGCCTTCGTTGCTCAAGAGAGTCTATGTGGAGACAAATGGAACAAGACACCATGTTGAACTGTTCTGATGTCCACAGAAGCCTTGAGCAATACATCAGTAGAGATCAGCTTTATGTGGTGGCAAATGACAGTCCCTGAAGTCATTGGCCCAGCTGTGATGACTTGCAGGAAGTGATATGGCGCCCCCCGTGGCAGACGTGTTTGTTTGTCCCGCTCTCGAATGCCGGCGTTTTCTTTTGTTTTGTGTGTTTTTTGTTTTATCTACAGTGCACACATGCCATGCACTGCTGACATACAACAGACAGGCATTGCTGGACATCGACAACTCACACAGTCTTCCTGTTTTTACTGGTTTTATACCACCGGAGCTACAACTCATTGTACGTTCCCGCAGCCACCACCACCACCCCCGGGAAGGCCCCGGAGCACCGAGCTGGAGTGAGCTAGCTGACCCCAGGAGAGCGCTTCGGAGACGGCGACGCAAGCGGGGCAAGAGAGGAGGCCTCCATGCTAGGCTAAAGGACCACCACCAACACCATCAGCTCCACAGACAGCCTGCCGGACGACCTTAACATCTTCTACACCCGCTTTGAGACCTCCAGCCACAGCACAGAGAGGAGGCACACAGACACCGGGACCACCCGACCCCCCTCCCCTCCACTAACCATCTCATCAGGCCAGGTAAACAAAGCCCTGAGGAAGATCAACCCCCGCAAGGCAGCAGGACCAGACAACATCCCTGGGCGGGCTCTCAGAGCATGTGCTAACGAGCTG
This sequence comes from Argentina silus, assembly GCF_951799395.1. Taxonomy (NCBI): domain Eukaryota; kingdom Metazoa; phylum Chordata; class Actinopteri; order Argentiniformes; family Argentinidae; genus Argentina; species Argentina silus. The sequence goes on from NC_139657.1 coordinate 28,016,033, forward strand.
GCTGATGTTCTCACCTCCATCTTCAACCTTTCCCTCAGTCACAGCACTGTTCCCTCCTGCTTCAAGACCACAACCATCGTCCCCCTTCCCAAGAAGAGCCAACCTGCCTGCCTGAATGATTACAGGCCAGTAGCACTCACTCCAATCATTATGAAGTGTTTTGAGAGAGTGGTACTGGCACACATTAAGAGCAGCATGCCGGACACCCTAGACCCCCTGCAGTATGCCTACCGGCCCAACAGGTCCACCTCAGACGCTATCGCTGCTGTCCTCCACTATTCCCTCTCCCACCTGGAAAACAAAGACTCCTACATCAGGACGCTCTTTGTAGACTACAGCTCCGCTTTTAATACAGTCATCCCCCACAGACTCATCCACAAAATGTCCACACTTGGCCTGCACCCCACCCTCTGTGACTGGCTCCTAGACTTTTTGACTGGCAGGCCCCAGTCTGTCAGGATTGGCAATAGGACTTCAGCCAGCATTATTACAAATGTTGGCACCCCACAGGGATGCGTCCTCAGCCCCATTCTCTACACCCTGTTCACCCACGACTGTGTCGCCTCCCACAAGGACAACATCATCCTAAAGTTTGCAGACGACACCGCAGTGATAGGATGCATCACTGGCGGGGACGAAGCAGCTTACAGGAGGGAGGTGGCCAGTCTGGTAACATGGTACGAGGACAACAACCTCACCCTCAATACGGACAAGACGAAGGAGATGATAGTGGACATGAGGAAGAAGAGGGGACCTCATCGGCCACTGTACATCCGGGAACTTGAAGTAGAGAGGGTGAGCAGTTTCAAATACCTGGGCGTCCACATCAGCGAGGACCTCACCTGGACACTTAACACCACTCAGCTGGTTAGGAAGGCCCAACAGCGGCTGTACTTTCTGAGGAGGCTGAGGAAGTTTGGCATGTCGCCCAAGATCCTCAGCAACTTCTACAGCTGCATTGTTGAGAGCATCCTAACTAGCTGTATCACTGTGTGGTATGGCAGCACTACTGCTATGGACCGCAGACGCCTGCAGAGAGTGGTGAAGACTGCTGAGAAAATCACCAGGACTCCACTGCCCTCTCTGCAGAGCATCTACCACCGCAGAGTCCACAGGAGAGCCGCCTCCATCCTCAAGGACCCCACCCACCCCCAGCTCGGACTGTTCACACTTCTACCCTCAGGCCGGAGGTACAGAAGTGTTAAATGCAGGACCACCCGACTGAAGAACTCCTTCTTTCCCACTGCCATCAGACTCCTAAACAACCCATAGGAGATTAATATAACCGTACTACCTCAATAACTGAACTTTCCAGTTTGCATAATTGCACTGCTACATTTGCACTGTTTTATTATTATTATTGCTGCTATTTTATTTTATGCCTTAAATTTTGCTGTCTTGTACATTTGTTTAGTATATATTGTATATTCTTTAGTATTGTATATTTTACACTGGTTGGCATTCTGCGGACAGCAAAGCAAGAATTTCGTTGTACAGTGAAACATGTTTTCTGCTGTGCATATGATAATAAACACTTTGAATCTTGAATCTTGAATAAGAGAATGCACCAAGCTGGAGGTTAGAGTACTGCACATAGATGAATCTGTGCGGAAATAGTGATTATAAGTACTCACAGAAAATGCCTCCCTCAGGGCTGCCAGCTTGAGGGGGAAGTCGAGGAGATTTCGACTGGCAAAGTAGTAGCTGTGAGAAGGTGGTACTCATGTTAAACTGTGAGGTCACCCCTGATTGCTTGTGAGGACTGATAGTGTACGTGAACAGAGAGCATCATACGAAATATGTAATGCATAGAATATTTTATTCTTATAGTCTTTTTTAAAAGCAGGCACATAACAATACTAGTATAGTGAGATATGAGCAGTCTTTGGAAGAGGACAGAGAGTGTACTCACTTCAAGTAGGGGACCTCAATCTCCTCAACGGTGAAGCTGACGTGATCCATCTGGAACATGAGACAACTTTCACTTAAACTCTAAATAGAATCAAACATGTGATGAAATGGTCAATGTAATTACTGACTGTGTGTGTGTGTGTTTAATTTGTGTGTGTAAAAGATATAATGTGGCTACATCAGGGAAGCTCTGGGTCTCAGACTCGGCCTCAGACCCTGGCACACTCTCAGAGTCAGACTCGCTCTCAGAGTCAGTGTATGACTCGCTGTCTGACTCTGCCCCTGAGTCAGCCTCTTCTTGGCTGTCAGGTTGGGGATCAGCCTGTGCCTGAGCCTGGGTGTCCGTAGGACTGGACAGAGACTCATGGAAGGTCTGGGCTGTGGAGGAGAGCTTCCCATCAGGTCCCATAAAGAGTGTGGCCGTGGCGATTGACACATCTGTCTGCTGTTAAAAACATACAAACATACACTCCTCTCAGACTGGGCTGTAACATTGAAGCACACTTGGGTATCTACAGTGAAACACACTGTACAGTACATAAGTAATAATTACCCAATAATGCGGGAACGGTATGCTGACCGATGTCTTTTGACACAGGTGAGACTGAACCTGCCTCACCTGACCGCCCAGGAGCTAAAACAGCCAAGACAGAAACAGAATGTCACACGGACTCATACCCCCATACTGAATCTGCTGCTAGCTAAAACTCAACTTCCTTCTCATCTCAAGAGGTTGAAATCTCACCTGAATGCCGGTAACAGATACCACTGTTGTGCTAGTGTATGGGTAACCCTTCAGAAACAAACAGAAGAGTGGATTCATTGAGAGAGGGTGGTGGGTTACAGAACAGATCTGGGATGTCTAACTATCTCTATGTATGTTCTTCTACCACTTCTACCAGAACTTTCTGATAAGACCTGGCTATCCCTATTAGAGTAAATCATCTTTGTTCCTACCTCTGGCGTTAGCCTCCACCTCTCCACAGACATCGCCCACCACAGTCGGCAATCAGCCCCTCGCACCACACACACATGGTGCATCTTAGTCTCCACCTTCTGGGGAGTGAGAATGGAAACAAGGACATGTGTAGTAAGTGTGATCCGAGAGGAGGTCAGTGATAGAGCTACATGGAGACCTAACATGAGAATATTCACCAACACAGTGCAAATTGAATGGTCATACTGTATACAGTAGAACAACCAAGCTATAAGATGGTACAAGGGCCCAGAGTTATTAGATTGTTGTTGAAGGTTGTTCTACGGTACCTTGGACCCAGTGACACGAGACCATGCAGTCTGGAACTGGAAAATCCTCTCACAGCTCATCAGCACTCTGCATGTGTTCGTCTGAGAACGAGAGGAGAGGAGACATCAAGAAATGTTCCAGAACTATTCTCATTTCAGTTAACATAGAGAAACAATAAATACAACAGATGTCAGTATGTTTTTTTCTGTGACTGAAACAGAGTAAAATAGTGTTTCTTTTTGTCACGGAAATCAAGCATAGCGAAGTATTTAACATGTGAACCCAGGTCTGCTGTGAAATCAATTGGATTTTTCACCATTTGGACATTCCTTTTTGAAAGTCCAACTAGGGACTGATGGTGAAAGTTAGCACAAGCTAAACCTAATCAAGCTCTAGAGGCTAACTGGGTTCTTATACCCAATCATATGCAATTGTAGTCTGCTGTCTTGTATTTGTTTATTAATTATGGTTTTCTTGGCTCTCCAATGGCGACAGGTGGTGTGGATTGTCGGAACGGTTGTTCGTAGCCTACCACTAACCACTACCAAAAATCAAGTTCTATCTCCCTCCCTTACCTAACCCATTTAAGATCAGTCAACTTCAAAGGGGTGACGTCAGAGTTGGGCCGTCCCAAGGATCCCAGTTAGCATTTATCGATCCATAACAGACTGACAAGCTAGGAGAGTAAAACATGTCTTACCCTTATGGCCAGAGGCCCACAGTACAGAGGACTGTACCTCCATGGCAACAACTGCCCGCTTGGCACCACCACCTCCTGTAGCACAGAATGCATGGACATAAAGTAACAATGATGTCTGTCTCTCTACTAACATACATACACCTAGACTAGAGAGTGTCATAATTCTCTGCTAGTGGGAGATCTTACCTCATAGATGAGGACAGTGGATGGGTCTTGATCTGGTTGACCTTGGTCTGGGTTTCCCACAGGTTGGATCAGGACACAAGCCTGGGTCACTGCCAGATCCCTCATGGTCAGGACTAGTAACATCAAACACCATTATGTTTATTGGTAGGGTTTCTAGAATTTTCTACAGGCTATATGGGTGGTTCACAAAAAACTAAATCTGTTATCACTGTTTATGAACTCAGAAATGCACTATATTCTAGTGGGTTGATGTAAATGTATTGTTTTTAATTGTGTTTTTTATACTGTAATGTGATTTTCATGAGCCTTATGAATATTACCTGTATGTAGTTCCGATAGGAAAAATAAATGTATTCTAATTCTAGCCTTGCTTGCCATAGCTAAATTACCTACCTATGTTTCCACTTCTTGGACAAAAAAAAACCCAACAATAATGACATTGACATTTGTTGTATATCCACTGGCTAACTGTAACTTACCTTGCTCATCAGTGATAACAAGGGCCTCTTCAGAGCCCCAGATCCTCTTATACATATAAACTGACCCAGCAGCAGCAGCTACCAGGCCAGCCACACAGACAAATTTGCGTCCTCCCAGCTGGTTGAGAAGAGAATTCATCTTAGTTGATCATCACTTGTCACAAATGTCCAACTGAAATGAAACACTGTCTGAACATGCTTTGTTGTGTCCCTCTGTTTTACTCTGGAATAATGTGACATCATTGATGTGTCGCCTATTATGATGTCACAACGCACACATCGCAAAACTCCTACTTGCCATTTTTTAGTCCATCAGCCAGGGGGGTCGGTCAATACCATTTGGAGCTTTGATGTCTCATAGCGATTGTTTGAATCTTTCTATGCCCCTAGAGTTGAAAAATGTGTGATAGCATAGTAGCACTCAAGCTTTCTTGGAATGCTCTGTATGAATGGTTTGCAAACAAACACATTTTTTCAAATCTTAAACCTTTTTTTACTCTTAATTCTAAAAGCTTATTACATTACATATTCAATGATATATAATAGGTCCAAAACCAACGACATTCATTGTTAGAAAATCATTTTGACTTGCCCTGCGTAAATAATAGGACATTGAAGCGCTGTTTCCTTCTTTTGGCTCTATGTTCCAAAAGTTTGAATTTGAAATCAAACAATTACTATGAGGTTCAAGTATAGATTCTCAGGGGTTTTTTCAGGGCATTTGTGTACATATTGGTTTCACCATTTAGAAATGACAACTTTTTATTCATTGTCCTCCCATTTCAGGGCACCAAAAGTAAAAATCCCTGACTTCTGCTTTTAACATTGCTCTGGTGTATACTGTTGTATAAGTACAGCGCGCAAAGCAATTGACGCCACAGGAGCCTCTGGATTTCTTTGTGAGACTCTTAATCTCAGGGTCGTGGGTTGGAGCCCCATGTTGGGCGATTGCTTTCTCCACCAAAAGCATCTCTGCAAACTGCCATCAATGTCAAATCCCCCTTGAAAATTCTGTCAACCTTTACTCACCGCAAACTCCTGATTGCCATACAACTGCTGGAAGGTGTGTTGGCCTTCAAGCCCTGAGCTAACTAAATGCACCGAATATGATTCTTTTTTTGTGTGGTTCCAACTCACTATTTATTGTCCGTGGTCTCTCTGATTTTTTTCAACTGGACTCTGTGGTGCTTTCATGGAAAACACTGCTTTGAAACCCTTTCCTGCAAGTCCTGTAAGTTTACCACCTTTAGCTGTGGGCGCTGTGGCTTAGCTGGTGAAAGCACCTGAGACCCTGAGTTTGAATCCCAGCACCTGGCTACTCACCTGCCTACTTCAGGACAGATGATTTGTTCTCTTGAATGTCGCCAACGGCAAAAAAGACATGACCTGTGACTCAGCTGGTGAAAGCACCTTTCTTGTAAATACATTTAGCAGGCATAACCAAATAACTGTGCTCCAGGTGAGGCTCAAACCCACAACCTCAGCATTGCTCTGCTGCATACTGTTGTATAACCAGTTGCGCCACAAGAGCTTTCTATGTCCTAATCATATATCTTTGGTGGAAATGATTCCAATAATCCAAGGTCTCAAGGAGGTTTTGTAGTATCCAAAGTGGCCTGGTTTCAAAGCTTTGTTTTCCATTACAGCACCACAGAGTCCAGTTGAAATGACTACCTTCTCTGTGCGCTTAGCTCGTGAAATCACCTGTCTTGTAAACAGAAGACACCTACTTCAGGACGGATGCATGCATGCATTTGTTCTCTTGAAAGCCACATGCTTCGTGTTGTCGGCCAACATCAAATAGAAGATGACCAATTGTTCTTGCCCTTGTTAACCCCAGTGGTCACTGGTGCTTAGATTCTGCGAGTGAGGTGGAGAAAGCGCTACAGTGCTATCACACATTGTCCAACTCTTGGGGCATAGACCTTCCAAAAAATCAGTATGAGACATCATGAAATGGTAAATGAAAAGCCAAATTGTTTCAGAAAGCTACTTTGCTACTTATTTAGTTAGCTATCCTGTTGTCCTCAGTGCCAGATAGACAGACAGGTTAGCTAACCGGCTGTTAATTCAGGCTGGCCAGTGTAATCCGTGTTTCGGTATGAACACCGGTGACTAGAATATGTATATTGAATTCGGGTATGGACCAGATATCGGAAGATAAAGACTCGTTCAGTAGAGAGGGTGGGATGCACAAGCAAGAATGAATCGCACAGAGACGTATGTTATATTTAAAAGGTAAGACAATGTTTTGCTTCTTTCTTCCTTGTTTTTCTTTTCTTTTCTCTTCCTTCAAATGTATTATTTTTTTCTACAAAAGTAGAAAACCAACACGTAACAACATTTTGAATGTAAAATGATTCAATGAGAATATCAGTAACTCTTAAATGCCAATAATCAACACCTTTTTCTTTAACAGTACAACCCAAGGCTTTTCACTTCTTGTGAGATAAGTATGACTAATTATTCATTTACCCATATGGTTAGTTACTTTTAGAACCTGATCCCTGGTTCTAAACAGGGATTTACTATGTTATTTAACACCTTGCTTTTGTATTAATACTAAGTATTTTAGCTTTTCTTTTCTTTCTTTTTTTTTAAACATTAATCTATTTTGGTATTACCCAGTAGGTCTTTTAGTTAAAATTACCTCTTAGTAGTTATTAAACTTAGAACATATTTTAAGCAGAACTGAAATGGATTCAACCACAAGATTGTAAAGTATCAAAATCAAATATTCACATCCCAAAATCAAATATCAGTGTCAATACATGTGTACTCTGGATTCAAACATCAAGAAACTTCAATAAGTAACATTACAAAAACAGTACCACACTCTGATGAGTGGATGAGGAGATTTGTGATGACTTAGTCTCAGTCCATGGACCAGGGGCCGTCTGTGATGGAAATCTTTCAGTGAACAACAATAAACGATGTTTGGTCTCAGTTGAGAGTTTTAATGCATATACAAAGTTTAAACAACGTTGTTTAAAGCTGGATCAGCATTCCTTCACTAACAGTATGGATTCAGATACTGATGCTGTGGCCGAGGAGAGGACCATTTTTAACCCCAATGCTCATACGTCATAGGTCTAGGGGTAAACATATCTTGCACCTGTTTGCTGATAAAGAAGCTGGGAAACAAGCGTAGGTGTTGCGAGCCACTATTACAATGTATCAGCCTGCAGTTAGGAGTGTTCCAAGGTCACACACTGTCTATTGTATGATAGAAGGAGCAGTCGGTTTTGGTTCTTCCTCAGTCACATAAAGGAAAATAACAAAGTACATTGGGTCACAACAAGGTCAATACATTTCATATAAGACTTAAGCAAAATAGTACAAATACATTTTTTGCTATTACACGTCCAGTGGTTCAAGTGTGTGTGGATGCAAAGGACCTGTCCTACCGAAATCCAGAAGGCACAATACACAGTGTCTCTCCTTTTTTCGCTCAAATCAAATCAACAAAAGGGACGTTGGGAATGGCTCGCCAGTCCACGCTCCGCACAACTCCTCCAACAGAAGCGTAGCAGGACGAGGACGAAATCCAGGATCCAAAGGGAATGAACTCAACCACAAAACCCGGCCTTGCAGAGCAAAGCCACAAGAAATAATTAATATCCTATCTCTGAATTACATTCATTTACCTCTTCATTTCAACTTTCAACATGTTTGTTTCATTGTAATCTCCTTTCTAATTTATTCAATAAAGATATTTCAATTCCATATCAATTCAAGTGTCAATTCTCTTTCCACTGAATACTAGTTTTCACTCAACCGAATATTCATTTAATTCTAATGCTTTAACTTAGCTTAGTTTAAAACGGAGATACTGTATCACTAGCTGGAGTTTGCTCATTTAACTTAACACATTAGCAAGACATATATGTTGGTGGTGCTAACAATTGAATGCTACTGCTATCGTCACGTTAGTTTGTGAGTAGCGCTGCTAATATAATGAAAACACTGACTCACCAAGGGAAATATTTCAAGGTTACAGCAGCTTGGAACAGGAACTGTGGAAAGGTGATTCGGATATTGTGGGTTCGTGGAAGGCTCGTATGTCTTTGAAAACTGAACAACTCCATAGATAACTTTGTTAGCTATGAGGCTATCTGCTAGCAGAGCTATGCTACTCCACACTCTAGTTCACTCGACGCTGGTCAAAGTAACACTCGTCTTTTATATTCTCAATAATGGAAGTAAGCAGATCTTGCAAAGGAAAAATACTTTGAAAGCATTTCTTCACACACGTGGCAGGAATCTCCAGCGCATAGTACATACAGGTCTGATCAGTAACGAGCTAACACGGAAAAGACAGCGACATGATTTTTCCATGATCCAAAGAGGCGTAGGGCGGATCTACACTACTGATTGGTTAACTCACAACGTGACTAGGGTTCTCATTGGTTGATTGAAGAATAGTTTCTCAATTCTGCAAAAACTAATGAGATACTGCCAAATGATAATGATGTCATCCACAAATCACCTTTCCAAGTTCTTACATGGAATACCATTTCCAGTTTTTAACCATGAATATATCCCATATCATCTTATTTTTCATAGATTTTAGCTTCTCTCAATCATTGCATATTCTTCTTCCTTTTAGTGTCTAATATTTAGTACGAATTCACTTACTTTAAGGATCATTCTATTTATTTAACTCATGTCATAACACTTGAAGTGCATTATTAGTAGGCTCTACATGTCTGGGTTTCACCAACAACACCACATCCTCCTCTTCCTATGTCTGGCCCTCTTCCTCTTCTCATAACACTTATCTCCTTAACACTTTCTCTGTTCTCTCATACTAAACAGTTGTGCTCAACAATAGATGATATATTAGCTTACAATGAGTGAACGCAGACAGTGTCGAATTGAATGTTTAATTGGATTGCTACTGTAAATTGGGTGGTGGGGGTGGAAAGGAGGAGCCCTCTCAGGCTGTCCGTAGGCTGCTGACCATGCCCTGCAGGTGGTGTCTTAGCTGCTGCAGCAGCACTGTCTGCAGTGTCTCCTGGGTAGAATAGTGATCCAGGGGCAGGTTAAAAATGGCATCTAGAAATGCCAGCAGCATCGCCTGAAGACAGAAAAAAGTTCAACTTGTGTGGCCAAATCACCTCATAGTAACTTCCAACCAAGTCAGAGAGTTCATTTTCACTCCCTTAGTTTTTGTTGTTGTAGCGGTGGCTGAAGTTGGTAGTGGCTATTTACACAAGTCTGAAGATTACTCCAGGTTTCTCCTGGCACAAAGACTACTTTCAATGTAAGGAACCATCTCACCATAAGTTGAAAAATATTGAATGAACCCTTTAAGGCTCTTAATGTCGAGTCTGATCAAATCTGACGAATAAGTGTGTGCGTGCCTACATGCGTCTAGGGTATGTGTTCATCAAGAGAATCTGTCCTCTAGTGGACACAAACACAGGGACCTTCACCTTGAGCATATCCAGGTAGCGCTGGGCCTGGGCCTGCCATTGGCCGGCTGGCAGGACAACCTGGAGGAGGGAGTGGAGCTCCTCAAACACCCCACCAGACACCTGGTAAAACAACAGGAGAGTCCTGTAGTCATCCAGCTGTGGTACATATACTTTATCCAGTTATGCCATGGTGTGATCCTGTACTGTACAGTATGTTGAAAATTCCACTCACATTGACAGCTGGCTCCCTCTTGTCCTCCCCAAGCATTCCCAAAAGGACCAACTCGTAGAGTATGTCAATGAAATTGACATGCTGGATCTGAAAGGAGTTTGGAGAATTTATAGATGATTGTGCAACTCAGATATTTAGATGTACACGCTGTGTACACACACTGCATTTTACTTGAATGTAAAACGCAATGAGCCTACCCCTTCCTCTGCTAGCTCCCCGGCAATAGCTTCTTTATTAGCCTCGCCAATAAAGAATCCGGTCAGTCGGTCATACTGCCCGTAAAACCTTTCCTGTTCCTGTCAGAGGAAACAAGCGGCAGTAATACATGAAATACGCATGTTTTTAATCAGAGTCGTTTAGAGAGTTTGGTCAACTTGGAGGACACTGGATGAGATGTCGCTACCTTTGAACATTCCATTCAGCCATTAATGACAAGTGTTTGGATTCTAGATTTCTCTGTAGGCTCGGGTTGTTACTCTTCAGTGTCACTTAGACCTCAAACTCTACAGAATATTAAATGTCTACCTTATGACCGGCATCGACCAGGCCACTGAGCAGGAGCCTCCCAGCCTCGGTGATGATTCTCTTGATGCCTTCGTTGCTCAAGAGAGTCTATGTGGAGACAAATGGAACAAGACACCATGTTGAACTGTTCTGATGTCCACAGAAGCCTTGAGCAATACATCAGTAGAGATAAGAGAATGCACCAAGCTGGAGGTTAGAGTACTGCACATAGATGAATCTGTGCGGAAATAGTGATTATAAGTACTCACAGAAAATGCCTCCCTCAGGGCTGCCAGCTTGAGGGGGAAGTCGAGGAGATTTCGACTGGCAAAGTAGTAGCTGTGAGAAGGTGGTACTCATGTTAAACTGTGAGGTCACCCCTGATTGCTTGTGAGGACTGATAGTGTACGTGAACAGAGAGCATCATACGAAATATGTAATGCATAGTATATTTTATTCTTATAGTCTTTTTTAAAAGCAGGCACATAACAATACTAGTATAGTGAGATATGAGCAGTCTTTGGAAGAGGACAGAGAGTGTACTCACTTCAAGTAGGGGACCTCAATCTCCTCAACGGTGAAGCTGACGTGATCCATCTGGAACATGAGACAACTTTCACTTAAACTCTAAATAGAATCAAACATGTGATGAAATGGTCAATGTAATTACTGACTGTGTGTGTGTGTGTTTAATTTGTGTGTGTAAAAGATATAATGTGGCTACATCAGGGAAGCTCTGGGTCTCAGACTCGGCCTCAGACCCTGGCACACTCTCAGAGTCAGACTCGCTCTCAGAGTCAGTGTATGACTCGCTGTCTGACTCTGCCCCTGAGTCAGCCTCTTCTTGGCTGTCAGGTTGGGGATCAGCCTGTGCCTGAGCCTGGGTGTCCGTAGGACTGGACAGAGACTCATGGAAGGTCTGGGCTGTGGAGGAGAGCTTCCCATCAGGTCCCATAAAGAGTGTGGCCGTGGCGATTGACACATCTGTCTGCTGTTAAAAACATACAAACATACACTCCTCTCAGACTGGGCTGTAACATTGAAGCACACTTGGGTATCTACAGTGAAACACACTGTACAGTACATAAGTAATAATTACCCAATAATGCGGGAACGGTATGCTGACCGATGTCTTTTGACACAGGTGAGACTGAACCTGCCTCACCTGACCGCCCAGGAGCTAAAACAGCCAAGACAGAAACAGAATGTCACACGGACTCATACCCCCATACTGAATCTGCTGCTAGCTAAAACTCAACTTCCTTCTCATCTCAAGAGGTTGAAATCTCACCTGAATGCCGGTAACAGATACCACTGTTGTGCTAGTGTATGGGTAACCCTTCAGAAACAAACAGAAGAGTGGATTCATTGAGAGAGGGTGGTGGGTTACAGAACAGATCTGGGATGTCTAACTATCTCTATGTATGTTCTTCTACCACTTCTACCAGAACTTTCTGATAAGACCTGGCTATCCCTATTAGAGTAAATCATCTTTGTTCCTACCTCTGGCGTTAGCCTCCACCTCTCCACAGACATCGCCCACCACAGTCGGCAATCAGCCCCTCGCACCACACACACATGGTGCATCTTAGTCTCCACCTTCTGGGGAGTGAGAATGGAAACAAGGACATGTGTAGTAAGTGTGATCCGAGAGGAGGTCAGTGATAGAGCTACATGGAGACCTAACATGAGAATATTCACCAACACAGTGCAAATTGAATGGTCATACTGTATACAGTAGAACAACCAAGCTATAAGATGGTACAAGGGCCCAGAGTTATTAGATTGTTGTTGAAGGTTGTTCTACGGTACCTTGGACCCAGTGACACGAGACCATGCAGTCTGGAACTGGAAAATCCTCTCACAGCTCATCAGCACTCTGCATGTGTTCGTCTGAGAACGAGAGGAGAGGAGACATCAAGAAATGTTCCAGAACTATTCTCATTTCAGTTAACATAGAGAAACAATAAATACAACAGATGTCAGTATGTTTTTTTCTGTGACTGAAACAGAGTAAAATAGTGTTTCTTTTTGTCACGGAAATCAAGCATAGCGAAGTATTTAACATGTGAACCCAGGTCTGCTGTGAAATCAATTGGATTTTTCACCATTTGGACATTCCTTTTTGAAAGTCCAACTAGGGACTGATGGTGAAAGTTAGCACAAGCTAAACCTAATCAAGCTCTAGAGGCTAACTGGGTTCTTATACCCAATCATATGCAATTGTAGTCTGCTGTCTTGTATTTGTTTATTAATTATGGTTTTCTTGGCTCTCCAATGGCGACAGGTGGTGTGGATTGTCGGAACGGTTGTTCGTAGCCTACCACTAACCACTACCAAAAATCAAGTTCTATCTCCCTCCCTTACCTAACCCATTTAAGATCAGTCAACTTCAAAGGGGTGACGTCAGAGTTGGGCCGTCCCAAGGATCCCAGTTAGCATTTATCGATCCATAACAGACTGACAAGCTAGGAGAGTAAAACATGTCTTACCCTTATGGCCAGAGGCCCACAGTACAGAGGACTGTACCTCCATGGCAACAACTGCCCGCTTGGCACCACCACCTCCTGTAGCACAGAATGCATGGACATAAAGTAACAATGATGTCTGTCTCTCTACTAACATACATACACCTAGACTAGAGAGTGTCATAATTCTCTGCTAGTGGGAGATCTTACCTCATAGATGAGGACAGTGGATGGGTCTTGATCTGGTTGACCTTGGTCTGGGTTTCCCACAGGTTGGATCAGGACACAAGCCTGGGTCACTGCCAGATCCCTCATGGTCAGGACTAGTAACATCAAACACCATTATGTTTATTGGTAGGGTTTCTAGAATTTTCTACAGGCTATATGGGTGGTTCACAAAAAACTAAATCTGTTATCACTGTTTATGAACTCAGAAATGCACTATATTCTAGTGGGTTGATGTAAATGTATTGTTTTTAATTGTGTTTTTTATACTGTAATGTGATTTTCATGAGCCTTATGAATATTACCTGTATGTAGTTCCGATAGGAAAAATAAATGTATTCTAATTCTAGCCTTGCTTGCCATAGCTAAATTACCTACCTATGTTTCCACTTCTTGGACAAAAAAAAACCCAACAATAATGACATTGACATTTGTTGTATATCCACTGGCTAACTGTAACTTACCTTGCTCATCAGTGATAACAAGGGCCTCTTCAGAGCCCCAGATCCTCTTATACATATAAACTGACCCAGCAGCAGCAGCTACCAGGCCAGCCACACAGACAAATTTGCGTCCTCCCAGCTGGTTGAGAAGAGAATTCATCTTAGTTGATCATCACTTGTCACAAATGTCCAACTGAAATGAAACACTGTCTGAACATGCTTTGTTGTGTCCCTCTGTTTTACTCTGGAATAATGTGACATCATTGATGTGTCGCCTATTATGATGTCACAACGCACACATCGCAAAACTCCTACTTGCCATTTTTTAGTCCATCAGCCAGGGGGGTCGGTCAATACCATTTGGAGCATTGATGTCTCATAGCGATTGTTTGAATCTTTCTATGCCCCTAGAGTTGAAAAATGTGTGATAGCATAGTAGCACTCAAGCTTTCTTGGAATGCTCTGTATGAATGGTTTGCAAACAAACACATTTTTTCAAATCTTAAACCTTTTTTTACTCTTAATTCTAAAAGCTTATTACATTACATATTCAATGATATATAATAGGTCCAAAACCAACGACATTCATTGTTAGAAAATCATTTTGACTTGCCCTGCGTAAATAATAGGACATTGAAGCGCTGTTTCCTTCTTTTGGCTCTATGTTCCAAAAGTTTGAATTTGAAATCAAACAATTACTATGAGGTTCAAGTATAGATTCTCAGGGGTTTTTTCAGGGCATTTGTGTACATATTGGTTTCACCATTTAGAAATGACAACTTTTTATTCATTGTCCTCCCATTTCAGGGCACCAAAAGTAAAAATCCCTGACTTCTGCTTTTAACATTGCTCTGGTGTATACTGTTGTATAAGTACAGCGCGCAAAGCAATTGACGCCACAGGAGCCTCTGGATTTCTTTGTGAGACTCTTAATCTCAGGGTCGTGGGTTGGAGCCCCATGTTGGGCGATTGCTTTCTCCACCAAAAGCATCTCTGCAAACTGCCATCAATGTCAAATCCCCCTTGAAAATTCTGTCAACCTTTACTCACCGCAAACTCCTGATTGCCATACAACTGCTGGAAGGTGTGTTGGCCTTCAAGCCCTGAGCTAACTAAATGCACCGAATATGATTCTTTTTTTGTGTGGTTCCAACTCACTATTTATTGTCCGTGGTCTCTCTGATTTTTTTCAACTGGACTCTGTGGTGCTTTAATGGAAAACACTGCTTTGAAACCCTTTCCTGCAAGTCCTGTAAGTTTACCACCTTTAGCTGTGGGCACTGTGGCTTAGCTGGTGAAAGCACCTGAGACCCTGAGTTTGAATCCCAGCACCTGGCTACTCACCTGCCTACTTCAGGACAGATGATTTGTTCTCTTGAATGTCGCCAACGGCAAAAAAGACATGACCTGTGACTCAGCTGGTGAAAGCACCTTTCTTGTAAATACATTTAGCAGGCATAACCAAATAACTGTGCTCCAGGTGAGGCTCAAACCCACAACCTCAGCATTGCTCTGCTGCATACTGTTGTATAACCAGTTGCGCCACAAGAGCTTTCTATGTCCTAATCATATATCTTTGGTGGAAATGATTCCAATAATCCAAGGTCTCAAGGAGGTTTTGTAGTATCCAAAGTGGCCTGGTTTCAAAGCTTTGTTTTCCATTACAGCACCACAGAGTCCAGTTGAAATGACTACCTTCTCTGTGCGCTTAGCTCGTGAAATCACCTGTCTTGTAAACAGAAGACACCTACTTCAGGACGGATGCATGCATGCATTTGTTCTCTTGAAAGCCACATGCTTCGTGTTGTCGGCCAACATCAAATAGAAGATGACCAATTGTTCTTGCCCTTGTTAACCCCAGTGGTCACTGGTGCTTAGATTCTGCGAGTGAGGTGGAGAAAGCGCTACAGTGCTATCACACATTGTCCAACTCTTGGGGCATAGACCTTCCAAAAAATCAGTATGAGACATCATGAAATGGTAAATGAAAAGCCAAATTGTTTCAGAAAGCTACTTTGCTACTTATTTAGTTAGCTATCCTGTTGTCCTCAGTGCCAGATAGACAGACAGGTTAGCTAACCGGCTGTTAATTCAGGCTGGCCAGTGTAATCCGTGTTTCGGTATGAACACCGGTGACTAGAATATGTATATTGAATTCGGGTATGGACCAGATGTCGGAAGATAAAGACTCGTTCAGGAGAGAGGGTGGGATGCACAAGCAAGAATGAATCGCACAGAGACGTATGTTATATTTAAAAGGTAAGACAATGTTTTGCTTCTTTCTTCCTTGTTTTTCTTTTCTTTTCTCTTCCTTCAAATGTATTATTTTTTTCTACAAAAGTAGAAAACCAACACGTAACAACATTTTGAATGTAAAATGATTCAATGAGAATATCAGTAACTCTTAAATGCCAATAATCAACACCTTTTTCTTTAACAGTACAACCCAAGGCTTTTCACTTCTTGTGAGATAAGTATGACTAATTATTCATTTACCCATATGGTTAGTTACTTTTAGAACCTGATCCCTGGTTCTAAACAGGGATTTACTATGTTATTTAACACCTTGCTTTTGTATTAATACTAAGTATTTTAGCTTTTCTTTTCTTTCTTTTTTTTTAAACATTAATCTATTTTGGTATTACCCAGTAGGTCTTTTAGTTAAAATTACCTCTTAGTAGTTATTAAACTTAGAACATATTTTAAGCAGAACTGAAATGGATTCAACCACAAGATTGTAAAGTATCAAAATCAAATATTCACATCCCAAAATCAAATATCAGTGTCAATACATGTGTACTCTGGATTCAAACATCAAGAAACTTCAATAAGTAACATTACAAAAACAGTACCACACTCTGATGAGTGGATGAGGAGATTTGTGATGACTTAGTCTCAGTCCATGGACCAGGGGCCGTCTGTGATGGAAATCTTTCAGTGAACAACAATAAACGATGTTTGGTCTCAGTTGAGAGTTTTAATGCATATACAAAGTTTAAACAACGTTGTTTAAAGCTGGATCAGCATTCCTTCACTAACAGTATGGATTCAGATACTGATGCTGTGGCCGAGGAGAGGACCATTTTTAACCCCAATGCTCATACGTCATAGGTCTAGGGGTAAACATATCTTGCACCTGTTTGCTGATAAAGAAGCTGGGAAACAAGCGTAGGTGTTGCGAGCCACTATTACAATGTATCAGCCTGCAGTTAGGAGTGTTCCAAGGTCACACACTGTCTATTGTATGATAGAAGGAGCAGTCGGTTTTGGTTCTTCCTCAGTCACATAAAGGAAAATAACAAAGTACATTGGGTCACAACAAGGTCAATACATTTCATATAAGACTTAAGCAAAATAGTACAAATACATTTTTTGCTATTACACGTCCAGTGGTTCAAGTGTGTGTGGATGCAAAGGACCTGTCCTACCGAAATCCAGAAGGCACAATACACAGTGTCTCTCCTTTTTTCGCTCAAATCAAATCAACAAAAGGGACGTTGGGAATGGCTCGCCAGTCCACGCTCCGCACAACTCCTCCAACAGAAGCGTAGCAGGACGAGGACGAAATCCAGGATCCAAAGGGAATGAACTCAACCACAAAACCCGGCCTTGCAGAGCAAAGCCACAAGAAATAATTAATATCCTATCTCTGAATTACATTCATTTACCTCTTCATTTCAACTTTCAACATGTTTGTTTCATTGTAATCTCCTTTCTAATTTATTCAATAAAGATATTTCAATTCCATATCAATTCAAGTGTCAATTCTCTTTCCACTGAATACTAGTTTTCACTCAACCGAATATTCATTTAATTCTAATGCTTTAACTTAGCTTAGTTTAAAACGGAGATACTGTATCACTAGCTGGAGTTTGCTCATTTAACTTAACACATTAGCAAGACATATATGTTGGTGGTGCTAACAATTGAATGCTACTGCTATCGTCACGTTAGTTTGTGAGTAGCGCTGCTAATATAATGAAAACACTGACTCACCAAGGGAAATATTTCAAGGTTACAGCAGCTTGGAACAGGAACTGTGGAAAGGTGATTCGGATATTGTGGGTTCGTGGAAGGCTCGTATGTCTTTGAAAACTGAACAACTCCATAGATAACTTTGTTAGCTATGAGGCTATCTGCTAGCAGAGCTATGCTACTCCACACTCTAGTTCACTCGACGCTGGTCAAAGTAACACTCGTCTTTTATATTCTCAATAATGGAAGTAAGCAGATCTTGCAAAGGAAAAATACTTTGAAAGCATTTCTTCACACACGTGGCAGGAATCTCCAGCGCATAGTACATACAGGTCTGATCAGTAACGAGCTAACACGGAAAAGACAGCGACATGATTTTTCCATGATCCAAAGAGGCGTAGGGCGGATCTACACTACTGATTGGTTAACTCACAACGTGACTAGGGTTCTCA